>NC_139950.1:11981776-11994276 GCF_963454915.1 Gymnoscopelus microlampas
GAATGGCGTCATAGACCGGCCACATGACGACCGAGACCACATGGAAGCTAGGCCAGTATCGATTATTTGTTTTTTTGTTTGATTGTTGATGCTTTCTTTAGTTTTTTTGGGGAAAATAGGCAAAAGTTGAAAGAAAGAACCGAAAGGTAACGATGTGACGTATTATGCGATGTTTTGATCGTTGGCCCGTATCGGTCAGAGCTGCGGTCGCTGTATCAAAGCTGTTAAACACTTGTGCGGTGGGGGCGCTGCGTTCACAAGCGGCACATCCGCGACTCATCCCGACGTTAACCTGACACTGCATGTTAGGGTTGTGCAGAGGGAGAAATGTGGTTCCAATATTGTCCCATGGTCTCCTCCGCTGCCCCGCCAGCATGTAGTACGGGCCCAGACGCCTCCGTGTTTACACACACACATCTCCACATGGGGCTCTTCTTTCATACAGGGTGGCTAAAGTCCAACCCAACCATTCAGGTCAAACCACTTTGTATTTTAGAAGAATGCAAGATATGTGATGGGGCACCTGTTTTCAATTCGGTTGGTTGGGGGGGGGGGGGGGGGGGGGGGGGGGGGCAGCGTGCATTTGTGTGTGTGCGTGTGTGAGAGAGAGAGAGAGAGAGAGAGAGAGAGAGGCAAGCGAACAACAGAGAGAGAAAGCAAAGCAGGTCGAGTGACTCCAAGGCAAGGAGCATGTTAAGAGGAAGAGGAGGACAACACCACTCGTTGAAAAGAGTTCATATAAAATGGTCGGGCTTCCGGGTGCTGAAGCCCTGGATGTTCTTGAATCCTAGAAACGCCCCTGAAGTGGGCAAAATTGTATCAACTGACTTTGTTTTGGCTCTGGGCCACATAGCAACAAGAAACACTTGTTGGTGGGTGTGTGTGGGGGGGGAGTAAAATGTGTATGTGGTGCGAGCCGTTTTCACGTGTGCGTCTGTCTGGGACTGTTTAGCATTATGTTCTATTACTTCCTAATGGAAAATAAGGCTTTTTAAATGCTAATGACCTCATTGTGTTTGTTTTTGCTTTTTTAAGAAACAAGGTGCATGGAGACAATGGATGTTTCCAGTGTGGAAAGTTTTAATCACGTAACCACAAAAAAAAAATCTAAATCAAAAATCATAATTTAGATTAATTATATAATTATAATTACATGCCAGAAATTGAGATGCCAGCATTAAAGTGGTTAAGGGGACCTGTAAGGGTCCGTTTCCTACATTCAAAAACTGATTTTAATGTGTACCAAACTTTGGTACATATCATCACTTTGTATACCATGTATTGTATATATTTTCAAGCATCTCAAAAACTGAAATTTAACATCCAGTGTTTTAGTAGAGCTGCATTTAGATGGCATATTAGCATTTTCAGTGTCACCTATTCTCTCAGGCTTATGGCAAGTAGTTGGCTGTTGTTTTGTTTGGTTGGCTGTTTGTTGGTTGCAGGTATAACAAGTGCTGCTTGCTTGGTATCTTTACGACTGAACAGGCAAAAAAAGAAAAGAAAAGAAAAGAAAAGAAAGAGGAAACCCAACGGTGGGAGGACCACGCCTGACACTTTCACTGACAGGAATTAGTCACGTTGTCACCTCCAAAGAGGCCGGCTTCATCTCCCCGCTCACCTCTGCTGATGCCATAATTGAGCACTGATTGCTCTGTAATTGCAGAGTCACAAGACTCCCAGGGGACAGACCTAGTGGGAGAATAGCTCATGCCCCCCCCCCCCCCCACACACACACACACACACACACACACACACGCACGCGCACACGCATACACACCACCACCATAGGCTTTTGAACCTATAGTACTATAGTTAGCCCTTCACCTTAAGACCCGCTTAACCGGGGATTACCAAAACAGCACAAGCCAGTGGTCAAACCCGCACAGGTAAGCCAAATGGACCCCGCTAAACTGCAATCCCACTTGAAACCACTGGCTACGCTTTCTTTCTTTTATTTTGATTTTGATTTTATTTAGAATAGTCAATTACACCCCCCCCCCCCTTCCCCCAATTTAGTTATTATGCACAATTCCCAAATTCCCCATACACTTATATTAATGTTACTGCTGTTGACCCGTCCTGGCTAACATGCCAGTGCGAAGCCCCCACCGGGAGGATCTGGTGCGTGAGGAAAAACACCCTACCAAAGATGTTAGGATGAAAATCAAGACATCACAAGTTCCATTGATTTCCTGTATCTGTGTCATGTGGGTGTAGGAGACAACAAGCAAATCATGCGTCTCTTAATTCCAATGGAGAAGGGACCATGAGCACAGATTATTATGACCCGATTCTTTAGCACCACAGACGGACAAATAAGGAGAAGAAGTATCTTATTTGAGACCTGCCTGTGTCAGCAACACATTCTCACGAGATCAAAGGACGTTGGTGAGATCTAACATCCACGTGGAGTAACCGTGCCCCCACTGAGGAGAACGGAGGTGTATACCATTTCATACCATTGGTGAGGCTTGGAACATGGTATCGTCTCTATTCAGGATCTTCGACCCTACTATACCCGTCTCACCTCCCCAGCCCATAGGAGTCGCTGATACAGTGACAAAGAACACGGCCAATTGTGTTAGCGTACGCTCGGCCAAGCTAGATGCAACACTGAGTTTAAAACCATAGACCGTGCGGTGGTGGGCAGGAACGTGATCCCTGCGCCACCCGGGTGGACCTTCACTGGCCGCCCTTTATCCCTCTAAATACATCCTGGTCAAAAGAGGAAAAGGCCCCAGAACATTTAATAAAAACTGAAAGAGTGGCAACCTGCGAGCGTAAACATTACATTGGCTTCGGGGCATTTTGGAACATCTGCTCCATTCCCATGCAGCTTGAGGGGTAGGCGCGATCTTTGATCCCATGGCTGCGTGATGGATGAGGAATATGAAGACCAGATCCCAACGCAGGACACCAAAGCAAACACATCGAACCCCCAGACGCCCCCTCTGCTGCTACAATAATCACCATAATCACGGCAATCATCTCCTACTCTAAAACAATATCCACACACATTACTTAACTCTCTTGTTTGAAAAAAACTGCAGGTACTCTCTTCGACCGGGAAAAAGAACCTGGTTAAACGCTTACAAAATGGCTGGCTTGCATTTCAGATGTTTTAAAAGGTAATTGTACATTTATAATATCGGATGATGCTGGATCTCAGCCAGTCAAGGAGCTGGGAAAGGCTTAAGTAGAGAATTGTTTAAAAACTTGTCTAAAAATCTAAGCTTAGAATGAACTATTATCCAAGTATTTACCCAAACTGTATAATGTAATTGATGGGTTATGTGAATTATAATTACATTAAATAATAATTACAATACTTACAATGTTTTGGTTAACACTTTCTATATAATGCACGTGTCTTATAATGCACACTAATCTAGTTATAACACTGTACAATTGCAGTTTTAAGAACATACTCATAATGCGTTATAACAATAATCATATTACTTAATAATGTATTAAAACTATGAGAATTATAATACACTATGATTCTTGCAAAGAAAATGTCTGTGAGTGACCAGCAATTATGAATTAGGCTTTTATAATACTTGACCATTAGTAATTATAAAATGCTCTATAATGTGTTATGTGTTATTAATAATATTTATGTGTGCTCGTATACTCACATATACTAACACCTACGTCCCACCGCCGATCCGACCGATATGTCTGAGCCATAGTGTCAGGGACTTTCTCAGAGTACCCGTTTGTCTGTGTCCCTTTTGTGACCATATATGGAGATCTCTGTATCAGTCTGTCTACCTGTGTCCCTTTAATGCCCATTTATGGAGATCTCTGTATCTGTAGGTCCGCACAACAACCTTACAAGGCATACAGTAGGTATACAGTGTTATAATCAGATTATAATAGTATAAGTATGTTTATAATGCATTATAGACAGGGGCTTCATTGGAGTTGATATAAGTGCAAAGCTAAGTCATAATTTGGTACATACGGACATAAGCAACCACATCATTCTGGCAAAGTTCTACAGCTCCTGCAGAATGCTGGCACATTCTGTAATACCAAGAACTACAGGGGGCACCTGCTCTAGCCGGCCCAAATGTCTTCAACCCCTCAGTCTCATTTGAGTTTCTGTAGCAACCCCTTTATATGACAAATCTGGGAATTGTCTCAAGTACTGAGATGCATATTTCTACCAGATGTTTTTTGTAGAAAGATTTTTTTTTTCTTCCAAGCGTTCACCTCAACAACCATCTCCCAAGGACTCAAGACATCCTAGTCCTTGGCCTAGGCCTTGGGTTTGTCTTCACTCTGCTCACTACAGAATCTGTCTGTCAAGTTGACGAGCAACTGGAGGCCCATCTGTCCACACAGGACTGTCTTGAAAAAGACAGGAGATTTTAGAATGAAGAATTATTCTTTCATGCATGTCTCAAAAAACTATGCCTTTCCTGATCAATGAAGAAATACGCTCAAAGTAACATCTTTCAACCTGGCGTCCCTATTTTAGGCATATTATTATCGGCAATAAAATAAATAAATAAATAATCAAAAAAGAAATTGGCAAAAAAAACAAAAAAAAACGTTGTCCAAGAAATAGCAAGTTTGCTGTGCGATGATGTATGAAATAGGGTGCTTAACTAAATTTAAACCGGAAACCCCTATACGTAACTATACCTTTCAATGCGGGAATCCCTTTTGGCGTTGTTTTACAGTATATAGCAACATAATTCTTTTTAAAGTTTTGTATAAATATTTGACATTTTTCAGAAAACTTAGGTCAGGATTTAGAAGGCGTTTCTAGAATCGGCCTCAGGTCTAAATGGGTTAATAGACTACCGAAGTCCTGACGTCACTCGCTCATCCACTGGTTCACGGAAGTCATTTCTTTATGGAGAATTCCACTGGGTCTTCTTCAGAATCGTCTCACATAAGAACTGAGGTCGAAAAAATAAACAAACTGTCCCGGCAATATTGTCAGGGAGGTGGCTCTGTATCGTTTACGATAGTCAGTCACTCGTATTTGATACGGTCCGTTTCTGGCAAAAATGTTATTAATTCGTGGCGGTAACGCTAGCGTTCTCTCGCCGTCAGTTGATGCGTCATACCCATGAGTCAAACCGCCAGGCTCATTTGTTTATTTTTGGAACACAGTTCTTATATGACACGATATTAAACACGTCTATGGGATTTCAAAATGGGGAGGGGGAGGTGACCCAGGTGGGATGCGTGGACTTTGGTGCTCTAATAGGCCTCACACTTATACTGTATGCTGGTACCATGGTGTGCAGAATATGAAAAGAGGCATATACTGTAAATAATTGTTCTCATTTAACATATGTTTCCCTGGCCTTGCTGCCTGTTCAGTTTATTATTTCAATTTTGGTTAACTGGCGCGTCCGTATGAGGTTTGATAAATAACCATCTGCTCGTGTGTATTAATACTCGAGGAAGGACCGTAACACTGTCATGAGCTGTAGTTGGAGCAGCTCTCACGTTGTACGTAATCGTAAATATTTGCACATGTTTTCATTATCATAAAAGTACACTTAAAGTTTGTTTAAAATCCATTTGTAAATCAGTGTGATGGCTTCAGCTGTGGTCCATCTAAAGACGTGCGGTATTCCCTTGGGATGTGAAGCTTTTACTACTGCGAAGTGCTTATGAAAGCCTTTGCCATTGCGTCACTAATTTTCCAGTGTTAGACGGTGTTGATTTGTCACCAACGGTTATTTTGATGTGAGAGTTGCGTGCTGAGAGAGCTGATATGACTCTGGGGCTGGCATTCCTCAAGATGAAGAGGACTTCTGCTTGAAAAAGAACTAGCAGAAGTATTAACCACTTAAAACCTGTATATATACTGTAGAGTATTGTTTAAAGGGGTCCCCCAGGGCTCTATACTTGGTCCGCTCTTTTCCTCTCTTCTACGCTAAACCCTTTATACTTCATTGACAGGGGTTCCCTAGGGGTTTGTAATAGTAACTGTCTGTTTTCCCTCTAGAGCAAATCTCTTTGCTGAAAATAGCCACTCACAAGTCACAACGGATCGCATTGTAAGCTTGTAGATCGGCTATTTTTGCCGAACGTTTGCCTGCATGACATGCCCAGAATAAGGACGCAAGGTTAATTTTACACTTACATGAACAATCTCTGGAATAAATACAAACTGTTGACTTGGCTGAGTGCATGTTTGAAAGGCAAGCATTTGTTTTTTGGGGATAATGTAGACAACAAGATTGGCAAGTCATGTTGTATGTATCCGGGATCTGAGACAGCAGAATGACAAGGTTACGCCCCTACTGCCATTGTGCCTCAACACACTGATTACAATGTGGCTCCCATTTACAATTCCCCCCCTAGAGGTCAACAGAGAAATAGACAAAACATATCATATCCTATAAGACATGATTATACGGTGCTTAGACTGTTATGAAGTTCTTCTTACGCTATTCCAAGTGAACATCTTGCCAAACATGTATTCTACACCGAGTAGTCAAGAACCGCCAACGCTAATCATCACTAATCACTTTTATCTTTTACTTCTTATGAGTAGTGAACGTCATGGACCATCACCTGTCTACATTCTGTGAGTACAAACACTTTCAATGCCTCACATATTTCCCTATGAGCTTTATGTTAAGCGGTAAAATCATAATATGATATATAACACCCAAAAGGGGTTCTGGGTTGGATATCTGTAGGAAAAATATGGAGCTGTCATATCATGTCAGCTGGCCAGGAAAGCCTACAGTATATGCAATATGAACATATGGTCATTGACATTTAATGTCATTGTAAGGAAAATGCGTGCAAACTGTTCTTTTGGACAGAATCACCTGCAGTATCTCTGGTTAGTTGAGGCCCTGTCAGAGACAACAGCTGAAATTGAAAAATGTTCCCTGTCTGCACTTTATCGACTGGTGTTCATATGTGTGCGTCACTCACAGAAATAACGACAGTATTTGAGGGATGAAAGATTGTTCTCCACGGTGGCAGTTATTACCAATTTCCGAGTCAGGAAACCTTGCTACTACTTATTACGCACGCATTAGGCTACCCAGTGACAAAAATATGAATAAATAAATAAATGTAAATAACATTGCAGAAAATGCGGAAGAACAAATTAATCCTTCACATTTTTTTAGACAAAAACAAAAGGTGAGCATTGCAAACATGGAGAACAGTCTTTCATCACTCCAAAACGGTCCTTCCTTCAGTGAGTAACGAAAGCATATTGAGTGAGAATTTGCCGTAGCTTAGTGGGTAAGAGAGAGGCCGTGATCAGAAGTTCACCGGTTTGCCTCCCGGCAACCTGAGCAAGACACTTAACCCCCTAACAGCGAGTACTCATCATGACCATCTGAGCCGTCATCAGCTGGGTGAAGCAGAAACAGAACCCCCCACCGTGGGATTAACAAAGGGCTCCTGCATAGTCAGTTATCGTCGCTGTCGGGCGCAAATAACCTTGTGTGTCCAAAACTGTTACTTTTCAGGAAATGGAAAAAAGAACACGTCTTCCGATGGATCTAATGTAGCTATTATTTAGTCACAAGCTCTTGTAAATACTTTTCATTGGTTAAATATCTATAAAACCCACAGACAGACTGACAGCTCTTTGCCCCGTTCTCGGCTCTGCCCTGGCCTGAACACACAAGCAGGGACATCGCTATTACCGTAATGGAAGATAACCAAGGAGGGGAGGGAGTGCTGCTCAGCCAAGCTAATAGCTCTGCGAGCAGGCAGGGCACACAACTGCTCTACTAGGGAGAGGACCCAAGTCAGCCAAACATCTGCTCCTGGTTAAAGGTGTCAGCTCCTGCCTTTCACAGCATCGCTTCAGAACCTCATGGAAAGCTCTGGCCTCATCCTGCCTGGGTCGACTGAAAGCAGCTCTGTACGCTCCCTGAGGGAATGCTAGTCTCAGAAACGCACCGCCGAAAATTCAATTCCACTTTTCCTCTCCATGCTTCACTTTACTCCGAGCGAAGAAAATTTCATTACATACTTGTGGACTCATAAAATTCCTTCAATAATAATAGTGCCTTAACCCTTCAAAATCAACGGGCTCCACGGCGCAGGAGAGGAGGGGCTGGGCCGGAACGCCAGTGGCAATATATGCTATGGTGCCTATATACCTCATGACCTCATGAGTCATGAGTCAAGTCATTAGTCAAGCTTAGTCTCACTTTGAGTTTATTTCATCCCCCAAAATTACTTAATCTGGCTTAAAGGACCACTTCATTCATTTTCAACGTATCTTCGTATAATTGGTCCTCACTAATGCTCATTATAAGATGGCACCATTTCTGTCTACTCACTCTTTGTCTCAGCAGGGCTGTGGACAGAAACCCACCTACCAGTGACATCATCCGTGGGCAATCCAAGCTAAAACGGCAGGCTTTCTATTCCAGGAAAGTTAGCATGCTAGAATAGAAACAATTGTTCTTGCATTAATGAAAAATGAAATGTAAAATCTGAAATGTTTGAAATGGTCAAACCTGCCACTTTGTGACACATGATGTCACTGGTAGGCAGCTTTCTGAACTGTCCACAGCCCTCTGAGACACAAACGGAGACACAAAATGGTACCATATTATAATGAGCATTAGTGAGGACCAAGATAGGTTGAAAATGGGTGAAGTGGTCCTTTGACGACATGAACTTTACCATCCCTTTTCTGGACATGTCATAATAGGGCGAAGATTGAACGAAAATAGGTGAAAATTTGGCGCAAATAGCCGATCTACAAGCTCACAATGCGCAACCTGAGCTTTTGATCGTCAATTTTCAGCAGAAAGATTTGTGGGGGAAAACGAACGAAGTGAACCAAGTATAGAGCCCTAGGGACCCCGGTCAACTGTCTGTCTGTCTGTCTGTCTGTCTGTCTGTCTGTCTGTCTGTCTGTCTGTCTGTCTGTCTGTCTGTCTGTCTGTCTGTCTGTCTGTCTGTCTCATTGTCTTACATTGATATTGATCATATCAATGTAAATCAGAATCTTGTCAAGCCTTACAATTTAACATTATGCAAATAGTCTAAGGTCATGCAGTTAAATGAATAAATAAATGGTCTTTCTCTGTAGTAAATCTGTGGAATAGTTATATAATATAGTCTGGTGTCTTGTAGCCATGAATCATTAGTCATGCAATTAAATCTTCGAGTAAAAATCCCAAGGTACCAGTTATAGCACATTCAAGCCAAATAACAAAAACAAAAACAGACTTTGAAAATAGGAAGGAAAACAATTTGGTTACACATCCAACATTACGACTCTATCACGCCTCTAATGAGCCAATAAACGTCTTAGAACATGTTGATTTGATGATGTTGCCAAACCACTATCTGTTGTTGGTCTCAGTGAACAAAAAAAAAAGGTTTACGAAGAAAACTCTATTCCATATGTGTCAATCCACCCCTCTGGCACATTCTGTAGATTTATAAATAAACAAATAGCCAGGCTGACAGAAATGTTTTAAAGCTCCATCTGACCAAAATGCACGCACGCACACACACCCACACACACACACACGCACGCAAACACGCACATACACCCGCAAACACACGCACACAGCCCCTCATGCTTCTCTCTCATGACAACCAGTGGAGTTTACGACCTGAATACACTGCCAACAATTGCCCAAGCAGGTTTTCTTTCCGTCGAAAACAACGAGTGTAAACAAAAAAACACAGTTTAATCCGTTCCCGTCCATAGTTGTTCTATCTGTATCTCCCGGTATACACGACAGAATGTAAACAATAGCCTCACGGAAAAACACCACACAGAAACAAAACAGTCCCAATTCTGCAACAGAGTCCGTTTGACTTTGTTGTCGAATGTGTCATTTCTCCTGTTAGGTAGTTTGTGTTTGGGCTGTTTCCTGGAACTCTGGGTTAGGTTGTGGGGCTATGGGACAACTTGACGTTTGGCTGTTGTTAGTGAGAGGTGGTGGAGCCAGGTTGGAAGAGATGTACAAATCCCTATGGAAGCCAGCTGGATAGCTGCGGGGGTTGAACCGTATCGGATATCGGGCTTATTTCTGGAGTGAATAGGTGTTTCAGGTCAATAGGCTTGATTGTCTTAGAAGGTGATCTAGCAGAGCAAAACCAAGATAAGGAGGCAACGATGAGATGATACTGAACAACAACTTGCCTTACCTCTCCCGATAGGAAGGACTTATTCCTCTACCCTAGGATGAGGCGGGAGGGGCTTCCTGAGTCCTTTGTCCCGTTTGTATAACGAGGCACGCAAAGGCCAACGGTAACTGACTCTCTGTGACGCTGTTTGTGTGACTATTGTAACATCCAATCTGTCGTCACCTGTAACGTTACCTGTCGTCTCTTTGTCATGTTCTGCATCAGGCAGGAAGATTGTATAGTGTATATGTCTGTATACTTTTATGTTTATTGACAGTGTCTCTTGCACCAGGTGGGATGATTGTATACAGTAGGTTGTACTAGGGTTTAACATTTTCCGGGAAATAGCTAATTTTAATTCCCGGGAATTTTCAGACCTTTTCCCGGGCTTCCCGGGAATTCCCGTTAAAGGGTAAAAAAAAAAAAGTGCCCACTAAAATGCATTTATATGTAGATACTTAAATAGCCAATTTTACACCGAGGTGCCCAAATGTCCCTATTGTGTCCATCTATGAACTTGCACTAATAACGACTTAAGTTGATTCTTTAAAATCATATAAATATAATAATATAAATATAATAACCTATAGTGCCCTGCCCTGGCGGAGATCTGCCATGTTGCGCAGCAGCGGGTGAAGACAATTAGCTTAAACGAGGAGCTGCGCTCAAAACGCACTCAAACAATGTCAAACTCTAGCTGCTGAAATAAACCTTTCATTTGTATCATTATTGACAAGAGAATTATTTATATATTGTCCATCACAGCGCCGGTGAGGTCACAGCTTATCTCTACTTTTGTAGGATATTGATTTGATAGCCTAAACTTGTCATTTGTTTGCAGTTATTAATTTATATTAGGCTACTTGCTGGATATTATAAGACTCCATTTTGGGATGTTGGCTGTATGTTGTCTATTTATTAATCTATATTTTGTTGTTGATCAAATGTGGGGTTTTGTAGTGTGATTTTGATGTGCACATGCATGCGCTGCCAGCAGCACTGACAATCAATGAGACAGACAGCTGTTGTGCAGTTCACTTGTTCTACTGGGTAGTTCTTGTAAAATGGTAGTTTGAACGTTCTAAAATGCAAGTGTAGGTAGAGTAGGCTACATTAATGATGATAAAAAAAAATCGGACCACATCGGTCTAATACCTCTCTCTCTCTCTCTCTCTCTCTCTCTCTCTCTCTCCCTCTCTCTCTCTCTCTCTCTCTCTCTCTCTCTCTCTCTCTCTCTCTCTCTCTCTCTCTCTCTCTCTCTCTCTCTCTCTCTCTTGCTCTCTCTCTCGCTCTCTCTTGCTCTCTCTCTCTCCAGCTCTCCGGTCTGTCGTCTCTCTCTCTATCAAAAGCATTGCTTGGCTTGCGCGCATTTTAAGCTGGAATATAGGCTCGATCAAACCTACCTACTGTTTATGCAGCGTTTCACTTGATGTTGAATCTCAACTAGTCAACTGGTGTCTACCGTATTGACAGCAGAAGAAGCAGTGAAATCAGCGTGCGCAGGGCAGGCATGGGGCATCACGGCCACTTGTGTTTTATTTTGTTCATTACTGTTACATTCAGTGCGTCCCATATTGGTTCACAACGGGACGATGGGACCCTGCCCTGGTCGGCAACGCGGCAAGTAACTTGCCTAATTATAATAGTAATTCCTCCACGCTGTAGATAGGCCTTTCTACTAATTAGTATTCATTTCTAACAAGAAAAAAAACAAAAACGGGAAGCCCGGGAACCGAAGTGAATTCCCGGGATGGTAAAAAACCCTGAATTCCCGGGATTCCCGCATCCCCGGGAATCCTGGTGTTTAAACACTAGGTTGTACACATCTGTATACTTTATTCATATTTGTTTGAGGGTGTCTTTATTGTGATGTTATTCGTCTGTACCTATTGTACTTCTTTGACCTGTATCTGTAACTTTTACTGCTGTGCTGTCTCTGGCGCCTGGAATTCCCCCGTGGGATCAATAAGGTATCTATCCATCCATCCATCCATCCATCCAACCATCCATTCCCTCTCGTCAATAGCCTTATTAGAACACCAGTGGTACTATTCTCTACCATCCAGCTTGGGGTTAGCCTCAAAGCCTTGCAGGGGTGCCCACCGAAGCTGCTTATTCACGGTATCACACTGTTGTCGTTGTAGGCCCAGTTCCGATCAAAGATTTGCAACGAGACAAAAATGTTTTATGCCTGGTTTACAATTAATAGCGTTGAAAATAGTCAATCTACAAGGTCTTAATGTGTCGCACCTGTCACTCGTGAGTGTTATAATGTTGCACGACGCCATCATTCGATGTATATAGTCATCGTTTTTGCTTACTCATTCCACTCTTTGCTTCTGCCCTATATTGCGCTCTCTCTCTCTCTCTCTCTCTCTCTCTCTCTCTCT
>NC_139950.1:11999276-12024276 GCF_963454915.1 Gymnoscopelus microlampas
TAAAAGTACAAAAGTATTGTTATGAAAATGTACTTAAAGTACCAAAAGTAAAAGTACTAAAATGTTTGAAAATAGCAGATCTACAAGCTCACAACGCGTTGTGCAGCGTTGTGAGCTTGTAGATCGGCTATTTTCAAATAGCCTTGGTATAAAATTGGGCTTAAGTGGTTAATGTGTGTTTTATAATGTAATAATGGGTAACCGCCTTCCATTCCGACATCCCACTACTCCGACTACGTGGCTTCCGCGTGCGGTTAGGGTTAGGGTTAGGGTTAGGTATAGGGTTAGTAACCGTCGGAAAGGCGACATGTCGGAAAGCCGACATGTAACCGTAATAATGTATATCTGCAAAGTAACTAGCAACTAAAGTTTTCAAATAATTGTAGTGGAATAAAAGTACAATATTTGCCTCTGAGATGTAGTGGAGTAGAAGTAAAAGCACTGCAAATTGGAAATACTCCAGTAAAGTGATAGTACCTCAAAATTGTACTTAAGTGCAGTACTTGAGTAAATGTACTTAGTTACTTTACACCACAGCTGAGCACACAGCAGCGTTACGGTTGCAACACCTGGCAGAACACACTCTCATGAATCTGTAGGGAGTCCCCTGGAGACCAGCAGAAACTCTATCAGCTAAATCCATCCAAACCTCCACCATGCCCAGCTTGGCATGCTTGCCCACTGTTTAGTAGTGTGTGTGTGTGTGTGTGTGTGTGTGTGTGTGTGTGTGTGTGTGTGTGTGTGTGTGTGTGTGTGTGTGTGTGTGTGTGTGTGTGTGTGTGTGTGTGTGTGTGTGTGTGTGTGTGTGTGTGTGTGTGTGTGTGTGTGTGTGTGTGTGTGTGCGTGTGGGCGTGTGTGTGTTAGCGTTTTCCAAGCATATTTTTATTTTCTCAGGCCAGATTGCTCATATGCCTGATTGTGTGGGGAAGAAGCTATTTAGCAATCTAGTGCCAGTGGCTCTGTGGCCCCCGAAACAAACCATGGTTGGTGTGTGTGTGTGTGCATGTGTGGTGTGTGCGTGCGTGCGTGCGTGTGTTTGTGCGTGCAAGTGTGCGTATTTCTGTTGTGGAAACAGTTTGAACAACACAAGATGAAGAGCACGGGGGATTTAAACATCGGCTCAAATCTCACACCGACACTAACTAATAAGAAAAAGCGGCATGCTTTACAATATTACCAAAAATAAATGTGTTTTGATTTTGAATATGAATGTGATCCAGCGGCCCCCTGAATACACACAGCTGAGCACAACTTGTTTTGATGAAAACATTTTCAAGTAGAGCGCAGATGTTTTAGTAAATTCCCCCAAAATGTTCGTGTTTTCTCACTTTTTACGCTCTGCTTTAAGTTCCCTTAGCGGTTTAGAGTTAGTATGTGCATTTGGACTTGGCTGATGACATGACGGTCTCATTTATGATGGTGGTGATAATTCTACTATTAGTGTCATCACTAGTGAAATGCTGAGACTGAAGCCATAAGTCACTGTAAAACACCTTCACGCTAATCAAATGTCCTTTGCACGCTGCCAGTAGGCCAAGGAAGTAAATCAGAATATAATCTTTTGTTAAAGTAGCACTTGTAGTTTGAGGTATCAGTGGCCACTTTGGACACATATAACATGGCGGCCAACGTCTTTGACTTCATTACCCAAGAGTCTCTGCAAGCATGTCCGGCGAGGACGCACTGTGATTGGCCAGTCTTCGGTTTGACTGGCCGTTCTGCCTTGGTGCCTTGGCAAATGCCAGGATGAAACTCATTGTCTTCCTATATTGCTTAAACATGTAACTTTTTAGGTGGGTGGTGCTAAGGTGGTGGAGGAGAACCAGGTATACTTAATGAACTGGAGGCGTGTCCACATAAAAACATAATTTTAACAATATCTGTACACTTTTTTGAAAAAAATCTTCCTCCTAGTATAACCATAATACCTGATGATTATGTTTTAGGGGGGGGGATCACTGAAAATCACAGCACCCCGTCTTTAATAAGCGTCAGAATAATTTTAACCACTTAGTTTTGGCTATTCAATAAAATTGCAGATATACAAGCTCATAGCGCGGCACCGAGTGCCACGCTATGAGCTTGTAGATCTGCTATTTTTGAAAAACCTTGAAAAAGTGTGCATATCTTTGAATATTTATATATTTTTTAAGCGAAAATTAACTGATATCTTTGCTTCTGGCGGTCCCTGGCACAAAACATTTTCAATTGGGAGTCCGCGGCCAAATGTAAATCAATTTAGGGGTCCTTGGCATGAAAAAGGTTGAAAACCACTGGTATAGGCTATACAAGAGTTCTGTCTGGTCTAGTACAAAGAGACTGTTCTAGATATTAGTGCCTGATATATTCACAGCAATATTTACATTAGCCTAACAATTGACTGGACCTTGTAAACATTCAAGTCACTCGATACCATGTGAGGTCAGACTGAGAGAGCGAGCAGCATGAGAGACAGAGGGAGAGAGGGTGGGCATGGACAAGCAGGGTGGATATGCTCACAATAGTCTCCATGCACAGCAGCCATATTGAACCGAAATTGGGCCTCTTCCTTACTTCCTTCACAGGTGTTACCAATGATACTAATGAAGGCTCTGTTCCATTTAGTGTAGCACAGTGGTTCTCAAACTTTTTCATTTCAAAGACCCCCATAACCCAAATGGACCCGGGAGGGTCCATTTGGGTTTTGTTTGGGTTTCGGTTTTGTGTCAGGGACCCGCAGAAGAGAATTATTTTAATTCAAAAATAACAGATGTACTGCTGTAAGCTTGTAGATCTGCTATTTTTCGATAGCGAACATATAAATTGATAAACAGGTTAAAATGATTGTCGTGCTATATTAACTAATTAATGTGTTTCCATTGTGATACCAATGAACAGGAACTTAATGTTAGTTCCACTGATCCAAGCTGGAGCACAAATAAAGAATGCTCCGGAAAAACGCACGCGGCCCACCCATCTGACCCACTTATGTTAAGTGGTCAGATGGGTGGGCCGCGAACACTGCATCAGGCCACGGACTCCCCGTGACTCTTAACCATCAATAATTCACCCTGGTCCCCCTCAAGGACCCCCACTTTGAGAACCACTGCTCTATAAACACAGCCTCTGTCTGCCTGTCAACCAGAGGCGTACCCACTGTAGAGGCAGGACAGGCGGTACCCAAATAACCCGAAAAGGTGTCATTGCGTGCTTAATGTCCTCAAAGGCACGCATCCAACAAGCTTTGAACTGAGCAGATTGGACCTTCCGTTTCAGAGATAATGGCCAAAACATCTAGAAAACGGCCACTCGATCTGCGATTTTCCATTGAGTTGAAATTTCTTTTTTGGGGGTAATAGAGGGGGGGGGGGTGCAAAAAACAAATCTCGCCTGCCCTAAATGTAATTCCTGACGGCATTTTTGAAAAAATGTGAACATTTGTGCAAATCTATGAATATATATTCTACAAATGTCTTCTAAATCCTAAATCCTGATGCTATATCAGTGGTTCCCACATTTTTTCATGTCAAGGACCCCCAAAATGATATGTATTTTGCCGTGGACCCCCATCTCAAAATATGTTGTTGCAGGGACCCCCAGAAGCAAAGATTTGGGTAAAAAGCATTCGCTTTAAATATATATATAACAGTAGATCTGCTATTTTTGAATAGCCAAAGTATAAGATATGGATAAAGTGGTTACACAGGTGCGTTCCCTGTTTGAATGGGTTCAAATAAATCTTATATTTGAAATATGTTCGGAATAATTTAGAAGGATTTCCAAAATGTTTGAAAATGGGGCTCATGTGGTTAACCACAACTGTGTAGCGTCCCTATTTCTGGGGTGAACGTTCACCAAAAATAGCAGATCTACAAGTTCACAATGCGTCATGTTGCGACTAGGTCTGGCAATAGATTAAAAATATGAATCCGATTAATCACAGTTTAGCTGTGCTCCTTTCACACATACAGCTACAGTCAGCATAGACAGATCAACGATTTGTGTATTAGCTTGTTTGGCCAGTTGATCACGGCGAGAGAGCAGCATGTAGCAAGCCAGTAAACAGAACGGTCAGAGGTTAGAGGCGAGCAGCCAATACCTATCGACAAGATGGTCTTAACTTGAAGTGCAAAGTCTGTGGCGACTCTCTCTCTCTCACCCTCTCTGCTTCTCTCATGTTTTCCTCTCTCTCAGCCGCAAAACAATAATTGTTTGGGGAAATCGATATGTGAATGTCCCCTCTTAGTTTCATCCACTTACTCCCAGTCACTGACTCGTTCAATCCAGAATGAAAACTGTACTTTGTATTTACTTATCACTTTCTTTCTTACCTCCTCACTAAAGGCTGCAGCATACTCTAAATAAGGCCGAACATTATTCGGCTTCGGAAGGGCTTGCCGAACAGAAGAAAGTTTGGTGAGGATGAAAGTGTTTTATTCTACTCTGAATGCTAGATAGACCCTGCCACCTCAGTATTTTACCAGGATCTCCGCTGCTTATTTTCACCAATCTCCGACAGGCTTTGAGATTTAACCATTTCTGGCAACAGACACAATGGACAAAGTGTGGGCTATGTCTCTCCATTAATTCATTGCCATCTGGTTGTGTCTGTTTGTTGTAATATATATTACAGTATGAGTAACTGTAACTGTTTTCTGACAGTGGTGCCGGTGCAGAAGAGCAATGTGGGACAATACAGTAGTATGAGGCTCAATACAAAAAGCGAAGCAACAATACATTACATTTGTAGTCACACAGTGTGGGATTATCCACAGCCAACGTTTCTTCAAAACAGTCCATGGTACGGACAAACTGCGGAAATAAAACAATATAAAACACGATCGCATCGAGTAACCATTATTTAGAACCAATTACCGACTTATCTATTAATCAAGTAGCAGATTTTATTATATATTTATTTCCATTTCTTATACAGTATATCGACAGGAACAAATTCTAATTGGTTTTATAATGGAATAAATCAAATTAGTCTGAACCACTTAACCCTGTATTATACTTTGTTGTACAACGTTGGCATAAAAAGCAAGCATGATGTAACGCCTTATGAGCTTGTAGAGCTGCTATTTTCAGTTTAGAAATAAAACATCATTCATTAATCATAATCGAGGCAAAAGTTTGAAATAATCGTGATATCATATCGCCTATGGGTGTTATTAAAGATTACAAAGACAATTTGGACGAAAGTCTTGTCAGTTATAATTTTTGTCCTGCCTGGGTGCACCAATAACTTTATAGCTTTTCTTTAACTGTCTTCTGATTCTTAGATGTAATTATTATTGTATGTATTATATGCCTGCAGTAGATATGTTACAGTATGATTGAAAAAAAAAGTCATTTTCCGTCAAAAGAGGTACCGAGGCTAGGGGGGACGATGATTTACGATTCTGTCCCTATCGGTACATGACTCGGACGGCGCTGAGTCGACTGAAGGTGACTTTGCAACGCTCGGCACGGCGACTCCCTTGCTTTAGCTCGCTCGGCGGTGCCTCTCGTGGCTCAACTCACCTTCAGGCGGCGCGCCTCCGTCGGTGAAACCGAGTGCAACCTTTTTCAATCTGACTGGTTTTCCAATCGTACTGTGACGGATACTATATCTGCACACCAATGTCCCTGGGCTAGAAAGCCTAAAAGAACTGTCCACATGTTGAGAATGATGAAGAAATGCTGTCTTTAATTTAAGATAGCTGTGACAAACACAAGCACAAGTGAAAATAAATGAATAAGTCCATTTGAAAAGCAGCAGACGTTTCCGTCCTTGATTATCATCACTGCTGCTGATTATGTGTTGAAATAGGTTTTAAATGTTTGTGGTTGGCCAAAATAATTTCCATTACAAGATCAATAAAGTATTCCGATGAAAATCAAATGAAGTGAAGAGTGACAATGAGGGAATTCAAGAATCCCTATAAATGATTTGTATGGCCTTTGGCAGTTCAGTCAATATTTTTGAACTTGCACAACTCTCACCCTCAGATAGAAAGTCTGCAGCTGCTGATATGGCTGATTTATACGTGGTTCCCCTTTGCAGGGGAATTTCACTTTAAAACACTTCTGGGGTCATTTTCATGTCTACTCTGACTTTTGCATGCACGCCAGACAGTTTTTAAGGTATAAAAACTAAATTTGATATTCATTTGATCAGACACGCCCATTCAATTTCAAACTTCATGTCAGACTCATTGAAAACATATGTCCATGCTTATGGTGACTGAGATTGTCCTTCTAGTGAATGGTGAGACCTTTTCCAGTTAGTTATTTCATGCATGGACTTTTTACAGGACTCCTTGCTGCAACTGTACATTACATAAAATATTAACATAATGAAATAACTAATGGAAAAATTAAGGTCTCCTCCCTCAATTAGATGGACAATGTCCGTCACCAGAAGCAAGCATGTGTGTTTTCAATGAGTCTAACATGGAGTTTGAAGTTGAATGGACTTATATGAGGGGGAGTGTCTGATCAAAATCAATATAAAATATATAAATATTGCACACAAAATCCCGAGTAGATATGAAAATTACCCCAAAAGTGTTTTAAAGTCAAATTCACCTTTAAGAGAATGAATCAAGCTGACTAGTAGAGTTGTAAACAGGAGGAAGGGGTTAAGGGTGGGTTTTCCCGTGTAGATCAGACAGCACTATAAAAACTCACACAAAACCCCGTCTCCCATCATCTGCTGAGCTTCCTGGATGACATCACACGTTTGACACTTTGCCTCTCTGGTTTTATCACTTGAGAGAGTTTTTACGGCGTGGCCGTGTCTGTCTGTCTGTCTGTCTGTCTGTCTGTCTGTCTGTCTGTCTGTCTGTCTGTCTGTCTGTCTGTCTGTCTGTCTGTCTCAATGTCTCAATGTCTCAATGTCTGTCTCAATGTCTGTCTCAATGTCTCAATGTCTGTCTCAATGTCTGTCTGTGTGTCTGTGTCCGGAGCTAATCTTGCAAACCGCTGGACCGACCAGCGCCAAATTTCTTGTTCACACTGACAGGCCACTAATTATTTTTCACATATGTCTCGCATATGTTTTTTGAAATATTTAACTTTGATTTTATAATGGAAGTCAATGGGGCTGGGGATCGGGCCGAAACCTTGCCTTGAGTCGTATGTAATATTTATGTCATAGAAGACTGAAGTTATAGACGGCTGACATCAGAGGCTTGGCCACGGCAAGTCCGAGAGGCACATTGGAGTCCCGCCGTTCCACTGTGGATCCGAGATCCACACGATTACGTTTTGTTTTGTATATGCATATCAGTTGGACCATCTCTGGTCATGGGAATAACTTTTAGAAATTCTGAAATAGTCTACCTTTAAAAACGTTATACTTGTGGTTTAGGATACTTGAGGTCACAAGTTGAACCGACTGCCTCATCATAGTCTAAATAAACACACAATGCTCATATGAAATCACAATGCAGACTGCTAAGCTAACGCTACACAGAGAAATAGAGAGAGGGGGGATACAGAGTTAGACAGAGAGGGAGAGAGAGAAAGAGGGAAAGAATCAGAGATAGGGAAAGAGAAGGGGGAGGCAGACAGACAGACAGACAGACAGACAGACAGACAGACAGACTGTAGAGTGAGAGGGGGGCATAAATGGAAGATGGAGCATGTTGAGAGGAGAGAACAGGAATAACTCACCATGGGGTGACACTGACAGTGACCGTGACCTTTGCCTTGTCTGAATTTAGGGTATTTTCATCACTGTGTGTGTGAGTGTGAGTGTGAGTGTGTGTGTGTGTGTGTGTGTGTGTGTGTGTGTGTGTGTGTGTGTGTGGGTGTGTGTGTGTGTGTGTGTGTGTGTGTGTGTGTGTGTGTGTGTGTGTGTGTGTGTTGGCGCTCAGAGTGGCCCCATTACTGATAGCTCTAACAAGCGAGGGTCAAAGGTCACGCTGTGGTGAGTGGAAAAGGATGGAGCGAGGCTGTTAAACGACCTTTAAACACCACCTGCCTTCACACACACGCACACACACACACACACACACACACACACACACACACACACACACACACACACACACACACACACACACACACACACACACACACACACACACACACACACACACACACACACACACACACACACACACACACAAGCTCAAATCCACACAAGATCTCACACACACACAGTGTGGCTACGCTGATTGTTACCAGACATATTTAAACGCCAGCCTTGTGCCTCTGTAGCCCATGTTGCTGCACTACTCCACTGCACTCCGGAGAACACAGGACCACAAGCAAACCCTTTGCACAGCATACAAAATACACATGCATTTGCAAATGCATTTGCAGGGACTGCCGTTTGACCTATACTGCAACGTTAACGGGATTAACTTGAACCCTAGCGGCCCTATTCTGGGGGTGAACATTTAGAAATAAGCCCACAATGTGTTGAATGTAACCCCCTTGTCAACCAGTGATGGTTTTATCTGATCGCAGGATCTAAATATATTGATCTAAGATTAAATGAGAGAAGCACAACACATGAAATAAAATAAAAGCCTCCCTCATGATCCTCATTTGTGCAAACTCCAGAGTTACAAATGGGTTAGGGTCCATTTGGGCAGTGGTGTAAAGTAACTAAGTTACATTTACTCAAATACTGTACTTAAGTACAATTTGTAACAGTTTTTACTGGAGTATTTCCAATTGTCAGTACTTTTACTTCTACTCCACTACATCTCAGAGGCAAATATTATACTTTTACTCCAATACAATTATTTGAAAACTTTAGTTACTTTGTAGATTTTGATAATTACCACAAAACATACAGTAACCACTTCAGTCCTACATTTTGGCCGTTTGAAAATAGCCGATCTACAAGCTCACAATGCGTCGCTCCGCGACGCATTGTGAGGTTGTAGATCGGCTATTTTCAAATGATTTGTATACATTTGAAAACCTCTGCATAATGAGTACTTTATACTTTTGCTACTTTAAGCACATTTCAATATCAATACTTTTGTACTTTTAATGATACGTAGCCTGCGAGTTAGTTCTGGCAGCATACACTCGAGATAGGTTACATGCATTGCTCATTCTATGAGGCTGGTTACAGCGTCATGCAGACCCATACAGTACGTCATACTCTGACGTGGCAGTCACGTCAGTCAGTTGTCCAATCGGGCGGGTTATTTAAGCTCACCTTCATCTGTGTTCTGTCTGCTTTGTGTTTCATAGGTGTTGTAGGCAGCGTTTGCTCCCACCACCACCCCAGCACCACCAGTGGGCTCTGCTATTGTTCTGTTCCCCAGGGGGGGTTGCTATGTATATCTATCTCCCTGCTCTTAATGGTTAATGATGGCTGTATGATTGTGCTGAGCAGGGAGAAAAAATATAGCAGAGCCTGAACGCCAAAATAAAATATTACATCCACACTTGTATTCTCATTCTATTATATTGCTTAAATATATTCGGTCTATAATATTGGTTCAATCTTTCGTGAGTTATCTGACAGAACTCAAGGTCATTTTCAATTCCGGACTTTTACTTGAGTATTTCTACATTGTAGTATTGATACTTTTACTTAAGTAAAGCAATTGAGTATACTTTTTCCACCAATGCATTTGGGTCTATTTGTGTACTCTGGATTTTTATCTGGGAAATTTCCCGTAGGGCCGTCCCTCCCTCCCTCCCTCCAGGTTGAGGAATGAGGTTTCTGTGAGAACGCTGCACAGTGAATCTGCTTCAGTAAATAACGTCCTCCTACTGCTGTGGCTCTCGCCTCCCCCTGCATCGAGCCCGATAACAAACGATGGCACCTGCTCAAAACAAAAAGAAAGCCACCATGCTCTCTCTCTCTCTCTCGTTACTCCGCTCTTGCATGGCCTCAGGAGGGAACCATGACAATAAATGAGCATTTAACCCATTTAGACCAGTGAAAGAATCTGTGCCATTTTTAGATTTCTTTGGGCTATTCAAAAATTGCAGATATACAAGCTCATGGCTTGTATTATCTGCTATTTTTGAAAAATCGAACATTTGTGCAAATCTTTGAATATATGTGTATATGTGTATTTTTTAAGCGAACATTTTTTACTCAAATCTTTGCTTCTGGGGGATTCTATAAATGTCTTCTAAATCCTAACATTTTCTTTTTTGAAAAAACGTATGTTGCTATATGTATCAGTGGTTCTCAAACTTTTTCCTGTCAAGGACCCCCAAAATTACATGTATTTGGCCGCGGACCCCCATCTCAAATTATGTTGTTCCAGGGACCCCCAAGAAGCAAAGATTTGGGTTACAAATGTTCGCTTTAAAAATATATATATATTCAAAGATTTGCACAAATGTTCAAGACAAAAGCAAATAGCAGATTTACAAGCTCGTAGCGCGGCACTCGGTGCCGTGCTACGATCTTGTATATCTGCTATTTTTGAATAGCCAAAGAAATCTTAAAATGACACAGATGCGTTCCCGGATTGAATGGGTTAATCAGACAATGTCCCCCACCGAGTCATGTCTATGCCTCGGTGGGGGACATTGTCTGATTAAAAACCGTTATGCGAAAACTGGCTGGAATACAAGAGAATAGATCACGCATGATATGCATCATATCGGCAATTCATTGGCACAAACGTCTTACAGCAATGCATCATTGTTTTAAAGCGAAACTTTGTCAAATTTGATCCCAAATCCCATTGTGTTGATGTGAGGAGACCATATTAGTGTGGGGAAAGTAATCAAATCATGTGGATCTCAGGATCCACATGGGAATCCACATGTGGCCAGCCTGTGACATCAGTCATCCATCACGTGTTGGATGTATGAATTTACGACTCTGAATTATTGATTTTTACCAGGATGCTTGCAGCCTGGGAAGAGACTGATCAACTAGTAAATGGGGCAGCAGTGGCTCAGGGGTAGAGTGGCCGGGTAGAGTGAACTGGAAATCCCAAGGTTCCCATCCCGGGCTTGTTTCTCTCCGAACCTGGCAACCTGGTGTTGCCAGGCAGAGAGACAAGCAGCCAGCGTTAGCTCGTTCTGTTATTAGTGGTTAGCTTGTCGGGACTTTCAGCGCCTGTAAGGGTATCATGGGACTCCACAATGAGTGCTAGGAGAAAAAAAACAGACTTTGCATTTGTTAAAATAGGCGAATTTGGGCTATTCACACGCCTCCTATTATGCCAACGGTGGGGGTCGACAGGGGGATCTGTGGAGTAACTCAATGGGCATTTCTACGTTGGTGAGTGATTTGCCACACATCAAAGATAACACTTAAAATGCCCGGATGTCTCCTTTAAGCCAGTGCAGAGACTTCCCCGAGACTTCCCCATACTCTGAACGACGGGCGTCCTCCCATGCTATGGGATAATAGCCCAGAACAAAAAAAAAGTGTGGTCGTCGCCACCAAACAAACTATTGACTTTCCTCATACAAACACAGCGCCGCCTCCAACAGCGATTTGTTACTCCGCGAGCGAAAGGGAACAGGACCACGGGTCCATTTGGTTCCGTGCGGGGACGCTGGAGAGAGCAACCTGTTATTAATATGACTGTGTCATCATTTCTTGTTTAAAACGTATTTAACCACATGAACCTTAGCGTCCCTTTTCTGGAGATCTACACGCTCACAGCTGTTTAGGGGAAAAACGGTAGTACAGAGCCCAGGACGACCCCGTCAAGGGTTTAACTGGTTATGCGTCTGGTGCAGACTGAATCGCCGGGGTCACAGATAACCTGCCACCTGGCTAAGATAGCTTGGCAATCACATCTATGCATACTGAGAGTGTCAACATGGACCTTTGCCAGGTCCATGTTTACACTTTCTGGATTAAGTGAACATGCAGGATTTTGCCGTGTACGGACAACTTCTAATTCATCCACCTGTAACTCTGAGAGTGCATCAATGTTACCAATGGACCCGTAAGAGTAGATTAACACTGAGGATTTCACTGTGAACTGGGATGAGTGCAAGGTAGGGCATGTTTTGACTGTAACAACTGAGAGTAGTTGTGTCCTCCTATGATTCACACAGGGTCCTCCCGTGGGAATCCCCACTCTCCCCCCTACACACACACACACACACACACACACACACACACACACACACACACACACACACACACACACACACACACACACACACACACACACACACACACACACACACACACACACACACAAATGACACATTCAACTTGGATTCAGCTTGAGGTGTAATTGGAAGCTTCCCACACATTCATCATCAATAGCTTTCTGAAAAAAAGATTTGCCTAAAATCTCAGGATGTCCCCCTGCTGTGGTCTCACATTCCACCGTCTGACCACGGGATGTTTGGAGGGAATACTTTCCACTGCAGATGCTTTCCCTCGACACATTGTAAGTGTTATAAGTGTTTATGTCAATTGATCGTCTGTCTTTGTGTGTTTTCTTGATCAGATTCCAACGTTTGCAGTTGGGAACGCTTTATTCCCCCCAAAAAAACAAAACATAATATGGATCCTCATTCGGCACTGTCTGCATATTGACTCTGTTAAAAAGGTATTAACCACATTCACATGCCAGCCATTTTGCTCTTACGTCATACTTGGCCGGGGAGGGGGAGGGTACCACCCTGTCACGGTGCACGAGTATACAGCCTGGTCGCCAGAAGAAATGTCACTGTACTTTTAAGCAAAACGCGAATAGCGTTGAAACTGGACGTTTTCTAGTCCCCAAAACATTGCGTGTGCGCGTGCCTAGATGCAGACCATGTTGACACAAACTTACATTCGAAGTACATAACAACTAACTCTAAACCTAACCTCTCAACCTAACCCTAAACGCAAATGTTGACATGCAACGCACCTCACCTTAAACCTAAACATTGACAACGTTGCATGCAACACTTCTGTGTTTTACAGAAATGTACAATGGTGACGATAGGCTCTATGCACAGCAGCCATATTGTGAAGACATTCACAGGTGTTGCCAATGATACTAATGAAGGCTCTGTTCCATTCTGGTCAAACAGAGTCAGGGTGCTGATATTGTGCATGTTGGCTCACTGGAAACACTCTGCTACACCAGTGGGTCTAATGTTAGGGTCCAGGGACCCCCATGGGCCTCCAAATGTCCCCTTACGGGTGTGTAAAGGGGGGTGGTGGAAACCACTGTGCTACACTAAATGGAACAGAGCCTTCATTAGCATCATTGGTAACACCTGTGAAGGACGTGATAATATGGCTGCTGTGCATAGAGCCGATTGGGTTGGAGTATGACGGACAAAATGCCCGCCTCGTGAGTATGATCAATGGGGTGGTTCAGCAGGACATGAACAAGGCTCGCACACCGACTGCAAAGCCTTGAGACTCGCGTGAGGTGTGCCCGAGCGAGCGGCTATAGCTGAGCCAGTACCCAAACCCAGCAGCCGATGGCCTCCCGCATCGACCGCGACGAGTTGTGTACCGATGGGGTGGGAATCAGTTATGATCTACATTCAAATTGCATAGTACTTGAATGCAGTGGTGTAAAGTAACTAAGAACATTTACTCAAGTACTGTACTTAAGTATAGTTTTGAGGTACCCTACTTTTACTTTACTGGAGTATTACCAATTGTCTACACTTTTACTTCTACTCCACTACATCTCAGAGGCAAATAGTGTACTTTTACTCCACTACATTCACTACTCCACTACGTTGAGAAAGATAGCTAGCTTGACAAGACGACCCAGTGTGAGCCCTCAAGAACATGCATCAGGCTGTGCAGGATGAAGGGGGAGGTCCTCAGGTTAAAACACCAAGTTTTTAGGGAGCCACATGATCAATGGTCTCAGACAAGCCCATTCTTTTGCTACACGTCACCCAAGAACGTCATTTATGATGGCGTTGCATGAAGCTCACAATGTGTCACAGAGTTTATGAATCGGCTACTTTAGAATCTGCCACACAATACATAACATAACTTAAAGGGATAGTTCACCCCAAAAAATACTTTTTTTCTATCGATTAGTCATCCCATGGAAACTTGAATTCATGGATATTTTTTAGTTTATGTCGCATTCCTAAGCCAATAATTTGATGACCGGCGGACCGGTTTCGGTAGGAGACACAAAGTAGACTCTTTGTGTCTCCTACCGGAACCGCTGCTGGTCATCAAATTATCGGCTTAGGAATGAGACAAAAACTAAAAAATGTCCATGAATTCAAGTCTATAGATAGAAATCGATAGACAAAATGTCATTTTGGGGGTGAACTATCCCTTTAACTTCGCTTGAAAAAGATGACCCAATGCAGGCCCACGAGAACGCACATCAGGCGCGCAGCGAAAACACCAGGTTTATAGGGAAACCCATGATCAATGGTCTCACCCCATTCTCTCACCACACCAGTAAACATAACTCACATCTCAACCAAAAGCGTTCTACACCCATTCTGACCGCTTAACCGACAGGCTGCCGTACGGGCCGTGGACGTTTACGAGACTTTGAAGTGCAGGGCCCGGAACCACCGTTTTAGCGAATCCCATGATCAAGGGGTCTCAGACAAGCCCGTTCTGTCACGTCAACCAGGAAACTCACAACAAGTCACTCACGTCTCCACAGAAAGCGTTCTTTTTTAAGTCCTTCATCTCCACTCTAGTTAAGTCACGGCAAACCGATAAGAAATGCAGCCCACCCAAAAAGGCGAGACCCCGGCGACCCCCCTGCGGTGGGGTCGAGTTAACTCTAACCAGTGGAAATGTCAGCGCTGTGTTTACTACCCCTCCTCCGCCGCCGTAGCCCCTCCATCCATCCCCGCATTCCTCTTTTACAAATTACATTTGTCATTCTGAGAGCTGACGGTTTATATCGGCATGCTTTGAACCTCGCGTGTGTGCACGCATGTGCATGAGCGTATCTGCTCTGCTTGTCTGTCCACAGCGTGTGTGTGTGTGTGTGTGTGTGTGTGTGTGTGTGTGTGTGTGTGTGTGTGTGTGTGTGTGTGTGTGTGAGAGAGCGAGAGAGAGAGAGAGAGAGAGGAGGGCCCATGCCTGCGTGCGTTCGTGCGTGTGTGTGTGTAACCCACACAGGCCATTCTGTTTTATGTCAATATTATGTGGCAATGTGCTTGTTTATGCCAAAACAGAGCTAATTGTGAGTGTGTGCGTGCATGCGTGTGCGTGTGTGTGCGTGTGTGTGTGTGGGTGTGCGTGTGGGTGTGCCTGCGTGCGTGCCTGCGTGTGTGTGTGTGTGTGTGTGTGTGTGTGTGTGTGTGTGTGTGTGTGTGTGTGTGTGTGTGTGTGTGTGTGTGTGTGTGTGTGTGTGTGTGTGTGTGTGTGTTCTCTCTTACCTGTTATTGTGATGTTGCTGTAGATGTTGGAGAGTTGCTCTTTGAGCAGCACTAGCTGCATGGTAGCTGCCTTCTCCCTCTGCAGCTCCAGCATCATGTCGGGGTGGTTGGCCAGCTTACAGCCCTTCTGCTTGTCCAGGGCGATGTCACTGCGCACGATGTCTGGGGACAGACAGGGTGCCATAGAAAGAATTATGCTCGTTTTCAGTGGTGGAAAGTGACTAAGTACATTTACTCAGAAGTACTTTTACTTTACTGGAGTGTTTCCAATTTTCAGTACTTTTACTTCTCCTCCACTACATCTCAGAGGCAAATATTGTACTTTCACTCCACTACAATTATTTGAAAACTTGAGTTACTTTGTAGATTTTGATTATTATTACAAAACATACATTAACCACTTCAGCCCTATATACATTTCGGCCATTTGAAAATAGCAGATCTACAAGCTCACAATGCGTCGCGATGCGATGCATTGTGAGCTTGTAGATCTGCCATTTTCAAAAGATTTTTATACATTTTGAAAACTATAAATGGAACATTCTGCATAATGAGTACTTTCTACTTTAAGTAGCCTACATTTTGATCCCAATACTTTTGTACCTGTACTCAAATAAATGTTGAATTCCGGACTTTTACTTGTAACAGAGTATTTATACATTGCAGTATTGATACTTTTACTTAAGTAAAACATTTGAGTACTTTTTCCACCACTGCAATTTTCCTATTTTGGGATCTGCCACTCTGTCGCACAAAAAGCTGGGACGCATCTATTCTCGACAGTGTGTTGGCTGACTCGGCTCACACAATGTCAAATGCTTCCGCCTATAACAGTCTGTACATTGGAAGCGCTGAAATTGAGATGAAGATGATAAATAAATAAATAAAATGAGTCAAAGCTTATCTTGCTTGCTGCTTAGCAGAGATGGAAATTCGTAGATATTTCTTTTTAAAGACATTTTAAAATAGGCCTGTACAGTATTTTCTTGAACGGAAATGACAAACAGATGACAGCTTGCCTGTCGCAACTTTTTTTGAGGTGCAGTTACATTCTGTACAGTTTTATGAAGCATTCGAAGATTGTGGAAGAGTCATCTTATCTTGACAGACTATACGTCTAGTAGTGGAATCACCAGCATTGTCTATAGTCTGGGTACTTGAAGGGGTTCCAGGGGGTCCCCAGCTAAATGGACAATTTAAACAGGTACGCCCTATTTTATTTTGGTGCCGGCACAGCTTCTTTTCAGATGGGGGCACTGTGGCTAAATCATTCACATTCAAGAATTTGAGAAACACTAGTCTAGGTCAATGGTTCTCACAGTGGGGTCTGGGGACCCCCAGGGGTCCTTGAGCGGGTTCCAGAGGGTCCACAGCAAAATTGAAAATAGCCAATCTACATCTACTGAGCTTGTAGATCTGCTATAAAAATATAAATACATCTTTAACTTTTTTGAAAAATGTAAACATTTCACAAATCTCGTATGGGTGTACCTGGCACAGCATATTTTCAGAGGGCTCCAGGGCCAAATACATATGAATTTGGGCAGTGGTGTAAAGTAACTAAGTATATGTACTCAAATACCACAATTTGAGGATTTTTATTTTACTGGAGTATTTTCAATTTTCACTACTTTTACTACTCCATTACATCTCAGAGGCAAATGTACGTTTTACTTCACTACAATTATTTAATATTTTTACTCAAGTACATTTTGATTCCGGACTTTCACTTGTAACAGAGTATTTCTACATTGCAGTATTGATACTTTTACTTAAGTAAAAAAAAGTAGCCTACTTTTTCCACCACTGGAGGCTATACGGCGTCGCGTGGCTCGACAGTTCGCGGGTGGAACCATAGAGTTATAATGGTGGAACCGAGGCCCTTTAACACTAAGGCCTAATAAACCAGGCTTCAGCGAGATTTGCCCACGACATCTCCCGCATGAACCGACACACATAGTCCTACATGCATTTCACTGGCCCGAGATATTTCCACATTCCACGCATAACACCATAAATGTCATGTTCAATTTTTCCACCCAGATTTAATTGAGTGCCCAAATTAAAAGCACCTGTGTGCTTAAAAACGATGATTCCCAACGCTTTGATCTTTTTTTTGTGTTGTAAAGCTCGCGCCCCGTCTGTTTCAAATGGAAGTATTTTTGATTGATTATAATTGAATGCCACCTCGTCAATCACAACCAATTAAGCCTCAGCTGTGTTAATCAAGTTGGAGCAACACAAAAAAGGAGCCGAACACACATTCACGTCTCTAGAAATGACATTTGAGGATGAATCAAGATATAGGCTAATCAAACATTTACTACATTTAGCTTCTTGAACAGCCTATATTTAAAAGAATGATGATAGCCTATTGTTTTTAGTTTTTTTTTTAGTTTTCGGATATCGCATTTACTAGGCCTATACTAGCCTACTTGTGTAGCAGATATAGGCCTATATACTCCTGGGGTTGAGGTGGTTCATATCAAGTAGCCAGAATAGAAGCTTAAGTATATGTTCATCATGCCTCAATTGATACTTTTACTCAAGTAAAAAAAATGTGAATACTTCTTCCACCACATGTCTACTCACCATCTTCGTAGTTTTTCAGATAGTAATCTGGGCCAGGTCCTCTGAACTTGGCCAGGTTCTTCAGATTGTGGAACTGAAGGAAGTCGGTCCTCTTTCCACCAAAGCGCAGATAGGCTGGAGACAGTCCTCTGGCCAAGGTCACCAGGCGCTTGGAGCTAAGAACAGACAGAAGAACACACATATGAACAGGGGTGGAAAGTAACTAAGTACATGTACTCAAGTACCATTTTTATGTATTTTTTTTACTTTACTGGACTCTGGAGTATTTCCAATTTTCAATCATTTTACTTCTACTCCACTATATGCCTACATCTCAGAGGCGAATATTGTACTTTTACTAACTCCACTACAGTTATTTGAAAACTTAGTTACTTTGTAAAACATACATTAACCACTTCAGCATGGCTATTTGAAAATAGCCGATCTACAAGCTCAGTTGTGAGCTCGTAGATCTGCTATTTTCAAAGGATCGTTATACTTTTGGAAACATGTGAAATGGGTTATTGAGCATAATGAGTACTTTTACTTTTGGTACTTTAAGTATATTTTGATGCCAATACGTTTGTACTTTTACTCAAGTACATTTTTAATTCTGGACTTTTACTTGTAACATGTTATTTCCACTTTGCAGTATTGATACTTTTACTTAGGTTAAAAAAAGGAGTACTTTTACCACTGCACATGATGACAGCAAAATATGCTTGTAAAAAAAATACTCGGGGAGTGGGGGGTAGTTTGTTAAATATAGTTACATGACGCATTGACGCATCGCCGCCGTTAGAATGACATGCAGGCTGCCACAGAACGCCTCTTTAAAAAGCCTGCGTGTTATGGATCGCACGCTTTCATCTCAACCTTTTACTGTTCCAGCAGAAATGTGTTACAGTTCTTCCATCTGTAATATTATTATTGTCTCTCAGCTCCATAAATATTTGGAATTAGTTCGATATTTGCCAAGTGAACGAGAAAGGGTTTCGGTTCACTTTAACACACAACAGCTTTCGCATGAAGCGTTCACAATGAAATCCTCAGTGTTAATTTACCCATTTCGTAACTACAAATGTAACCAAAGGGTCCATTTGGTTACATTTAGGCTACACGCTCGGGGTAAAATGAACACTCATATTTGTACTGCTTATTTTACAGCCTCCATAGCTCATACACTTAACAGCTACGAACTTTTAATATAATAATAATTATGGTAATAAACTGTTTGTTCAGGACAAACCTGGCCAACAGCTGCAGTGATAATGCATCTATTATCCAGCTGATGTATCAGAAGAGCTGATACATCAGGATTATAGTTTATAAACGTTACAAGGCTCGAAAGTTGTGGGACATTTGAAAGAAAATAGTCCTATTGTAGACTACTTCTACTCCATTACAATTATTTGAAAACTTTAGTTACATAGCCTACTTTGTCAATTTTGATTATTATTACAAAACATACATTAAGCACTTCAGGCTTATATGTATTTCGGACATTTGAAAAATTAAGCACTTCAGGCTTATATGCATTTCGGACATTAGAAAAGTCCGTGTTTTTGGAGAAACATTTGAGTCTGTGCATTGAAGAAAAAAACAATAGGCCTACATTATTTTGAAGATAGACAATTTCGTATATTTGATTCAGTTTCCCTTTGAGCAAAATTGACCTATACAGAACTATTGTGTTGAAAAGGTCAAATATTTTTTCATTATTATTTTGAGCAATAGGCCTGTATTTTATAATATTGAAGACATTATAAATAAAAATAAAAATAAAGATTGTTATAAATCATAAACTTGCTATATTATGTTCTAACCCCGCAATAGCCCAATATCAATATATCAAAATGCAATGTTGGAGATAGACTGGGAAAAACTGTTGACTCTCATTAACTGGCGTCCATATTTTGGATACATTTTCAAACATTTTAATTCCCCCCCCCCCCCCCCCCAAAAAATAGCAAATCAATCCATAACAAATAGCAGATCTACTGACAAAGCATGCTGCATGCAAGGTAGCCTATTGTTAGCTTGTATATCGGCTATTTTATCTACCTATCTATTCGTCATAGCCGAATAGGGCTTACGTGATTTAAGCAATGAGGGAATTTAAAATGATTAGCTGTTTAATGTTTTGTGTGCATGGAAGGTTAATTCCATTTGTTATGCAAATAGTATATTAAGCCTCTTTCAGTCAACAAGTTCTATACATCTTATACCTTTTGGGGGTATTTAATACTAATACTAAATTATAATAACATTTATTAGACACGTTGTTTCATGGAATATGTTGCACCATCATTGCAAATCGCTTGTATATATTATCTGAGAACATAATAGAGTGACACAAGAACATTTAAAGTCTAAAACAAAAAAACAAACATTCTGCAATGTATACGAGTATATATATATATATATATATATATATATATATATATATATATATATATATATATATATATATATATATATATATATATATATATATATATATATATATATATATTGTTTCGCCTATATCACGTGTTCGCTGTGAAAGTTTGCACTAGTACAATAAGGATACTGTAATTCTTTTTAGCCCTACTATATATTTCGGCCATTTGAAAATAGCTGATCTACAAGCAGACAATGCATCGCGATGCAATGCATTTTGAGCTTGTAGATCTGCTATTTTCAAAAGATTTTTATACATATAGAAGTTTTACAATAAGAATACTGTTATTCTTTGTGTTGCATCAAGTGTGTTACACGAACAAGTATAACGACTATCCTGGAAAAGAGGCACACAATGCCATCACAAATAGCCCAATTATATAGGCATATGGTGAGACCAACTATCATTTCTCTTTAATTCAACCGATTCTAAACTTTACATCACTTTTGCATCATTCAAATGCCAGTAAGAAAAATATAATAAATCAGACATCATGGACACTGTCTGCAAATCGATAGAGTGCTGTTGACAACAACAAAAAAAAGAAAGAGAAGGATTTCCCCTTCATATATAGTTACATATAGTTAAATATAATTACATGATAGCCAGTGGTGTGGAGTATCTAATTACAGTTACTCAAGTACTGTACTTAAGTACAATTTTGAGATATATATATTTTTAATTTACTGGAGTATTTCCCAATTTTCTATAATTCTACTTCTACACCATTACGTCTCAAATATTGTACTTTTACTCCACTACAACTATTTGAAAACGAGTTAGTTACTTTGTAGATTTTGATTATTATTACAAAACATGCATTAACCACTTCAGTCCTATATATACACAGTATTTGCCTTTTGAAAATAGCCGATGTTGTGAGCTTGTAGATCTGCTATTTTCAAAAGATTTGTATACATTTGAAATGGGGACATTCTGCACAATGGCAGTTGAACCTTTGGTACTTCAAGTACATTTTGATGCCAATATTGTTGTACCTTTACTCATAGTGCATTTTGAATGTGTGAGCTTGCACACAGTAACATCCTCAGTGTGAATTTATCCATGTGTAACTCTGAGGGAGTATAAATGTGCTCCCTCAGAGTTAAATTAACACTCAGGATTTTACTGTGATAGATCTGCTATTATTCAAAACATTTTGCAGCGTAAATTCATTCCCAACGACGATAAATCAGACACTAGACACTGTCTGCAAATCGATAGAGCATTGGTTCTCAATGGGGCAGGGCAGGGCTTGGGGGGGGGCGGGGGGGGGGGGGTAAAGGGGGTATTCAAAAATAGCAGATATACAAGCTCATAGCGTGGCACCGAGTGCCACGCTATGAACTTGTAGATCTGCTATTTTAGAAAAATCTTGAAAATGTGTGGAAATCTTTGAAGATATATATTTTTAAAGTGAACATTTGTAACTCAAGTCTTTGCTTCTGGGGGTCCCTGGCACAAATCATTTTCAGATGGGGGTCCACGGCCAAATGCATATCATTTTGGGGGTCCTTGTCATGAAAAGGTTTGAGAACCACTGCTGATAGATAGAGGGCTGTTGACAAAAGAAGAAGAGAAAAAAGAAGAGCAGGATTGTCCCTTCCTCTTTCTTACCTCAGAAAGTCCAGCCAGCCGTCCTTGATGATCGACGGGTCCAGCTGTAAGGAGAGGAACTTCTCGTCCAGGACCTGGACGGCGCTGCGCGTCTGGACGTCCAGGAGAACCAGCGTCCTCTCGCCGAACCCCGGCGGTCGCTGCTTCCCACCGGGTCTCTGGTATGTGGAGGAGGAGGAGGAAGAGGAGGAGGAAGAGTATGAGGAGGAGGAGGAGGAGGAGGAGAGCACCAACTGGAGCACCAGAGACGCGGATGCCAGCCACAGCAGCCTGGAAGGAGAAGGAGAAGAAGGAGAAGAGGAACAACGTGGGAAGGATGACGCTGGACACGCGTGGCGTGGCGACGCGCTGCAGCCGGGCATCTTCTGCGTGCGTGCGCGCGCGTGTGTGTGTGTGTGTGTGTGTGTGTGTGTGCGTATGTGTTGTGTGCGCTGTGCTGTGGGTCAGAGGAGACCCCGCTGTGTCGCTTCAGAGGGAGGTGGGGAGGTGAGGAGGTGCAAATGCAACGTTCTTCTATGCCGTTAAGCGCTCGACCGTTGCCTCCTCCTGCTCCGCTCTCATAGATCTGCTTCTTCTTGTCTTCCTGTCTGCTTGTCTCTCTCTCTCCCTCCCTCCCACCCACTCCCACCCTTCTCTCTCTCTCTCTCTCTCTCTCTCTCTCTCTCTCTCTCTCTCTCTCTCTCTCTCTCTCTCTCTCTCTCTCTCTCTCTCTCTCTCTCTCTCTCTCTCTCTCTCTCTCTCTCTCTCTCTCTCTCTCTCTCTGCGCCCCCCCCCCCTCCTCTCCGCCCCTCTCAGTATAGTTGTAGTGGTTCTGTGCGGAGCAGAGCGCACGCCTCGGGGCCAGCCTCCCCAGCCTCCCCGGCTGTAGGAGCTGGGGGAGGAGGAGAGGACCCAGCGCCGCCCCTAGAGAAGGTTATACCTCAAGGTATAACGCAGCTTTAACAGTGGTCTCAGTTTAAAGCCCTTTTAGACACATCACAGGAACAATCCATAGTGACAATCTTAACTCCGAGAGTAGGCTTATATAGGCTACACATGGAACCACATGGACCCGTAGGGGATTTTTTTTTTTTTTACTTTGCAGAGATGAGCGCAGTGCCAGTGAGGTGATCTAATAGAAGTAAACATGCAAACGTAAGCAAAGGTGATTTTATATATGTTAGGCATGTGCCTTTGGTTGGTTGGACTGTGTTGTTGATGAATAATCAATTTGATTGGAAATCTTATCGGAAACGGTGCATAGCAGAATGATGACGTCTCAAAGGAATTGCGCACGTGTATTGCCTATTATAGGCCTACATTTGCTGTATTTTTTGTGTTTATTTAAACATAATTGTGACGGTGAACAGTCGTAGTTTAATAACTTCAAAATAATCATTCCAATATTAATGAGGAACATCATTGAACAACAATAAATTGCTCTCAAATCGAAAAATGAAGGGAAGGCCCGCGGGCCTGCTGCTCCATGATGTGTCTTAAGGTGATTTAATTGGACTCTACGGGTGTTAAAGTGAAATAAAGATGGCGTTTAAGTGTGTTTAAAGTCACCTGGACCCCCATCTCAAAATGTGTTGTTCCAGGGACCCCTCCAGAAGCAAAGATTTTAGTTACAAACGTTCGCTTTGGAAAAAAAAAGAAAAAAGATTTGCACACATTGACAGGTTTAGGCCAGGGCTATTTGCAAAAATAATGAATAGAAAATAACAGAATCATATTCTGCACTTCAAAGGGCGTAAAGTATAATATAGCATACCTGAAAAGGAAGAAGAAATCAGCATTGACCAAAATGTGTCCAATACTATTTATATGTTTTAGGAAGAACAGGCCAATGCTCCTTTATTTATCCTTTGTTACCAACAACAAGTGATCTACTGCACGATTTATAGCCTACAAGACGAGTGATATTTGGAGCTCTTGCGCATTTTGGCATCGCTTCAGAAAGATAGGATACTTTTGGAATAAATCCGTCATATAGAACTCCCCTATAAAGTTTTTTAACCTTTCTGTGACATTTATCGCCAGATGTGGGCTCGTTGTTAGCCTTCAGAGAGAGATAATAGGTCTGCACGAAAACGAACGGACGGTCCTAACCAGTGGTGTAAAGTAACTAAGTACATTTACTTAAGTACTGTACTTTTTTTTTACTTTACTGGAGTATTTCCAAATGTCTGTACTTTCTTTTTTACTTCTACTCCACTACATCTCATAGGCAAATATTATACTTTTACTCCATTACAATTATTTGAAAACTTTAGGTAGGCCTACTATATAGTTACTGTGCAGATTTTGATTATTATTACAAAAAAAATACAATACCCACTTCAGTCCTATATTATATTTCAGCTATTTGAAAATAGCGGATCTAAGCTCACAATTTGCTCGTGAGCATGTAGATCTGCTATTTTCAAAAGATTTTAATACATTTTATACATTTGAAAACTTCAAATGGGACATTCTGCATATACTGTCGACTTTTGGTGGGCCTACATTTTGATAACAATATACACTTTTACTCAAGTACATTTAGAATTTCGGACTTTTACTTGTAACAGAGTAGCCTATTATTTCTATATTGGAGTATTGATACTTTTACTTAAATAAAAAGCGTGAGCACTTTTTCAACCCACTGGTCTTTGAACGCGGTCGTTCGAGGTCACTGCATGGTCTCTCAGACTCAGAGATGAACATGAAAGAAAAGATGAAAGAAGAGGCTACATTTCAAAACTATATGAATTTTCTATGTTTAGCCCAGACGCTGAGCCCCCATATATATATATATATATATATATATATATATATATATATATATATATATATATATATATATATATATATATATATATATATATATATATATATATATATATATAATATATATATATATATATGTATAACACAAATGGCAGCAGCTACGCTTTGTGATCAATATGAGCGACATGTATGTGGTTCTCAAAGTGGGGTCCGGGGACCCCCAGGGGTACTTAGTTGGCGGGGTCCCCAGGAAAAGTATCCTACTAAATATAGAATCGCAATCATTTATCCATTTAGATGTCGGCAGATCTACAAGCTTGCAGCTAAGCTTGTAGATCTGCTATTTTCTTTTTTTTTGTAAAC
>NC_139950.1:12029276-12111776 GCF_963454915.1 Gymnoscopelus microlampas
CCCCGTGGAGCTGAGCGTGCTGCAGACCAGCGGCACGGAGCAGGTAGTGAAGAAGGAGTGTAAAAACCCTATTCCCTTATGAAGTATATATATTATAAATATATTCCCTCGTAAACTTTTACTCACTTTTTCAAGACTGCCCTAAAAGAAATACCTTCAGGCGGCTGAAATGGGCTCTATGCACAGCAACCATATTTTAAAGACCTTCACAGGTGTTACCAATGATACTGATGAACTCAGGGTGCTGTTGTTGTGCATGTTGGCTCACTGGAAACACTCTGCTACACCAGTGGGTCTCACTCTCAACGTGTGGTCCAGGGACCCTCATGGTTCCTTGGGTGGGTTCCAAATGGCCCCTTATGGGAGTGTAACTCTGAGAGTGTACAAATGGAACAAAATTGACCCGTTCCATTTGTACACTCTCAGAGTTATGGGGCTCCTTGAAATTAAAAGTTTGAGAACCACTGTGCTACACTAAATGGAACAGAGCCTTCATTAGTATCATTGGTAAGACCTGTGACGGAAGTAAGGAAGAAGCCCAATTTCCTTCCAATATGGCTGCCGTGCATTCATTCTAAACTGGCCCCTGTAAAAGGCATAACCTAGCCCCCCCCCCCCCCCCCCTCGAACTGTTTACTGTACATTTTGTTTTGTTTTTCTTACCTTTAAACTGTTTATATGATGTTCCGCATAGAAGTGTAACTGTCTGTCATTTAATGTCTCCATGAATTAAGTACATGAGGAACAAGCCATTGCGGCTTTTCTGGGCTTTTTTAATCCTATTTAGTTGACATTGTGTTGTGAACTGTACTTCCATGTGCTTTTTTTCTCTGAAAAACTTCTAAACAAAGTATTCAATCAATATTCAAAAAGGAGCAGAGGCACGCACGGAAGATCGAGTCCGTGCGCAAGCACGGCAACTACATCCTGTGCACGGTGGTGCTGGGCAACGTGCTCACCAACACCTGCTTCGTGGTGTGGATGTGCCAGATCCTGGGCGTGACCCCACTCGCCACGGCTCTGACGTGCACGTTGGGTATCTTCTTCATAGGTGAGGTTCTGCATGCCGCACGTCCGCGGGCATACCAGGGCAGAATGTTGCAGTGCAGAATGCACTGCAACATAATTAAGTACGTTTACTCAAGTACCGTACTTAATTAAGTACAATTTTGAGGTATCTTTACTTTACTGGAGTATTTCCAATTTTCAGTACTTTTACTTCTACTCCACTACATCTCAGAGGCAAATGTCACCTATACTCCACTATTATTAGAAAACATTAGTTACAAGTTACTTTGTAGATTTTGATTATTATTACAAAACATACATTACCCACTTCAGCCCTTTATACATTTCGGCCATTTGAAAATAGCCGATCTACAAGCTCACAATTTTTTTGAAAACTTGTGAAATGGGACATTCCACATAATGAGTACTTTCTACTTTTTGTACTTTAAGTACATTTTGATACCAATACTTTTGTATTCCGGACTTTTACCTGTAACAGCGTATTTCTACACTGCAGTTTTGATACTTTCACTTAAGTAACAAATGTGAGTACCTCATCCCATCACTGGCAGAATGGAACACCTTGACGCCCGCAGCCTCGAATTCACCTGATATTTTTTCTAGTTCTCCACGGCTCTAACGTGCACTTTGGGTATCTTCCTTCACAGGTGAGATTCTGCCGCACTCGGTGGCATCCAGGCACAGCCTCGCCATCGCGTCCAGGACCCTGTGCGTCACCCGGCTGCTGATGCTGCTGTTCTTCCCCATCGCCTACCCGGTGTCCAAGATCCTGGACTTCATGCTCCACCAGGTAGGGCTGGGTATTGCCTACGACCTCACGATCGATGCGTATCACGATACAGAGGCCACGATACTTGCCCTAGCCTTGACGACCTTGCAGGATTATGCAGCTTGTAGATCTGCAATCTTTTTTGAATCGTGAAAATTTGTGCAAATCTTTGAATATATATATAGCGAACATTTTTTACTCAAATCTTTGCTTCTGGGGGGTCCCTTGTTCATATTTTGAGATGGGGGTCTGCGGCCAAATACATTTCATTTTATACTTTTTTTTTGTACATTTGTAGAATCCCCAGAAGCAAAGATTTGAGTTACAAGGGTTCGCTTTAAGAAATATGTATATTCAAAGATTTGCAAAACATTTCATGATTTAAAAAAAAAATAGCGGATCTACAAGCTCATGAGCTTGTAGATCTGCTATTTTTGAAAAGCCGAAGTATAAGATGATGGTTAAAGTGGTTAAAATCTAAAATGACAGATGCTTTCCCGGTCTTAATGGGTTAATTGACCCTCACCCCTACACCACCAGGAGATCAGCAGCTTCTACACCCGGGAGAAGCTGGTGGCCATGCTGCGCGTCACCGACCCCTACCACGACCTGGTGAAGGAGGAGCTCAACATCATCCAGGGCGCGCTGGAGCTCCGCACCAAGACGGTGGAGGACGTGCTGACGCCGCTCTCCGACTGCTACACGGTGTCCTCGGACGCCGTGCTGGACTTCGGCACCGTGTCGGACGTCATGCAGAGCGGCTTCACGCGGATCCCGGTGTACGAGGGCGACGACCGCGCCAACATCGTGGACATCCTCTTCGTCAAGGACCTGGCGTTCGTGGACCCCGACGACTGCACGCCGCTCAAGACCATCACGCAGTTCTACAAGCACCCCATGCACTGCGTGTTCAACGACACCAAGCTGGACGTGATGCTGGAGGAGTTCAAGAGAGGTAAAAACCCGCCACCAGATTGTTCATGTCACCATTCCGCGATGCATCACGTTGTTATGTGTTAGGCCACGGATCACCCATCTGAAAAGCATTTGTGTCAGGGACCCCCGTTATGCCCCTATATGTCGTATATAAAAAAGTTATTCAAAACACCTATGCTACAGCCACACACACACACACACACACACACACACACACACACACACACACACACACACACACACACGTGTGTGTAAATGTTTGCAATAGGGAGAGAGAGAGAGAGAGACACAGACAGACAGACAGACAGACAGACAGACAGACAGACAGACAGACAGACAGAGTAATTCAATTAGCTGACTGAGTGTAATAGAGAGTAATTCAATTAGCTGACTGAGTAGCTAACAATTTGAACATTAGCAAGTGGTGAGTCAACCCTTATGCAAGTGTGTGATATATGAGGTTGCTTAACAGACATTACATAACGTCAGAGTTGTCAGTCCAAAGAGGCTTTAAATCACAAGTGTTCACTGCGTTCACATGACAGTACTAATACAGCCTATATACATCAGGGATACTTAACCTTTTCAATGTCAAGCACCATTTGATTCAGAAAAGTATCTCTTGGGGCCCAAATCTACACTGTAAAATCCTCAGTTTGTATTTAAACCTGAGAGTGTACTAACTGAACCACATTTGGTTCCATTAGTACACTCTCAAGAGTTACTGACCCAAAAGGGTCTATATGGACCCCTGGTGGTCCCCAGACCCGACTTTGAGAAACGTCTACACACAGAGATCCCTGCATGGAGAGGCTGTTTCATAAAACATCTTTATGCTGTGCATGAATGCCCACGCACTTATTGAATGATAGCATCTATTCACGATCAGGCAAAAAACGTGTCACTTGTCCCCAGCGAGTCCATTCATCCTCAATAGAACACCTTTAATATCATTTAATGAATGCACTGTAGCATAATAGACTGTCGAATAAACTCCCATGGTAAGCAAAGATACATTTCATTCACATTTGCTGTTGTCGTCCGATCTGCAAGTGCAACGGCGTCATATGTTTTGAGGTATATAGTATTTAATTTCCATACCGTGACGTATTTTCTAGGGCAGTGGTTCTCAAATGTTTTCGTGCCAAGGACCTCCAAATTGATATGTATGTGGCCGCGGATCCCCACCTGAAAATATGTTGTGCCAGGGACCCCCAGAAGCAAAGATTTGTGTTAAAAATGTTGTGTAAAAAAAGATTTAAAGATTTGCACACATTTTCAAGATTTAAAAAAAATAAAAGCAGATCTACAAGCTCATAGCGCGGCACTCTGTGCCGCGTTTTGAGCTTGTAGATCTACTATTTTTGAATAGCCAAAGTATAACATATGGTTAAAGTGATTAAAATGATTGTGACGCTATATTAACAAATTTTGCTGGGGACCCCCTGGCATGTATTTTGGTTGTGGGAGGAAACCGGAGTAACCCGGAGGAAACCCAATGCAAACACGGGGAGAACGTGCAAACTCGACACAGAGAGGCAACCCCCGGCGTGGACTGAACCAGGGATCTCCTTGCAGCGAGGCAACAGTGCTGACCACTGCGCCACTGTGCTGCCCAAAATGTAGTCTTGCATAGCCAGACAACTATTCCGAATGCTATACAGAGTCTGGAACTACACCTCCCGAAATCCAAGGCAGGAAGCTATCATCCTGTTTGTCATTTCCGTTCACCAAAATCCTTTTACATTTGATTTTTTTAATTTCCATTTCTGCTAAGCAGCAAGCTATATATGCTTAGATTATTTTGATTTATATTTTGATTTGGAATTTCGAATTTGCGCGACTGTAAAGACGAAACGGAAGTGGGAAGGAGGCGTCACATCCGCTTTATCACTTGATCATTTCCCGAGCTTCTGTTGCTCCATGCTGTATAACGGAAGAATTAGAAAATTGTGGGAGGCAACAGTCTGACTGGCGAGACTACCCAACATGGGAACGGGGGCCTTTCAGTTAATCAATACTCACCACTATTTGAAGGGCACTTGAGCTTTGCAAAGGCATCCACAATGATCCAATTCCTACACAGGTCATTTTCAATTGCTACCCAGTGTCCCATGAGTTTTTAATTCGTTTTTATTTGGATGAGCGCTCAGAGATGGTGGCAAGGAATATGAATCAGAAATAACACAAAAGGCATGCAAACTTTACTAAAGTAATGCAATTGCTAGTAAGTGCATAATTACTAGGAAGTAAAGTACTAGTAAAGTGAAGTAATTTTGGCAGATATACCTTGATCCGCCTTTTTTGTCTTTTCCTTTTTGAAGAAAGAAGAGAATAAATTGTACACTGGTCATAGCACAGTGTCTTTACACATCGCACATTGGTGACATCACACTTGAGGTGCCGGAGCGCCTTTCTTTGGGTTTATAATCCGTTCATTTTTCACTGAACTCCGCTCGTGAAACCAGTTCACAGCGCTGTTTGACAAATGATTGATTATGTGTTGCCTGTGAATTTCCTTGGCAGTTGTTGGTGATGCGGAGGTTCCGAGGAACAGACGAGCAATTAATATGAATCAGGCAGGGGTTTAAGTTAATTCGCTTGAGGTGGTAAAAGACGGTCTGGTTACATTTTTGAACCTTTCATTCTTCATTACGTATACGACGGCATCTGTCACACAGCCTCAGTCTCCAGCCACTCACGCTGAAGCCGCAACTAACCACACGATCACACCATTGAGCAGGATATACATGGTGGTGGTGTGGAGTGTGCGTGGGGGGTGGAGGAGGGGGCTACGTGTGAACGATTTCAAAGTTGGAGTCAGCCTCTATTAAATGTATAGTTTAAATCAAATCATTTATTTTACACTTCCTCTCTGTAACCCCCGCCCCCCTCCCCCAGGATCCGCTCCCATCATGCATGCACCATAGACCAGTGGTTCTCAACCAGTGGGCACCAGTGGTCCTTGGGGGAGGGGGGGGGGGGGGGGGGGGTACCAGGGGGTCCCCAGCAAAATTAGTTAACATAGCGTCACAATCATTTTTACCACTTAGCTTTGGCTATTCAAAAATAGCTTGTAGATCTGCTATTTTTGAAAAATCTTGGGGGAAAAAAATAAAAAATTTGATATATTTTAAAGGGAACATTCTTTACACAAATCCTTGCTTCTGGGGGGGGGGTCCCTGGAAGGAAACATTTTCAGATGGGGGTCTGCGGCCAAATGTATATCAATTTAGGGGTCCTTGGCATGAAAAAAGGTTTAAAACCACTGCCATAGACAAACCGGGAGGCAAACTGGAAGTTTGATGGAATGCATTGATGTCACAGAGAGCCGGGTGGACAAGCTTATGAATTCATTATTTGTTGAATGATTGCGACCTCTGTCAGATAATCAGCTCAGGAAAGTAAAAGAAGACAGACATATCGATATGCAATTTGGAAACGGGTGATAAACTGTTCCATCCACCGTGGCTTGCCGAATCAGACGAAGCCCTTACCGACGTGCAAGGCCATATCGGCTGCTCAGTGCGGACGCTCGTTCACCTAGCGGCTGGCTCACAACAAGCCTCAAGGCCTCTCTGTCTGCATGCCTGCAGTGGTGGAAGAAGTACCTACTGACATTTTTTACTTGCGTAAATCTTGCGTTTTGAAAATAGCAGATCTACAAGCTCACAACGCGCTCGTTGTGAGCAATCTAACCTATTTGCAATGTTACAAATTAGGTGCTTAATCATTCACCAATTTAAGCAAGTGCTTTAACAGTCATTCAGATAAGATTGCAGATCTGGCTCAGACCTAGGCTATATGAGCGCTTATGCAAGAGCATTTTCGGGAGTCGGGACCGGCGCCGCTGAATCTTTTCATGGACAGTGAGGTCTCCAAACGTATATACAGTAGCTACGTCCTCTGGAGTCATGTGCAACCTGGGTTAAGGATAGAAACCCGACGCTCCAAACCTGTGCCCAGCGCAGGTGATCTTCACACTGTGGCCACGGGATATCGGAGATATAACCATCCCAGCACACACCAGCCTTCATCCATTAATGTTTATGCATTCATTCATCAATCACTCCATAAATGTTAAGATTATGACTGCTTTACCAGGCTATCTCTCATTAATGTGGCATCACGGCAGCCCCGTGACTCACGGGGAATACATGATTGCTTTATTTTAGTGTAACTCGAACACGCAGTGCGCACTGCTCGATAACACGTTAAATTGATATACAAACATATTCCATTCATGACGATGTGATTGGTGTCATTCATGTAGGCTACTTGACAAAGATTGTAGGCATACATGGTAATCCCACTGGCAAAGACTGCCGTTTCCACAGTGTGCCAAAATGCACGCACAGTTGCGTGCATTTTGCACGTGTGTGTGTGTGTGTGTGTGTGTGTGTGTGTGTGTGTGTAGTCGTACGTGGACATGACAGGCAGCAAGGCGGGCGGGGGAATCTCTTCTTATTGGCTTTCCATACTTTGTTTGGTCGTATTCCGGTTCTTCGTGTCGTAACATCGGGGCGTTTGGAGAATATTCTTTTAAATGACGGTTTCAGCCGTCAGATTTATGAAGCAGACCAAATGTACGCTGGGATTGGCTGTATATGATTGCTTGATAAATCACACGTGGACGTGGTCATGTGCTGATTCCTGGGCTCGAATTTTAAGCTGGTTTCTACATTGCATTGATAAATGATTAAAAAAAAACATTTTTTTACGGGAAGTAATCAAGATTGCACTTTTGAAAAATAGATAAAATCTAAGCACGAATGACGCTCTTGTTGGGCAGCAGTAATCGAGATTGCACATTTGATATGTTTTTTATCATAAAAGTAATAAAAATCGTTTTTGTAAGCATGTATGACGTTTTAGTTTGACAGGAAATAATCAAGATTGGACTTTTGATATAAAAGATGTAGCATAAAAATATTTTCTTGTGGCACATATCGTTAATTTTGTCCTCGTTGTGACCGCGGATATGCTCTAAAAGGGTGACAAACATATTTTTCATTTCAGCTCATCTTTAAGCGTTGGGATTAGATGTAATAGCAGTGCCATTCATTGTTTGAAGGGCCCAGATGGGATGGCACAGGGAGGTTCATAAATTCCAATGACATTTATGAGTTCCCCCCCCCCCCCTCTAGGCCTGGTTCTTCATCTCTTTGAGGAGGACCGTAATGAATGACTGTCGTCTTTAACACAGTGATCCACGGGCAGAGACATCTAAGCCTTATTTTAGCTCTACAATTGCGAAAGTGTGTGTGTGTGTGTGTGTGTGTGTGTGTGTGTGTGTGTGTGTGTGTGTGTGTGTGCGCGCGTGCGTGTGTGTGCGTGTGTGCGTGTGCACTGTGTAGGGTCCATTTTATTTTTTTTAACTTAGGGGGGGAGCATTTACTTAATCACTCTCAAGCCCTATATGCTGTCGTATATGACAAATAGTCAAAAAATTGCAGAAGATAGCAAATCTAACCCTGTCCTCAACCAGTTATGATGTCACTGAAACACCCTACATTGCACCCCAGAGAGAGAGCTTCAACCTTAAAAGGATCCCCGGCTAAAAAGCCAAATATGCCTTGGTACATTATAATTGTCCTCTAAAACTAAAATGTCAAATTAAAAAAACCTTAAATATTGTATTTATTTTAGATATAGTTCATCTTTCACTCAATTTCACTCAAGGGGCAATGCCCGTCGCAAGTTGATGATGTCATTTGTCCAGGTGTGGTCCAGCCCTACAGAATTTATGGAATGCATGTGAAAATAACAACTTAATACTTCCTAAGGTTAATATGAGCATCAAATCAATATTTTAAATATGTTTTATAGGGCTAGACCACACATGGACAAATGACATCATCAACTTGCGACGGGCATTGCCCCTCTTGAGTAAAAGATGAACTGTTTCTAAAATAGATAAAATAGTTAAGGTGTTTTTAAAAATATATTTTAGTTATAGAGGGCAATTATAATGTATTAATGCATATTTGGCCTATTAGCCAGCGATCCTGTTAAGCCTGATCCATACTTATTCTTTATCACTTAAACCTCACATAGTTCATTGACCGGGGTCTTGGCCCCCTCCTTTTTCCCTCTACCCCAAATCTCATTACCAGAAATAGCCTATTCTTGACCAATGTTTGCCTGTTATGAGATGCGCAGAATATGGACGCTAGGGTTCATGTGGTTAACCTTTTAAACCCTATACACTTAGTTGACTGCAGGGTCCCCCTCAACACCAAACCTCTTTGCCGAAAATAGCCGATCTACAAGCTTGCAATGAGCTTTTAGATCTGTTATTTTCGCTGAATGTTCCCCTGAGAATAGGGACGCTATAGGGGTGTGTGTGGTATGTGTTAAAGAACAGACTTTCAAGAGATGTGCGTACGGTGAAGTACGGATTAAGCCCTGCGCTGGGTTGACCCATGCCACCGGCATGTCCTACTGAGATTCCATGAAAGATTCAAGGCCAACCTTTCCAACGTCCTTTCTCTGTCACCCATCTCTCGCCCCCGCCATCCACCCCCCCTCTGCTGTCAGGGATTAGATCCCCCCCGGCTGCACAGGGAGCCTGGCAAGAAGCTGTGATGATGCCTCACTGAGAAGGGCAAGGGCAAGGGCCAGGGGTGAGGGTGTGTGTGTGTGTGTGTGTGTGTGTGTGTGTGTGTGTGTGTGTGTGTGTGTGTGTGTGTGTGTGTGTGTGTGTGTGTGTGTGTGTGTGTGAGGACAAAAAATCCACTGACATTTTGAACACACAGGCACGCATGCGCACACACACACACACACACACACACACACACACACACACACACACACACACACACACACACACACACACACACACACACACACACACACACCCTCACCCCGATGTTAGGGATTGATTGTGTGCATTGCAGTAAAGGTATATGAGTTTTAATGGGCACGGTTTACTGCATATACAGTAGTTACAGTAGTCACATGCACAGCAGCACACACACACACCCACACCCACCCACCCACCCACCCACCCACCCACCCACACACACACACACACACACACACACACACACACACACACACACACACACACACACACACACACACACACACACACACACACACACACACACACACACACACACACACACCATAGACTGTAAAAAAGAATGGACAAAGCCACTCCCCTGCTTTCTACAGAACGAAAATGAAGCCGATAGTTCAGGAACATGCATTCCTCCATCGTTAATATATACAGTTGGCCACGCCGGAACTCAAACGCTATTGGTTGAGACCAGACACGTGACCAGCGAACCGGAAAACACCCCCAAAAATGCTATTGGTTGGGTAGCTTGTCAATCAAGAGCGGGGGCGGGGAATGAATGCTATTGGTTGTGTAGGTTGTCAATCAAATCATCCCGCCCCTCCTGGAGCATAGCCTACTTTATCGTCAATTTTAGAATAAATGGGACCATAATTTAGCAAAACGCATATCATGATGATTGAAAGGAGACTTTAAACTAGCGACTGGAAGCATATAGAATTTATGACAATTTTTATTACGGTAAGAAAATCTAGTCTAAAGTTTGTCAAAAACCCATTCACTTGCGCTAAAATAAATTCTTTCTGACACTTCAGGTCGGCGCAGGGTAAAACAGCGCCACTCTGGCCATTCATAAGCTTCCGTGTTGGCCTCATCGTAAATATCCAAGCCTTGCCCCTTGACACACACACACACACACTTGTAAATGGGAGAACATTCATAACTCTGTCCCTCTTAAGCCTGATTTAAACTTAGTTTCTTTATCGTGTTTCGAGCTTCCAGATCTGCTATTTTCAGAGCGAGACGCCGGTGCACAACTATATAAATCAAGCGTTTGAGCTCTGCAAACCATTCCACAGATGAACAATAGTTAGATGGAGGGAGGCCTGTGATGGACTGTCATAATAAATCATGCATCAAATCACACATAATCATGGTGCATAAACACACATACACACACACGCACACATTCGCTGACAGACTTCCAACACAGCACACTGGAATGCAGTGTTATGCCAGCCTGGAGGAGCTCGAGAGACTGGCAGAGCAGAAACGATTACAGCAGGGACATCCATGTGCAGACCCACTCTCCTCCCCTGTGTATGTGTGTGCGTGTGTGTGTGCGCGTGTGTGCATGCACATGCGGGTAGAGTGTATATATGCATGCAAGAGTGTTATGCAACGTGAAAGTGATGTAATGGTTCCCCTAGCACATCAGCAGCTGAGGGCAGAACTCTCACGTGCCTCACCTGAGCTCTTCATCAGACAAGAGGAAGGCTGCCATGTCTCCAGTGGTGGAAGTACTCGGATATTTACTTCAGTAAAAGTAGCAATGCTGCAATATAAGAATACTCTGTTACAAGTAAAAGGCCTGTGTTCAAAATGGTACTTAAGTAAAAGTACAAAAGTATTGGCCTCAAAATATACTTAAAGTACCAAAAGTAAATGTACTCAAATGTTTGAAAATGGCAGATCTATGGCAAGATCTATGGCAAGCTCACAACGCGTCGCGATGCGACGCGTTGTGAGCTTGAATATCGGCTATTTTCAAATAGCCTAGGTATAAAATAGGGCTAAAGTGGTTAATGTAGGTTTTATAATATAATAATTTATATCTGCAAAGTAACTAGTAACTAAAGTTGTAAAATAATTGTAGAGGAGTAAAAGTACAATATTTGCCTCTGAGATACTACAGTAAAGTAAAAATACCTCAAAATTGTACTTAAGTACAGTACTTGAGTAAATGTACTTAGTTACTTTCCACCACTGCATATCTCATCGCCTCGACACACAGGCACAGTCCCATTTCTAGTTTAACAGTCTGGATGGCTGCCAGTCAATCAGCCAGAGCGCTCTTGTTGTTGCCGTGGATTAAAAGAGTGGATCCATCTCATCCCCTCGCAGTGATCTCCTAAAGCATACATGGGCAACTAGCGGCCCAGGGGCCACATGCGGCCCCCACCTTCACTTAATGCGGCCCGCAGGTTAATATCGGAATACTGATATGTTATTGATTTCAGCTGTTACAATTCCAAACATGCAAACATCACCCGCTTAGATTACTTCAGTCTAAATTAGTAGCTTAATGACTAGTATTAAAATTAAACTTTTTTATATCCAATGTATTTGTATTTATTAAAAAAGTTAACATAACTAAATGCATCTGAAATTAAAAAAGAATGTTACTTTTCAGGATTCCAATAAAAAAATAGTAAAAATAAAAAAATCTGGGTTACAATTCAAAAATAGCAAAAATAGCAGATCTACAAGCTCAAGCCAATTATTTTTACCACGTTTATACCCCGATGTTAGTCATCATTGTGGCAATTTAAACCTCCGGCACACATTTCTGTATTTTGTCACTGGCTCACCTGCCAGTGAGGAGCCCCACCAGGAGGACGCAGCACCTCTATAGAGACACACGGGCGGAAACGGAAGGCCTACAAATTCACGCCCACTTTTGAGATAGCGCCGCTACTCGAGGTCCGTTAGAACGACGAACTGCAGCTCTCAATGCATTCCCTATGAGAGGATATGAGAATTAGCCTACTTTTAAAATTATCCTGCATTAACTGGAGACGATATTGATTTAAATAAAATCATGTTTCCAAATGTATGGAGTGTCTTTGTAAACATATCTTCTTGTTTTCTTAATAGTTGATTTGTTTCACATTTAATTTGCCACTTTAACGAGTTACCCATAATGTTAACACAGCAGAGGGTAGACGGCAGACAGACAAGTTGTCGCATTTCAGTGACATCACTGTCTTTACGAGCTCCGAGCGCCGACCAGTGGTGTACCCACACTGTAGAGGCAGGACAGGCGGTCGCCTGCCCAACTAAGATCTCGCCTCCCCTAAAAAAAAACAAATAACCCGAAAATGTGTCATTGCGTGCTTAATGTCCTCAAAGTCACGCACCCAACAAGCTTTGAACTGAGCAGATTGGACCTTCTGTTCCAGAGATAATGACCAAAACATATTGAAAACGTCCACTTTCACCAGTTTTCTGGGTATTGAAAACCTCAAGGGATGCGTCCGTGACGTATATACCATGCGACCACTTAAAGTCTAGATCTCCGATGCTAGCGGTTTTGACATACTGATGGAGTATATTATAGTATATTGTGGGTAGTATATCGAGATGACAGATATGGGACATTAAAAAGGACAAATCAAACAAATGGGACACTTTATTAGAACACCAAAAAAGTCGCTACAGCCTCAGTAGTTAACCAATGAAATGACGGTATTTTACAATGCCTCTCATAAAGATTGCATTGAGAGCTGCAGTTCATCTTTCTAACGGACCCCGAGTAGCAGCGCTGTCTCAAAAGTGGGCGTGAATTTGTAGGCCTTCCGTTTCCGCCCGTGTGTCTCTATCCTACTCCTCCCGTTAAACACCCCACAGTGACTGGCACCACCCCAGCCCGTAGGAGTCACTTGCACAGCAATCTGGGAACCCATCGCCAAATAAAAAGGAAAAACAGCGCCCTCTGCTGTTTTTTACTTTTTCACTTGGCTCTGGGGGGGGCTATATGGTGGACCCGTGCGCAAGGAAACCGGGGTTTTGGTCTGCCTTCAGCGCTCCACTTCCGGTGGTGCGACTATGTTTTCATTCCCACAAACAATATTTCTCCACGGAACACTAACACCAATTCTCCCAAAGAACATGGATCGTTTTGGTTATAAGCCCACTTGTTTCTATGATGAAAGAGCAATTTAAAATGTTACTAACTTTCCGTGGTCTTGTCGGCTTCGAGGACGCTATTGTTAAATGAGTTTCGGCTTGTTTCTAGTGGGGAAGGAACGGCACACACGTAAATCCCGCCCTCTACATTTGATTGGGTAAAGCCCAGCCTGCTCCTGATCTGATAGCACGCCCACTTGAAACCAATGCGCACGGGTTGTCAACACGGCTACCGACAGATTCAAACGCAGAGCAGAATCTGTTCTTGAGAGGTTACTAGCACAGGGACAAAGAACAACCTTTTGTTGTTCTTCCGGCCCCAATCCGGCTTCCCTCCACCGAAAACGGCCAGTTGTGCACATATAGACCAGCGGAAATGAGCAGATCTACAAGCTTGTAGATCTGATGGACAGTGCTGTCAAAAAAGTTTATGAAATCTATGAAAAAGTTTGCATCTGCAACATATTTTTTATACAATATGCAGTGGGGGTCCCTACTTCATCTCTCTCTCAGCTAAAGGGTCCTCCTTGGCCTGAAAAACGAAAAAAGACCCCTGCCCTCATCTGAACACTCTTACATTTTCAGTCCATCTTTACTCTGTGGGACTGTGTGGCTCCATCAGGTGGTGTGAAGGTGATTTCTTGTCACATTTGTGTTTTTCTCCCCTCCTCAACCCAGGAGGCGGGTTGAGGAGGGGAGATTGTCTTACAGTGGGGGCAGGTTGTCTTACAGTGGTGGTAAAAGTACTCAAATGTTTTACTTAGATAAAAGTATCAATACTGTAATGTAGAAATTCTCCCATTTCACAAGTTTTCAAATTAAAAAATGTATACTGAGGATTTGTTCCCAGTACGTCATTGATTTTAACATTAAGTATAACGCCAAGAAGTGTAGCATCATGATTGTGCAAAGTAAAGAGGATAAAAAGGCTGTATTTCCTAATTTTATTCTCAGTAGTAACATTCTTCTTGTGTGCAGTGAGATTAAGTACCTTGGACATTATATCTCTGAAGATCTCACAGATGACAAAGACATCCATAGACAACGTTGCAAACTATGCCCAGGCAAACATATTCATGCGGAAATTTTACAAGTGCTCGTCAGAAGTAACTACAGGTCTAGCAGCATGCAAACATTAAGGTTGCATACAATGATGGTTTTCTCATACAAGCGTGCAAAATGTGCCTCCCGAGTTCATGGGTGCAGAGGTGGCAGCAGAATGTTCAGCCTAGTCAGCAGGTGCAGACATCCCTAGACTGCATGGTTGCATAATATGTGTTTACGTAAAAAGCCATGTCCTCCACACTGTCAAACTGTCTCCCCTAATCCCCTTCATGCCTGCTTCCCTCTCGTCTGAGTCACAGGTCACACAGGTCTCACACGCACGCGCGCACACGCACGTACGCACACGCGCGTGCACGCACGTACGCGCACGCACGTCGCACACACACACTTTATGGGAACATGCATCCAGATTCAGAGCCACATTTACGAGGACCTCCCTTTCCAGAGGTCCCAACAGGGCTGAACAATGAATTAGGCAATTAGTTTGACTTCTGTTCGTCAACACAAATATCATTTCACATTCCTCTGCTGCATTTGCATTCACACAGCGTTGTACAAGAATGCATGAAGCATGGGGACCCCATTAATCTAGCGTACCTATTCTCGGGTAAAAATCGCGTCTATTTTTGGTGTAGCGTTTTAGTAGGAAAGCTGATTTATGACCCCCACACACACACACACACACACACACACACACACACACACACACACACACACACACACACACACACACACACACACACACACACACACACACACACACACACACACACACACACACACACACACACACACACACACACACACACACACACACACACACACACACACACACTGCACAACCCCAATCTGAAGTCACTGCCTTGTGCATAGCTGTTATTTTTAGATCATAACCTCTGAGTATGTGGGTTTCTTTCACCTAAATATGCTTGTCTGTTCCTACCTAAACTGTTGTATACAGAAGGTAGGGGTACTGTGAAGTTGTTAATATAAGGTACTGTGGCAGGTACTGATAAATGCTGATGGTGTATAATATACAGTATGCCAAGCTTATACGTACATTATACGCTGATCTATTATTATCCGATTAGTATAAAACTCTTGTTTTTGTCTTTCTTTTTCTTCACTTAACATTATCATCATTATTATTATGATATATGCTGCTACATTGTCCGAAGGAAGTCGAACAAAAATGTTTTACTCTTATGTACCTAAATACAACCTTGAACCTTGTATGCCATCTCGAGCTTCACCACAAACATATAATATGCCTTTCTTTCGCCATGTTTATTTTTCTATCTCTTTTCTTTTGTACACTATCTCTCTCGTTGTCTTTTAGTGTGTCTGTGTGTGCGTGCGTGCGTGCGCGTCATCGAATCATTGGCCTTCACACACCCACTCTCTCAGACACGAGCGACAGAGCCATCATCACACTGCCATCACTCACAATAGCAAATGACACTGACCACCCCCTCAATCATCACTTCAAATTACTGCCATCTGGATGCCAATTCAGGACCTTAAAATGGAGCTAAGCTGGCTTCGGCAGCAGGCCCGGCAACTGCCTTGTTGACAATGTTGTGTGATGGGGAGTGTCTGTGGATGTATTTATGGGGAAACTATGTATAACTGTGTGCTCCATCATTTATTTTATTGATTATTCAATCGATTACTTTTTCTATTAATTGAATAATCAAGAAGCATGTTTTTTTAATAATCGCTTTTATATACAGTATGTATATTCATATATAGTATATCAACAAATCGACGTTAACACATTCTAAATGTTTTTTTTTATGATAGACTAAATCTATTAGTCCGATTAACCACTTAAGCCATATTTTATACTTTGTCGTACAACAGTGTAGGGCCAAAATAGCAAAGAATAGCCAATCTACAAGCTCCAATGCATCGTGGCGCGTTGTGAGCTGGATGATCTGCTTTTTGGGCATGCCCAAAATAGGATTGAAAGTGGTTAAATGTTGCAGTCCTATAATCCCATTAAATGGGACACAGACAGACAGGCATGGGGCATGCATTCACAACTTGCAATGTTCCCGACTTGCATCATTTCCGGTTGGTACCCAACGGGGACCGGTCTGGTTCTAAAGAATTGAGGAAAAAAAAGAAAATAAATACCCCCAAAAATGTTATTACAATTTAATGTAATAATCGATTACTTTGATTAACTGTTCCTCGTTAATTTATATCTATATTTTGCAGGCTGTGAAAACAAATCTCTCTCTGCGACATTTAAGTCTAATTTTAGCTTTTAGCGTTGCAATTCTAAAATAGCAGATCTATTTCAAAATGCTCAACAATAGCAGATCTACAAGCTCACAGATTGTACATGAGATCATGACCTGACATTTGGATAATTATCCCTGGGCCATAAATCAGCTTTCCTACAGTTTGGCATTTGTTGAAACGGCCTCAGGTCTTAATGGGCTAAACTAAACTTCTCTCTCTCTCTTTCTCTCTCTCCCTCAGGTAAGTCCCACCTGGCAGTGGTCCAGAGAGTGAACAACGAGGGCGAAGGTGACCCGTTCTACGAGGTCATGGGCATCGTCACTCTGGAGGACGTCATCGAGGAGATCATCAAGTCTGAGATTGTGGACGAAACAGACCTCTACAGTACGTACAGTGTGTGAAACGCAGACCTCTGTGCCCTAATGTTCAGACAAGAAGCAAATCCCATTTGTGACAAATCAGTTTTAATCAAATCAGAATTTATTTTTCTTTCCTTTTCGTTTTCTTCAGAATGCTTTATTGTAACATTACATTATACTTATTAGGAGAAAACGAGAGAAGCTTTTTTTGTCTTAAGTATTCCATCAGTAACGCCGGGTAAGTTCCGGGGAAAAGGACAAAAGTCGACAACCATTGACAACTAACACTAGCTGTACAGCAGGGCTGTATGAGAGGGCTGTCACAGCCTTGACACTGTCGAGGTCCTGACTGAGATACTCTGAGTGCAGGGGGAGACATAACCAAGCAAACACAAAGGGGAGGAAATGGACAGAAACATGAAAAACCTCAATGCTGCACCTGTCTTCTGACATGGTTGAACAGAAAATAGCAACCAGTGTCTTTTAGATCTTGTTCTGTCATTGAATTTGTTGATGCCACGGCTAAAATACATCTATACTACAAGTAGATCTTCAGCGTAGAATCGTCTCTCTGCTATCTCCTCCCTTGTCTTCTTGTTAAGCTATTGATCGGTAATTAATTAAAGTGGAATAAACAGACTAATCCCACAGAAGATCACTAATCTGCTGGGCTGTAATTAGCTGGAAGGATTCTCCATGGAGATTATTCCAAATGTCAGACTCTCTAGTTATGTGGGGAATTTATTGGTGGTCTTTTTAAAAAACTGACATCACCTCAAAGAAACCTTGAACATCATTAATTCTTGTTACAGTTACATATCGTTGCTGTCCGGCAGAAACCAGCTAACTCAATTTTTCCGCTTTTGCATTTTCCCCCCATAAATCAGTGCTATTGAACACCCTTTACGTATGTGTGTTGATTAAAAAAAGATTGAACCTGTGTGTGTGTGTGTGCGTGTGCGTGTGCGTGTGCGTGCAGCGTGTGTGTGTGTGTGTGTGTGTGTGTGTGTGTGTGTGTGTGTGTGTGTGTGTGTGTGTGTGTGTGTGTGTGTGTGTGTGTGTGTGTGTGTGTGTGTGTGTGTGTGCGTGTGCGTGCAGCGTGTGTGTGTGTGTGTGTGTGTGTGTGTGTGTGTGTGTGTGTGTGTGTGTGTGTGTGTGTGTGTGAATATTTACATGTGTGTGGTATGGTATATAAAAATGTAGCACTGAACAAGCTCATCTCTGCAGACCTTTTCACAGCAGGCTTTCGAAATGCCAGCTCTCCCCACTGGGATCAACACTGCATTTTATACAATCTCATAAACCTCCTAACATTAGCATACCAACGTCACATAAATAAAGGAAACCTGGGATTCAAAGGTTCCTGAACCATGTGGCCCATAGGTCAGGACTCCTGACCTATGGGGACCTATGGATCTACTTAAAGTGAGGCAGCTTGATGTACCAGTACACCCCCCGGACATGACAATATGGCTCAGGGACTTACCCCCCTTCCAATCCTTGATGCTGAGTGCCAACTGCCAAGCAGGGAGTAGCATGTCTATAGTCTTTGCTATTGACCTATTGTAGTATTTCACACCGAGCGAGAATCAAACCCCAGTCTCCCACTCTGCAAACCGACACACAACCTACCATGCCAATAGAGCTAAGCTCAATTGGCAGACTTGTTGTGGCCAGGTCTTGCCTGGGGCACTACATCTGCCCCCTCGGTTTTTGGGAACGTGTCCTTGTGCTTCACGCCGCTCACGATGCGCGCGATGCGCTCCTTCCCTCACGGGAGAACCTCCTCCATGTCCTGCCGACTACGCCAGATGTAGTGATTCGCAACAGGCGGGAATCGAACCCGTCTCCCGCTCGGCAAACCGAACGAATAGAGCTAATCCTAACTTAGAAATATCACTTACTGCACCGGTAATATCATATGACATTGAGCAAGGAGGCACTAGTGTCTCCAGCTGCTCTTGTGGAGAAGCTCAGTAAACAACAGTACTGGTACTTTATTTGACCTTGTTACTGTTAGGAATGTCTAGATGATTTTATTCCACATCTGAGTTTGTGTTTGTTTGCATTTTACTGTCACACTCTGTGTATAAACTGTCCGAATCTAAATACCGCTCCATAATTCATCGCATGATGGCGTCATGCGCCGAAAATAGCCCACCTACACGGATGCGAAGAGCATAAATTAGGCTTTAATTGCCCCTAGTGGGATTCATGAAGTCTTTTGAAGTTGTGTGTATGTGGTTCTCCCATTCTACCCCTCGTTCTCCATAAAGAGCTGGCTGAATATAGCAGCTGGGCCTAATTATTATCATGAATTAGTTGAGTTGTTGCAGGTTCCATAGGCCCATGTTGCTTTTGTTATTTTATTTGTCTTTGGAAATAGAATTATTTATTTCATTTTATCTTCCTGTAATAATTCTCTCTGCTACCTCAATCAATCAATTAAAACAACTCCCTTGGGCGATATGGCTGTAAATAGTGATGTCTTCTTTGCTAACTTGTTCTTTTGATTTATTTATGCACCGTCAGCAATATGCAGTACATAATCTGCAATCTGTGTGTGTGTGTGTGTGTGTGTGTGTGTGTGTGTGTGTGTGTGTGTGTGTGTGTGTGTGTGTGTGTGTGTGTGTGTGTGTGTGTGTGTGTGTGTGTGTGTGTGTGTGTGTGTAGCTGATAACCGCACTAAGCGACGGGTATCCCACCATGAGAGGAAACAGCAGGACTTCTCTATCTTCAAGCTGGCAGAGAATGAACTACGGGTGAAGATAACTCCTCAGCTTCTGCTCGCAACACACCGCTTCCTAGCCACAGGTAACAGCGTGTGTGTGTGTGTGTGTGTGTGTTTGTGTGCGGGTGGGTGTGTGTGCTTGCACGGGTGCCAGGGTTATTTAAATTTTTTCAATTTGTTTTGACTTTTTATTTTTTATTTAGTTTAGTGTTGATTTGTTTTTGAAGCGGGTTTGCTAGTTTTGCTTCGTTTTTATTACCCTTTTAGTTTTAATAGTCTTTTATCAGTTTAGTGTTAGTTTTTTTTTTTATTGTAATAAGGGTTGGTCAGGGACGAGATTCAACTTGATCAGAAATATTGCGACGTGTTGTGAGCTTGCTATTTGTGCTATGTTTGAAGATTTCTGATGAAGACTAAAACTAAGGAGAATTTCTCTATGAGTACACACAATACAGTAGTATCAGTTATCATGTTTTTGTAAAGCCTTGTTTGTATTTGTATGTAACTAAAATGTTTTAGTTATTCGATTAGTTTTAGTATCTACTGTATAATAACCATGGTGTACACGCATCTTCCAGAGGTGGAGCCCTTCAGGCCATGTCACCTGTCTGAGAAGATCCTGCTGTGTCTCATCAAGCACCCCAGTGTGGTCCAGGAGCTCAAGTTCAACGCCAAAGACAAGCGCTCCCCTCAGCACTACCTCTACAACAGGAACAAACCCGTGGACTACTTTGTCCTGATTCTGCAGGTATGCACAAAACTGTCCACATCTGTGTCCTTGTTCTGCTAATGGACCGTAACAAAGTACATTTTGAGGACTGTACTTGAGTGAAGTTTTGAGTAGTTGAATTTTTGGATGCCTATGACTTTCAATCCACTACATTTCAAAGACAAATATTGTACTTTTGACATCTATTTGACGTCTATCCGGGGGAAAAGAAAATAGCAGATCTAGAAGCTCACACTGTTGTGAGCTATTCTCACTATTATTATTGTGTCCCAAAGTATTTTTTAAAAGCATTGACTTTTGAACTATTTAAAAAAAGTACTCCGGCACTTTAATTCAAATACAAATTTGACACAGCAACTTTCACTTGCAGTTGAGTAATATTTAACCAGGAGTATTTCAAATGATTCTTTGACTCAAGTACTGGGGGGTTGAGTACGTGAGTCCACCATTGAATACGGGACACCCAGAGACACGTGACCCTATTACACGAGTTGAATTTACACCGAACGCTAAATAGCCACACATACTAACACACCAAACAAAATGTCTGCCGCAGATGCGGGCTGTGACAACAATTGAAAGCAGAGGACGATGAGTTCATTTGCCAGGAATCGTGGTAATTGCGTGATTGTTTGTCTCCTGGGTAGGAGGGCCCATTACATGACTAATGAACTGTGAGCTCAGACTAATAGCCTCCAGCTGAGAATGAATGGATTTAACCGCTTAAACCCTCTAGTCTTCGAGAACCGGACTTGAGTTACAACTGTACTTTTGACCGATTGTTTCCGTCGACACAAAATGTCTTCTCCAAAGAATTGCCGATCTACAAGCTCACACAATGTGTCGCACCGATGTTCCCCCCCAGAATGTTGAGGCTGGGGTTCAAGTGGTTAACCAGGACCACTTGGCGGACCCCGGTTAATGAAGTATACCGTTGCTGTCGGGCAGAAACCTCTTAAATCTCCTTATCTTAACTTTTTTGTGTTTTTTCGATAAATGAACGTCCTACTTGATCATACTACAGCGTCACGCAAAAGCATCAAAAGTAGCAGATCTACAAGCTCGAAACGGGGCGTGAAGCGACGCGTTTTGAGCTTGTATAGATCTGCTTGCTATTTATTTATTTGAATCCTGAAAAGTAACAGTTTTGGACATAGTGGTTAACGGGCTGTGTTGGTGCTGCATGGTCGGGTGGAGGAGGTGGATGAGTGTGTTTAAACAGGCTGTGTTGGCATTGCAGGGTCGGGTGGAGGTGGAGATCGGTAAGGAGGCGCTGCGCTTCGAGAACGGAGCGTTCTCCTACTACGGCATGCCGGCCCTCATACCAGCCCCACCTGTTGGTAAGCCCACACCGAAAACAACCCAGAACTACACGATATCGATATAATAATTCTAATGTCAATATGTCGGCCGATATTCTTCACATAGTCCTCGGCTTCAGGGATATTTTCCAGCAGATCGGTCTGAAAAGCACCACATTTGGCCCAGATGTAGCCACGTTTGACCCTGGTGGTCGCCGGCTCATGGCGCTTTTGCTACAAGGAGATTTAGCGAGTCGTTATAAGTTATTTAGAATTTAAACAATATAATTGTATCAGGATCAGAATCAGACATCTTTATTGCCAGGCAACAAATGGTTGTCAACAACAACAGCAACAACAGCAGAACAGCAATAAATACTGCACAACGCACGCACGCGCACACGCACACGCACACAGTACATAGGCCTAGATGAACTCTGAAGCACATGACTGACGCTACGCAAGTGCACACTTGTATGAGTGAGTGTTTTCACACTCCTGTTCAACCAACATGACAACGTTGATAGACTCGCCAAACCATCGGGAGAAAAACACAAATGTGACAAGAAATCACCTTCACACCACCTGATGGAGCCACACAGTCCCACAGAGTAAAGATGGACTGAAACTGTAAGAGACCAGAAGTGTTCAGATGAGGGCTCTCAGGTGGTGCAGGGGGTAAAGTACCGGTCCTTGCTTCCGGCTTGGCCGAACGTCTATACTCTAGTCCAGTGGTTCTCAACCTTTTCAGGCCGTGACCCAAATGACTGGGGACCCCCCAAATAAATAATATATATTTATAATTAAACTGGTGACCCCCCACCCTGACAAGCACAGGAGTTGAGACATTACATTTAGTCTAACTCGGTTCCACAGATAAATATTGTGAAAATAGACGATCTACAAGCTTGTAGATCGGGGAGGAAAGCCCGTGTTCAGGGGAGGAAAGCTAGACGGGGATAGTCATTGCACTAGCGACTCCGACAACACACACACAAACACACACCACAGACACAGAATCAATCCCCATATCACAGAACAACAGTCCACATACTAAAGATGCCTAATATGTACAAGTGTGTAGAACTTGTTCTGCACTGGCATGGTAAGTTGCAAATCCTTTTGATTTGGATGATAGCGTTTGGATACAAGTTGTTGAGGTGGATCCGATGTAGTTATTATTTAGTCACAAAAGCTCTTGTTTAATACTTTTCATTGGTTAAATAATTCTAAAACCCACAGACACACTGATCCACTTTTATTTTTACTTTTTCAAATATAGCTAAATTAGCAGATCTACAAGCTCACAACGCATCATGATGCGATGCGTTGTGAGCTTGTAGATAGTCTATTTCCAATAATTCTACGCGACACTCTTGTACGACAAAGTCAGTGGCGGAGAGTCCGGGCAGGCCAGGTAGGCGGCCGCCTACGGGCCCGGGACTTCGGGGGCCCGGGCCGTCAGATCACATGGACCTTTATTTTATTAGAATTAGACGCACTTTGCTTACATGGAACTGCAAATATATTCGAGGCACCCCAATACACTGTTGGAAGCTCACCCTAACCCTAAAACCGAAATAATGCACAAAAACGAACACAATCCGCCCAAAACCCGCTCTGCGCGCGCATGCGTGTGTGCGCAGGGGGTGGGGGCCTGATCAGTGTGCCGTGCCTACCTGCCCGGCTTTCAATTGTTCCGCCACTGGACAAAGTAGGGCATTAATTAATTCATGAAAAAAGTTGTAATATGGAGATACAAGATTTCTGCCTGACAGCAACACTAGTATAAATAATGCTGGTGACGGTGGCATTAGTGAAGACGATAACAGTGATGATGACGTTGGCATTGGTGACAGTATAGAAATGATGACATTGATCATGTGATGGCGTGATGAAATATAACTAAGAGCAGCAGTGGCTGTGTCAGCAGTAATTAAAATAACTAATTTCAGAGGTTTATCTGGTGGAAAGCCATAACATGACCTGGATTACATCGAATCCAGACAGGATTTATAATCCAGCAGCAGCAAGGTTATTCCACTCTCTCACTTTCTCTCACCCTGTCTCTCTCTCTCTCTCTCTCTCTCTCTCTCTCTCTCTCTCTCTCCCCCTCTCGTAAATGTGTAAACAATAAATGAAAAACAAAATGTTTCCATTGTATTGAGAGGTATTGAAATACCTTCCAACACAATTCTTATGGTTTTGTAACATAATCTAGTTTTTTTTGTCTAAGTTGCAATATGACACACAGCTTTGTTTAAACATCTCTGTATTCCCTTGTAAAGCCTCTTTGAATTGAATTGACATTAACGATGAAGGCATGTATACTCAAACAAGCTAAAAGATGAAGAATTGTGAAACTGTGTTTAACCACTTAAACCCCAGCATCCGTATTCTGGGGAAACCTTACAACGCGTCGCATACAGTATGTAAGCTTGTAGTTATTTTCAGCTGAGATAATTTAATGTAGAGCGGAAACAGAAAATACACTAGTATAGAGCCCTGAGGGACTCCGCTCAACAACATATGGGGTTTAAGTGGTTAAAATGTTGTCCCTGTTTGTTTTTTGCGTCTTTTCTGTTCAGCCTATAGATACAGTTCGCGGGCCAGTGGTCTAAACCAATCGGATACAGCGCTGGGAGGAGGTAGCGTGGGTCAGCTGAGTACAGGAGGAATGTATCTACCAGACTATACCGTCAGGCAACTCTCAGACCTACTAATTATCAAGGTTATACACACACACACACAGCACACACGCACACACACACTCTCTCTCTCTCTCTCTGTTTGCAAATGGAACCATACAGCTGCTCTACAAGCTCACAATGTGATGCTCTGTGAGGTTGTGTTATTATTGTTGGCGAAGATATTCGTCGAGGGAAAGCAGGAGGTGGCCTAGTATAGATTCGTGGGAGATCCCTGTCAACAAAGTATATTGTCTCCATCGGATGGAAACTGTTACTTTTCAGGATTCAAATTCAAAAATAGCGAAAGCAGCAGATCGGCAAGCTAAAAACCGCTTCGCTTCGCTCAATCTTGTAGATCTGCTACTTCTGATGCTTTCCTGTGACGCTGTAGTATGATCAAGCAGGGCGTTCATTCAAAACTCAAAAAGATTAGAATATGGAGGTAGGAGGTTTCTGCCCGACAGCAACGATATAAGGTTTAATTGGTTGACTTTCCCAGCGCCCCACAGTTCACTGCAGTATAGCCTTTGATATTTCCAAATCCCTGATCCTGACTGAAGGCAGACATCCTCTCTCTCTCTCTCTCTCCCCCCGCCATTCATACTCTTAGCTTTAATCACCGGGAAGAAATGGACTCCATTTCATCTATGACTGAATTATTTAGCCTTTTCAATGATGGATGTGTCCTCTCACTTTACCTCTCCTTAACACATAATGCGCCTAAAGTTATTTCTGTGCACAACCCCCCCCTCCCCTACTAAGACCCTGTGCTGTGCATAACAAATCTGTCTCTTCACTCCCGCACGCAGATGGACTTGTTGCATTATGCAGAGCACTGGGGCAAACACACGTGTACGCGCACAAGGAATGCACACACAGAGGAGCTATTTCAGAAGCGATTGAATCATGCGGATGTCAGGATCCACAGGCTAATGAATTTATGGCTGCAGACAAGAGACACGTGTATATGTGTGTGTGTGTGTGTGTGTGTGTGTGTGTGTGTGTGTGTGTGTGTGTGTGTGTGTGTGTGTGTGTGTGTGTGTGTGTGTGTGTGTGTGTGTGTGTGTGTGTGTGTGTGTGTGTGTGTGTGTGTGTGTGTGTGTGTGTGTGTGTGTGTGTGCGTGCGTGCGTGCGTGCGTGCGTGCGTGCGTGTGTCACATAGACATGGCTGGATGGGTGTCGATTTAGTGTAGGCTATAGTCCTTATCATTGCCATTGATCTAAAATCAGATTCATCTGCAAGGGTTCACTTTCAGAGGTGGGGATTTTCAGGATTCAAATTCAAAAGTATCAAAAGTAGCAGATCTACAAGCTCGAAACGCGTTGCTTGTGGATCTGCTACTTTTGTGTGACGTATGTAGTATGATCAAGTAGGGCGTAAAAAAAAGTTCAAATATGGAGGTTTCTGCCCAACAGCAACATCATAAGAGAATAGAAGGTTAAATGTGAACACTAGTGGGAGGCAATTGCCGTCCCCTGGGACCCCCCTAAATGACGCCCCCAGCACACACACTGTATCATCAAAATGTCAGAGTGAATGCGGCTGACAATAATGTTCTGAAAGGGCAAGACCACTTTGGTTGGGTTGTGTAAGTTACCTTAATATGATTTAAGGCAGACAAGAAATCAAAAATAATTGCTCCATTGATTAAAAAATCATAATTCTACATATACTCCTCATTGACTTACATTGTACGGTAAAGTAGCTCTCAAGGTTACTCTTTTAGCATGTGAACTAATGTAAACAAAGTTGATTCAGACAATATAGAACATCACCAAACCAGATACCGTTTCTTTTTTTAATAAAAAAAAACATCCTGTTGATTTCGCTATTTTTACGAGGAAGAAAACCCGGACTGGATCCACAGATCCGAAACTTCAAATAGTAAAATCAACAGGAAGTTGACATTTTTATTTAAAAAACAAACAGTACTGGGTTTGGTGATGTTCTATATTGTCTGAATCAGCTTTGTTTGTGTTCGTTTACGGGCTATGAGAGTGACTTTGAGAGCTGTTTTACCATACAATGTAAGTCAATGAAGCATATTTTGAATTATACATTTCTAATCAGTGGAGCAATTATTTTTGATTTCTTGTCCACCTTTGGAGTTACATCATGGCAAGGTAACTACTCTACCAAAGTGGTCTTGCCCTTTAACATGTTAAATGTGCCCCACCCCCTTCTGCCTCCAGATCAGTAGAAACCACTACCAGAACGCCCTGATGGCCACCCTGATGGACAGTAACCCCCAGACCCCGGACCCGGTGGTCTCGGACACCAAGGGGAGACACAGCATCGCCCTCCCCCTCACGCACGCTCACACACGGCTGGGCATGGCGCGCCTCGCACACCTCCACCGCCATGGCGGGCTCCGCAGCACCAGCGAGCTCAACCAGAGGAACAGAATCGTCCGTAAGTAGTACTACAGCGTACAGCCCCGTGGTGCAAGAAGTACTCACATCTGTTACTTAAGTAAAAGTTTCAATACTGCAATGGAGAAACGCTCTGTTACAAGTAGAAGTCCAGTAATCAAAATTTACTTGAGTAAAAGTACAAAGGTATTGGCCTCAAAATATACTTAAAGTACCAAAAGTAAAAGTACTCATGTACTTGTGAATGTCCCATTTCACAAGTTTTAAAATGTATAAAAATCTTTTGAAAATAGCAGATCTACAAGCTCACACTGCGTGAGCTTGTAGATCGGCCATTTTCCAAAAGTGGTTAACGTATGTTTTTTAATAATAATCAAAATCTGCAAAGTAACTAAAGTTTTCAAATAATTGTAGAGGAGTAAAAGTACAATATTTGCCTCTTGCCGAGATGTAGTGGAGTAGAAGTAAAAGTACAGAAAATTGATGTACAAGCTCGCAGTGTCGCACACACACGCACACACGCACGCGTGCGTGTGTGCGTGTGTGTGCGCGTGTGCACTGGGCAGGCAGGTAGGTAGGGTGAGTGTCCAACCTTGCAAATAATACGTTTGCCTTTCGTGGTCGGATAGGACCAGCTCAGTGGCGTTGTGGTTAGAGTAGGGGTCTTCAACAGGGGGTCCTCAGAGTTACTACAGGGGGGCCACCAAATCTTTGTGTGATGTGATATGAGCGACCCCCCAAAATAATCATATTTGAACAGGGGACCCCCCACCCTGACAAGCACTTGGAATTGTAAGAGTTGAGGTATAACTTTTAGTAAAACATTGTGATAATTGCAGTGATAATCTACAAGCCTCGCGATTGTGAGCTTGCAGATCGGCTATTTTCACAATATGTTTGACTCTTTCTTATGTAATTTGACAAATTGGCCAATGTTTGACCAGTCTTTATAGTATAGTTTTTTGATTACTTTTGATGCAGTAATGGTCTTTTTTTCCTTTCTTTCTTTTTTTTGTTTTAGGTATTAATAAGGTCTTAAAAGTCCTGAAATTGTCACTTCACTGTCATCTGGGGACCCTTCCCCCCCAAAAAAAAAATCATATGGGGACCCCCCTGGGGGTCCCAACCCACAGGTTGAAAACCACTGAAATACAGGGCCAGAAATAACTGCACTGCAGACTGCAGGGAAATCCCATTTTGTTTCTCAAATCTAGGACTGACCGTCCACACTGTTATTTGCAAGTGATCAGATCCATGTGTGTATTCAGACATTGTCAACCTGTTTATCTCCATTGGTTGCTGTGGTAACGATAATTTATACAGCTGTACAGAATTTACAATTTGGTCAGATTTACAAGCTCACAACGCAGCCTTCTCATTCCTGCACTTTGGATTCGACTTCATTGTTAGTTGCTGTGTTGTGAGTGATGTAAAGGACGCTTTATATCATCGCTGTCCGGCAGCAATCTTGTATCTCCATATTTCCAATCCAATCCACTTTATTTATAGAGCACTTTTTTAAAACAACAGTGTTGAACCAAAGTGCTGTACACTCAGTATCATACATATACTAAAATAGCCTGGCATGGCCAGACTAATATCACTGTGTAGATATTAGTCTGGTCAACATATAGTCAACCTGCTGTCCCATTTCAAGTCAGCTTGAATGGTGGCCCCTAGAACCTTTACTGTGTCACAGTCAGACTACTAGTAGGTTTTGGTCAATGGAGAGTGACAGTGATGATGTGCAAATTGAGAGTTAGGAGTAGACAGACTGAGATACATATTTAGACAAGCATCTATGTGCTGTGAAGTGTGTGTGTGTGTGTGTGTGTGTGTGTGTGTGTGTGTGTGTGTGTGTGTGTGTGTGTGTGTGTGTGTGTGTGTGTGTGTGTGTGTGTGTGTGTGTGTGTGTGTGTGTGTGTGTGTGCGCGCTCCAACGCGTTTCAAGCTTGTAGATCTGCTACTTTTGCTCAATTTGAATCTTGAAAAGCAGCAGTTTTGGACATAATATGAGGTTTCCACCCGACAGAGACGATATAGTCAGTCAGCCACTGCAGGAAAATGTTGCAGGCAAACATAATCATCTAAAAATGTTTTCCTTTCAAATACGTATACAAACAAAACCTCTCTTTTTGTGTCTAGAGGATTTTCTGGGTCTGTGATACAAGGGAATTTGTCATATAAGCCGACCGTCCTCGCTGTCACTGGCCAAAACACAGACACACAAACTGGCACAATGTGGGATAAAGTCAACCTGATTGGTTTCAGGGCTTAGAGAGGATTTCCTTCTTCATATAGTACCATCTGTCTCGTGCAAGTGTGTGTGTGTGTGTGTGTGTGTGTGTGTGTGTGTGTGTGTGTGTGTGTGTGTGTGTGTGTGTGTGTGTGTGTGTGTGTGTGTGTGTGATGCCACCCTATGTGCACATGTGTGCCTTGCTGCGTGTGTGTGCGTGTGTGCATCATGCAGGTGTGCACATTCCCTGTGTGTTAATGCAAGTGCAGTTTGGAGTTTTGTCTTAAACCCATTATGACCGGTAACGCATTTTGTCATTTTAGATTTTAACCACTTTAACCATTATCTTATACTTTGGCTATTCAAAATAGCAGAGCTATGAGCTTGTATATCTGCTATTTTTTTGAAAAATCGTGAACATTTGTGCAAATCTTTGAATATATATATATTTTTAAAGCAAACATTTGTAACTCAAATCTTTGCTTCTAGGGATTCTACAAAATGTATGTGGCCGCGGACCCCCATCTCTTTTAAAAAGTTCGCTTTTAGAAAATATATATATTCAAAGATTTTCATGAATTTTCACAATTTTTCAAATATAGCAGATCTACAAGCTCATAGCGCTATGAGCTAGATATTGTGCTTTATGACTATGAGCTTCAAGCAGTACTACTTAACCAGTGGGTGTCCTACCTGATACCAGGGTCTAAATGTCTCAATGGAAGAGAAGGGAGACCACCTCCAACAACTGCTGATATGCTAATTTTATTGTATTATTACATAGGCTACTCTAGCATACAGATTGGTTAAATAACATAACTTAAAATAAGTTCGGGAATGCAATTTAATATAATTCACTTGATAGAACTGAGCAGAGTTAGCCTGGCTCCAGCCCTGGGATCGCTAGCCACGGCCATTAAAAAAATATGTTCAGGCGATTCATGAATAATGAAGTGAAACGAAAATTCAGGCTGAGTGTCAGGCTAGAGCAGAGTGGTGTTGTACATAATATTTCCCCCTTTAAAGGGATAGTTCACCCAAAAAAATAGTAGGCAGCGGTTCCGGTATAGGAGACACAAAGGAGACTCTTTGTGTCTCCTACCAGAACCGCTGCCGATAATCAAATTATTGGCTTAGGAATGCGACAAAATTATCCTTGACTTCGAGTCTCCATGGGGTGGCTAATCGATAGAAAAAAAGTCATTTTGGGGGTGAACTATTCCTTTAAGTAACATAAAGTTGTATTGAATAGCACTCTGCTGCCCTCTACAGGAAGAATGACAGAAAAGTATGTTTTGCTGACTGCTGGAATCCTCTCTACAGGTAGTGGTGTAAAGTAACTAAGTACATTTACTCAATTACTGTACTTAAGTACAATTTTGAGGTATTTTTTTACTTTACTGGAGTATTTCCAATTTCCAATACTCTTACTTCTACTCCACTACATCTCAGAGACAAATATTGTACTTTTTACTCCACTACAATTATTTGAAAACTTTAGTTACTAGTTACTTTAAATAGTATTACAAAACATACATTAACCACTTAACCCTATATGTACTTTGGCAATTTGAAAATAGCAGATCTACAAGCTCAAGCTTGTAGATCTGCTATTTTCAAAAGATTTTTTATACATGACAAACCTGTGAAATGGGACATACTGCGCAATGAGTACTTTTACGTTTGGTGCTTAAAGTATATTTTGATGCCAATACTTTTGTGCTCTTACTAAAGTAATTTTTTAACACCGGACTTTTACTTGTAACAGAGTATTTCTACATTGTGGTGTTGATACTTTTACTTCTACCACTGTCTACAGGTAGTAAATCAGACGGCCAGAGGAGTCCAAATGACACTGTCTTCCTCCGCCTTGATGAGATTCCCTACATCCATGAGGGCCGACGGGAAAGCCAAGAAGATAGTGGTGAGGAAATACTATGCGTTAGTGTAATTCACTCTAGGGCAGTGGTTCTCAAACTTTTTCATGTCAAGGACCCCCAAAATGATATGTATTTGGCCGCGGAACCCCATGTCAAAATATTTTGTTCCAGGGGTCTGTACTTGGTCCTTTCCCTCTAGTCTACACCAAATATATTTGCTCTTTCCATGAACCAAGAATAGCTGAACTACAAGCTCAGAAGAGGGAGCTTGTCGATCTACTATTTCGCCAAATGTTCGTGGGACATTAGGGTTCATATTCTGGCGATTCAGGGGTCTGGTGATGCTGTCGAAGGCGGGGCTTTCCCGGTTGAAAATCTAACAATGGGGATGATCCAGTATTGAACCAATCGCCAAAGAGTCCCAGTTTGGCCACGCCCCCATCCGCAACACATTTTGAGCTTGTAGATGTGCCATTTTTGCTACTTTTGTGTGACACTGCTATGACAAAGTAAGGCATTTACTTTCCACAAAAACCCATAAAAAGTTCGAATATAGCGATAAGAGGTTTCTGATATTGTTCCTCTCCTGTCCCAGATGGCGTGCCGCAGGGCTCTGACCCGTACACCTGTCCGTTCATCAGCTCTGTGTCTCTGTCCAGCCCAGAGGAGACCATTGGGAAGAAGCTACTGCGTAAATTGAGTGAGTGAGGGCTGTTTGTCACGAACTGATGCACCAGCACACGCCTACACACCGACATCAAGCACTGTTGTCCAAGGTTCTCCAGCAGGCATAGCAACAGTGGCAGATGTATCTTAGCAACAGCTGATCTGTTTGTATTCTTCTCCACAAACCCACACCTTCAGCACAGATCGACCAGATGCCTGTCACTTACTGAAGGTTCAACGTGACTCATTGTTACTTTAAATCGGTTTAGTTGGCAGCTGTACGGCTCTGTTCCTCAAGGATATTAAGATTAATTAAAACTAAGAAATCAACAAAAACTAGAATAATTTCTGTTAACTGAAATGAAAAGAAAAACGAGGCTTTACAAAAATCAATAACTGAATCTGTTCAGTGTTTACAGACTGAAATCATAGTGTATCTTCCATTGTCTTGTTTGTTTTAACTGTGAACAATTTATTTCAATGTTGTTTAAGATTTAATTTCTTAAACAAAACAAAAAACGTATTCTGACCTTTTGAATGAATTTGAACCAAAAGTAGCTAAAACTAAATACATACAAAACATGAAATAGCAAATCTGCAATTACCAGGTTAACAACTCTACCGCTGTCACTCTGAATGGTGCGTTTTCAAAACCGATGTCATCTTCTCCCCTCTAGGTAACAAGAAGCGGAATAAGTCTCGAGATGGTGACACGTGTCTGGAGGAGGGCTTTGAACCAGAGCCGGTGAAGAGCTAGCACAGTGCCACCGGGGGAGAGAGCAGAGAACACTTGTAGGTCTCTCCCTCAGAGATTCAAGTCTCTACTTGTAGAAATCTCCACCAGGGTATCCTCAACCACCAACCAGCCCATGACGCTCCCACGCAGATCACATTCTCACAGGAGACTGAGCCAATACGTTCTGCTGAAACTCAGGTCCACTGAGGAAACGACTAATATCCCACCTCCGCTAGCTTCCACCTAGCACATCGCTTGTGATCGCCGGTCTGAGGAGGGACTGGTCTGTCGACTCCATAATGGATACACCTAGCCTTAAACCGGACTGAAGAGTTGACATCTATGTGTGAATCTGGCGTTTATCGTGTGTTTACACCCATCTGGAGGGACCCCTCAGACCTGCAAACCTGAGACGGGATGGGAGTTCATGGGGCAACACTTGAACATGGTACCTCATCAGGTAGCTCCATCCCTAAACTTAAAGGAAAATTTGGCCGCTTTCTAACCTAAATCCCATTGTTTTGATGCGAGGGGATCAATAAAATACCCCATGTCTTCTGTGTATTTTCCCACGAAACACTGATGTCACAAAACAATGACGTCAAGCGCCGGCATCGGGCGTACGGAATATACGCCGATTAGGTTGAAAATCTGTGAGCTTTTCCTTTAACATCTAAAACCTCTCCCCGATGGAGGTGCATAATGTATTATTGAAACATAAGCATGCCGGTCAGTTAATAATAGCTTTTTTAGGTTACCAGTGAATGAACTGCTGCACCACCACTTTACCTACCGAGGGCATCACGAACAGGGACCGAAGAAAACCACAAAAGCCAATTTATACTTTGTTGCACAACCGTTTCTTCAAGTGTCACCTGACAGCAATGACGTATTTTCAACTAAAAGTATAAATTAGTCACAAGGCTGTCAGAGCCAACTGTGACCCTTGATCAAACAAGGAATGGAACAGCATCTGTCACCATGTGACAGTTCCCACATACACTGTACTGGCGACCAGAGTGGTGTAAAGAGAGAGAGAGAGAGGCGGCAACAGAAGTCCAAAATACTTGATCATCACGTCATTAATCACTTCCCGTAAGTCCTCTGGTGGGTCATTTGAATGCATTATACGTTTTTTGGTGATTAGTTGTCAATAAATGCATAGATTTACAATATTTATATAGTACTGCAACATTTGTAGTTACATCAATGTCTTAAAAAGAAACATGACATTAGTGTCAACAGCTAATGTTACCCGCCTTGATGACAGATCTTAAGCCAATGTTACCTTGGTTTACAAGCATATCTGCTTATTCTTTAAATGTCTAACCTTTTAAAACTCTGCACTCTACTGCACCGCTAGTGTTCACTACTAACTTCCGGGCACTAAAAATAAGCTCCATGATCAGGAAATTGCAGTGAAAAAAATGTATCCATTGGAATGAACGGAGTTGTCGCCACTCTGTCTTTACACCACTCTGCTGGAAACGTTTTGTTTTTGTTTTTGTACAAGGTCCCCGTCCTGCCATGACGGTGCCAATTACTGCCGACTTAACACAGCACACTAGCCATTATCCACTAGCCAATAACAGAAAGAGCACAACTCGTCCAGCCACAGACCATGTCCACACAGAAGAGGACATGTTGAAAAGAAAGCCATAGTTTACAGTATGTCCAACTTGAATATCTGCCAAATGTGCTGCACACCAACACTCAATGCAAAGGGGCAGGGTTCGATTTGTAAAAGAAAATAACAGAGGGGGACATTTTCTAAACCACTTAAGCCGAAATAGCCCCCCAAAATGATAAGCTCACAACGCATTGCGATCCAGCGCGTTCATTGCGATTCAACACGTTGGGAGCTTGTAATTTTGGTAAAGTTTTGACAAAAAAATGCCTAAAATAGGGATGTCATGGTTAATGTGGTTAACATACATGTTTCATTAAAATGTTAAATGATGATATTATGATATTATCATACATATAAATATCATACATATCAGTCTTCATTCCTCAAAAGGAAATGCGTACATTTAATTCAGTCTGAATAAAACATATCCCCATTTAAAAATGAATGACCAGAGGGGGATATCAAAAACAGGGGCATGGAACCTCCCATTCCCCGCAACAAACTGAACCCTGCAAAGGGGTATGTGCAATAAAAAAAATGCCCCTGCAAAAACGACTTTTTATTCTTTAGGAGGAATGCCAGTTACCGTGACTGGTAATTAGGTATAAGATAGCAATATCAATCATTGTACAGTATATCAGTGAGTGAGTACACCCAGCTAGGGCTGGGTGATATGGCCAAAAATCAAATATCACAATATTTTTTGAACACCTCGATATCGAGAGGACATTGAGAGGATGACTATTGATGCTTTCACAAAATATTTATACAATATTTTGTATAACAATACGACATTTTTGATAAATAATCATCGGTAATGCCTATAGCTAAGTGGGTAAAGGCAAATAATACAGCAGCTGCATCGCTTTACTGTAATGCAGCTTTTAAAACCAGGAAAAGTAAACACTTCTTAATATTCAAAATAAATAAATATTGATGTAATATTCATATATGGCCTGTAGCCCTAAATCCAGCAAATTAACTCACACATGTCATCAAAGTCTTCAGCAGCATGTTGTCTATACCTACTGTACTTAGTTCTTTTTCACATTCAGTAGAAAGTATAGAATCTTTAAAACTAGTGGTTAACTTTACAAACTTATCACGCAGCTTTTAATGCCACGTTATTGTAACGGTTTTGCTCACCTGCTACCTGCATGGTGTAACTCCAGCTTCTGACGCGATTAGGCTCTATGCACAGCCACCATATTGGAGAGAAATTGGGCGTCCTCCTTACTTCCTTCTCAGGTGTTACCAATGATACTAATGAAGGCTCTGTTCCATCCTGGTCAAACAGAGTCAGGGTGCTGACATTGTACATTTTATTGGCTCACTGGAAACACTCTGCTACACCAGTGGGTGTAAGGGTCCATTTGGTTCCATTGGTACACTCTCAGAGTTATGGGGTCCTTGAAATCAAAACGTTTGAGAACTATTGTGCTACTCTAAATGGAACAGAGCCTTCATTAGTATCATTGGTAGCACCTGTGAAGGAAGTAGTGCAGGGGCCCAATTTCTTTCCAATATGGCTGCTGTGCATAGAGCCAGCTAAAGGGGCTTTGGGGTTTGGATCACTAGTGCTACATGGGTTATGAACTGAAAGACTTGGATCACCAGCGCTATAGGCTTATGAACTGAAATAGTAGGGAGTCTTGCAGGACAACGGTGGCTGCGTTGCATGTTTACTTCTGCTGCTTCAGCTGTAGAGTTAAGCCCAGTGGTGGAAGAAATACTCAGATATTTTAAAAAGTAAAAGTAGCAATACCACAGTATAAAAATATTTACTCTGTTACAAGTAAAAGCCCCTCTTCAAAATGTTACTTGAGTAAGAGTACACAAGTATTGGCATGAACATATGCTTAAAGTACCAAAGGTAAAAGTACAAAAATGTTTGAAAATAGCAGATCTACAAGCTCACAATGCGTCGCAATGCTACACGTTGTGAGCTTGTAGATCGGCTATTTTCAAATAACACATGTATTAAATAGGGCTGAAGTGGTTAATGTATGTTTTATAATATAATAATTTATATCTGCAAAGTAAATAGTAACTAAAGCTTTCAAATAATTGTAGTGGAGTAAAAGTACAATATTTGCCTTTGAGATGTAGTAGAAGTAAAAGTATTGAAAATTGGAAATACTCCAGTAAAGTAAAAAAATACCTCAAAATGTTACGTAAGTACAGTACTTGAGTAAATGTACTTAGTTACTTTACACCACTGAACGCGCGAGCTGCGTCAAAATATAAATTAGGCTTTCGTGTTTCGTCTATCCCCTTTAGAAATCCCTGTTTGTTCTATAGTTCCGCATGCATAGGCAGATGGTTGCAGAAGAGAGACCCCAAAAAAGAAAAGTTAATTACATGTATCATTCAGTAAAGGTAAATCTTGTATTCTGGCACTGGGGAGTGTATAGGTTCTTGCTTAGTGATGAAGGACTGAGCTTCAGGGTTTGGTCGGGATCATTTGGCTTTATTTATTAGATCCCCATTAGCTTGCTGTAAATATGCTGGTGTTGGGAACTGCTGTCATGAATGTTCAAAGATGATATATGCAGTGGTGGGAAAACTCTTGAATTTTTTACTTAAATAAAAACGTATCAATACTGCAATATGGAAATACTCGGAATTGGCTAATGTATGTTTTGTAATAATAATCAAAATCTACAAAGTAACTAGTAACTAATGTTTTCAAATAGATGTAGTGGAGTGAAAGTACAATATTTGGATCCGAAATGGAGTGGAGTAGAAGTAAAAATATTGGAAATTGGAAATACTCAAGTAAAGTACAAATACCTCAAAATTGTACAGTACTTAAGTAAATGTACTTAGTTACTTTCCACCACTGGATATATGGCAGTGTGTGTGGGTGGGGTTAGCATATACAGGTATATATATCTATGTAGGCTACATATTATTTAGACATGGAATGCTGCTCAGTTAGAGAGGTTAGATTGATCAGTTAGATTGGTCTTGAAATATTAGACGCAATAGCGAATGCTTAGATCCTCTTCAAAATCGGAGCGTTTGCTTTAACTTGCTTGAAAGCTCAGGTCAAAGTGAAGACGACCCTTATTGTGCAATATTGGCGGATAGCCACGCTCGTCAGAACAGAGAGAGACATAAATGAGTTAGGTGACGCACGTTGACGTCAAGCCACTGCCTTCCCCTTCACACGCACACACACACACGCACACACACACACACACACACACACACACACACACACACACACACAGGGTAAAAGTATCAATACTGCAATGTAGAAGTGCTCTGTTACAATTAAAAGTCTGGAATTCAAAATTTGCTTGAGGAAAAGAACAAAAGTATTGGTATCAAAATGTACTTAAAAGTATCAAAAGTAAAAGTCCTAAAATGTTTGAAAATAGATCTACAAGCTCACATCGCGATGTGACGCGTTGTGAGCTTGTAGATCGTCTATTTTCAAATAGCCTATATATAAAACAGGGCTAAAGTGGTTAACGTAGTGGAGAAGTAAAATTATTACACGTTGGAAATACTCCAGTAAAGTAAAAGTATATCAAAATTGTACTTCAGTACAGTACTTGAGTAAATGTACTTAGTTACTTTACACCACTGCACGCACACGCACACTCGAACGAGGTGATTGGGGACACTCGCTACAGATACAATTCATTCAGCCTGGTGAGGCTGTGGAAGCACAAAGGATACCGCACCGCTAAGCAAACACACAATGACCTGGCCCCTCTTGTGTACACACACACACACACACACACACACACACACACACACACACACACACACACACACACACAGAAAGCGTTTGATCTGACACGCATCAAAAACAAACTCTCTGCTGATGTTTCACGTTACATTGTTTTATATTTGTATGGAGAATGGCTGGGCTTTTTTTTTGTACAGTAAAATTCTAAAAAGTTATGACCTAAAGATACTGTATCAAGGAACAGACCCAAGATAACGCTATGAAATTCTAAATAAAATGACTTAAGTACATTCCTGTCTGGTCATTCTTGACTGTGAATTTAAACTTGAACATTGAAAACTGCTACTGCATGTGAAAAGTGACATTTCAAATGGCGTGGTGCAAACGTAACAAGTCCCAAATACGTTCACATCAGGTGAAATGAATAATAAGACACAGAAACATAATTCCCGGGTTATTTATTTTCATGTTTTATTCAAAATGTCAAATCAAAGAGTTTCTTATGCATCATGTCTGGCTTCACAGACAGTGCTGTGTCTCTGAGGCCAGACGGTAAAACGCGTGGATCAATAGTGTCTTTGTGCCACTGAGGTGAGAGATGTTGTTAAGTAGTGCAATAATGCTACTCACAGACAGCTGCTCTGCAAAGTAAACATTCACTTGACGTGTGTTGCCTGCGCTGAAACGTTACGACATGGACGCCTGGGGATGTTTGGTAGGCCGTTGAGCCCAGGGAACGTTGTGTGTGCTGAGATTGCGTCAGTCCTGACTGTGACTCTTGCGGACGGCGTTTCTATCTGCCGTTTGTGCTTTACAACCTAAGTCCATTTAGACCGGGAAAGCATCTGTCATTTTAGATTTTAACCACTTTGACCATTATTTTATACTTTGGCTATTCAAAAATAGCAGCTCTACAAGCTCATAGCACGGCACTCAAGCTTGTAGATCGGCTATTTTTTTTTTATTGTGACAATTTGTGCAAATCTTTGAATATATATATACAGTATATTTTTAAAGCGATCAAGTCTTTGCTTCTGGGGATTCTACAAATGTCTTCTAAATAACAGGTTTTTTTAGAAACAAACTTAGGTTGCTATAATATCAGTGGTTCTCAAACCTTTTTCATGTCAACCCCCAGAAGCAAAGATTTGAGTAAAAAAGATCTACAAGCTTGTATATCTGCTATTTTTTAATTGCTAAATTTCTCTTTTTTAAATGACACAGATGTGTTCCCGGTCTTAATGGCTTAAGCCCACACCGTCGGACGAAGGTGTCACACGGTGAAAATAGCCGATCTACAATCTCGCGACCGCGTCACGGTTCGACGGGTTGTGAGCTCGTAGAACGGCTATTCGTTAAACATTTTAAAAACAAGAACTGATCGTTCTATCCAACCGTCACCGCCGTGCGAACAGCTTATAAATTGAGCGTCAGTCGGCACACTTGTACAGAGACACTACTCTGTGACTACAGATGAACCCTGACTTAGGCCTAAAACACATCCTTAACCCCCCCCCGGCATCACCAATAATGCATTGAAATGAATAAATTGTTAACACATTACATGGATCAGGCTCAACATTATATATTATTATTAGAACACTCACGTTTTTCACATTATAAACGACCAGCTCCACATAACACTGTTCTTTCTCATGGTATTATTTCCACCATGTGGTAGTAAACAGCCATCTGTTTCAGAACACAGCCAAATCCTCTGTTCGCTCAACTCTCAGAGTCAGATTAGCACAGGATCTGACAAATTATTTGGTCAAATGATTTAACTTCACGGCTACGTCGCAGTCATCTTGGTCATTACATCTGAATGCTGCCTGATCTTCTCAACTGCGCTTAAATCGCGTGCGAATCAAGTTCAAGTATGATAAATAAAACTGGAATTGTGCTTGAAGTGGGAATGGAACAATTTAAATTACATAGTATTACTAACAACAGAAGATCATTGAGCCAGCACTGCTGGGAATAATCTTCAACCTCACACAGTGCCTAGCGATCCTGACACATTAAATAAAAGTAGACACTACGGGGAATAAATCAGTGATGTCATTCACAATCACTTAGACTTCGGCTTTGATCTCGGCATAGTGATGTCACTCGTGGCACTCCGCTGCACAGTACCGGCTCAACTCAACTCAGATCCTTCTTGGTACCAGGTACTTTGTTTTCCACTACAGATAGGGCCTCCGTAATGTAGTGCTCCTCTGCGTAGGAGAGTGCCAAACAATTCTAAAGTTAAAGCTAATACGGTCTGGGAACTATCTCTTTCACCTGTGTATTTCCACAAAAACAGATTCTAATAACATTTTAGGTGAGAACTAGGCCATGCCAGTTGCTCAATACTGATTCATTTCACATTTACAAAGAATTGTTAACGTTATTCAGAAATCTACTCTGCAGTTATAGGGAAGTCCGTGACACGATGACGATTCTCTCTTGCAAGCTCGACGGAGGTGATATATAAAACAGTATCAGGTATTATCCACAACTTATGTCCGGTGGAAAACCAAAAAAAGTCGAGTTGAGTTGCTAACGTGCAGTTGAAATGCGGAGGGAGTTGAAGAGCAGCTTTTACATTATGTACGCTTGTGCTGGTGAGAATATACTTGGTCCACACACACACGTGCACACACACACACACACACACGCGCACACACACACACACACACACAGGCCCAGTGGGGCAGGGCAGGAAGAAGTGCCGAGGAATGCTGGGTAGTGTCGTACTCTAGACCTTGGTACTCTGAACCTTGGTGACAGCTTCATGAATGGACTGGGCCACATGGTCGATGTTCCTGGTCGTCAGGCCGCACATGTTGACGCGACCGCTGGCCATTAGGTAGACATGTTTCTCCTGAATCATGAACTCCACTTGTTTGGCTAGGGAAGCGATAGCAGAGAGTCAGAGAGAGCTATGCCCTGGTGTCAAATAAGTAGACAACGTCAGTAGAGCCTGACTGATACTGGAGTTTTGGGGCCGATAATGATATTGGTGGGTATAATATTTTTGGATATATCGATATATCAGCCAATATAAAAATACAAATACAAAGATATCCAAATAACACCACTCATCTTTTTCTGCTACATATCTCTGAGCATAGGTCTAGTTTTGTTCTTTTTTTAGATGTCTATGGTGACAAATGAAACCTACTCTGATTACAACAATTCTTTGAAACTTCCAGGAGGAAGTAGTGATATCAACAAGATGCAAGATGACAAAACTCCACAATATCCACAGATTCTATGAGATCGGTTATCAGCTGGTAATGCTTAATATACTGACACTAGGCATGACGCTTGCATGTGTGTGTAGTGTGTGTGTATGTGTGTGCCCCCGGACCCCACTTTGAGAACCAATGGTCTATGGTGTGCGTGCGCGCGTACATGTGTGCGTATGTGTGTGTGTGCGCGTGTGTGTGTGTGTGTGTGTGTGTGTGTGTGTGTGTGTGTGAACTCACGATGAAGGCCAGTGAAGCTGAACATGCCGATCTGCTGTGTGATGTGGTTCCAGGTCCCGGGGGTCCCCAGGGCTTCGAGCTTGGCCTGGAGCTGAGCCCTCATCAGCAGCACTCGATCCGCCATGGTCTTCACGTTGTCCTTCCTGTGGGGAGACAGGAAATGTGACGATGAAACTAAGAATAACGTTGCCGTCGGGCAGAAACCTCTTATTTCCAGTTTCTAACTTTTGGTGTTTTTTCGTAAATTAACGTCCTACTTGATCATACTACAGCGTCACACAAAAGCATCAAAAGTAGCAGATCTACAAGCTGGAAAGTGGCGCGAAGCGTCACGTTTCGAGCTTGTAGATCTGCTACTTTTGCTATTTTTTAATTTGAATCCGGAAAAGTAACAGTTTTGGACATATGAGGTTTCCACCCAACAGAGACGAAATGTGCCGATGAAAGAATAAGAGTAAGATGAAAGAGTTCTGATCATCTTTTCTATTTCTATGTTCTACAGATTCATTTGCCCTAAAGCACACCGGGACCCCCTCCTAACGGGTCCATTTAATTCAATGTGTATACAAGTTCAAATAACACTGAGGATTTTACAGTGTAGATGGAGGTCCCAGAGATCAAAATGATATCAAATGGGATCCGTGGCCAAATGCATATTAAACTGGAGGTCCATAAAATAAAACATTTTAAAAAAGGTAGAGAATCAATAACTCAATCATTCACGTTTTGTCCTCATCATTCTGTGTCAGCAATTTGTGTGCAGCACATGTGTGCCATCTATATGTGAAATACTGTTTTAAACACTTAAACTTAAAAAACACTTTAAAAAACGTTTTCTGAAACACTTATGTTGTAATATCAGTGGTGCTCAAACTTTTTCATGTCAACAACCCCAAAATAATACCCCCCCCCCCCCCCCTCTAAAAAGGCAAAGATTTGAGAAATGTTCGCTTAAAAATATATATATATATATTCAAAGATTTGCAAAAGAAATCATTATTTTTCAAAAATAGCAGATCTACAAGCTCATAGCGCGGAGTGCCGCGCTATGAGCTTGTATATCTGCTATTTCTTAACAGTACAAAATAATGGTTAAAGTGGTTAAAATCTAAAATGAAATGCTTTAATGGGTTACGTACCATTCAGCAAAGAGCTCAGGTGTGTTGAGAGTGATAGCCACCACGCGGGCTCCCTGAGATGGCGGGTTGGACCAGGTGGTCCTGACGATCTTCTCCATTTGGGACAATACCCTCTTCAGGTTGTCTGCGTCCTTGGCGACAATGGTCAGGTTGCCAACACGCTCATCTGACAGAGAGACGGGGGACACGTCAAGCTGTATCAGTTGAGGTTTCAAATCAATCTGCGCTTCGTAACTGACAAAAACTACTGGGCGATGACGTTTAGCGTGACGGATTAGCTCTGTCAATCAAGTTCCATGTCTCTGCAAGTTGGTTTTCATACTGTACAAATGAACAGACTGCAATTGCTTCCTCGAAAATCAAACAAACCAAGCTATGTGAAATGGTGTTCATTTAAGTATAGCCTGAGGTGTAGTCAGTGGGCTAATGCCAGACTAACGCTATGGTCAATGCTTCTCAACAAGGGGTCCTTGAGGGGGTTCCAGGTAGTCCCCAGCAAAATGATTGACATTTAATCACCACTATTATTACGTGTATAAGTAGATAAAATTACAATAATGTCTATTTTGATCAGAAATTCACTCTTATCTCAATATCTACAGTACATAGACAGGAAATGAATTCTAGACCAAATGACATACCAAGCCAGACCAAAGCATGTGTAACAATTAAAATGCTCTTATAGTGGTTTCCCAGAGATACAAAATTAAATAGGTTTCCGTGACCAAATGCATATGAAATTGGGGGTAATTGAAATGAAAAAGGTTGAGAATCAGTGCCGTAAGTTACACGATGCACAAAATTCAGCCTCCTCGTCAACGTTAGCAATGCCCCTGTGTGTCACTTACTGTAGAGGCCAAAGTTCTTAGAGAAGGACTGGGCACAGAACATCTCGAAGCCCATGCGGATAAAGTAACGCACAGCCCATGCATCCTTATCCAGGCAGCCTGAGGCAAAGCCCTGGTAGGCAGAGTCGAAGAACACAAACAGCTTCCTCCGCTAGAAAAAACAAGAATATAATAAAAGAGAATAAAATTCAGTTATTTTTTTACATTATTTACATGAGAAAAATAATATTTAAAGGTTTCATGACATGCTGGTTTACAAAACATTACAAGTCTTTATCATGGTCCTTCAGACATGTATTAAAAGGTTTTAACTGAAAAATCCACTCCAGTTGAGCCATGGCAGTTTTTTCTCTCTCTGTGTTTTGAGGCCTTTTCAGCTGCAATGAAAAGAAAAACTATTTGCCTGCAGGTGTTGCTGTTGAGGGATTTTGCCTGTCAATCATCGCCTCTGCTCCGCCCCCCCCAAAGGTGAAGGATAGGGGAGGGGCGGGGGTGGGATTAATGGACTGTGACGCCAAAGTCCACGGGCCAATCACAGCACTTTTCTGAGCCTAATTATTCAGAAAACCCCAGACCACAGTAAATCTACTGAATGTTCAAAGTTCTGTTTTTTTTGGGGTGTAATTGAGGTCTGAAAGCCTAAACAATGTCATGAAAACTTTAATAATTTATACTCCATCCCACGACAATAATTGTTTTGAGCTTGTAGAAGGGCTATTTTCGGCACGCAACAAAGTATAAATCAGGCGTAATTATCTCTGCGGCGTCTTTTGCATTGGTGATGGTAACCGAGACAAAAGTGCGTGCGTGCGTGCGTGCGTGCGTGCGTGCGTGCGTGCGTGCGTGCGTGCGTGAGTGAGAGAGGACCCTTACCATCATAACCTCAGCGATCTGCATCCACTGCTCTGGAGTAGGGTCTGTGCCGGTTGGGTTGTGGGCACAGGCGTGCAGGACAAAGATGGACTGCTCCGGGCAGCTCTGACAGGAAAGAGAAACCCAAGGTCAGAACGTCACTCGTTTCATGATGTGACGTAATGTACAGTATTGTTAGCCAGGATTGGTTGCAGTGCCACGCTCATTATCAGGAGTTCAAGACGACGTGGAATGGTATTTTGAGAGTATTTCATTGTGATGCATGTCCTAGTGCAGTGGTTCTCAACCTGTGGGCCGGGGCCCCCTCGTAGGCCGTGAGGATATTGCAAGTGGGCCAAATAATTGGCAAAATACTAAGATTTGATTGATAATTTTACATTAATATAAAATAATTTATGTGAAACAGAAATCATTGTATTTTTCTTTAAAGCATTGAACAAATGTGTTTTCATTGTCATACTGATAAACATAAAGTATACTATGTTGGTTACGACAACTTAAGTTAAGTGGTCTCAAAGTGTGGTCCAGGGACCCTCATGGTTCCTTGAGGGGGTTCCAAATGGCCCCTTACGGGTGTGTAACTCTGAGAGTGTACAAATGGAACCAAATGGACCCATTTGGTTCCATTTGTACACTCTCAGAGTTATGGGGTCCTTAAAATTAAAGAGTTTGAGAACCACTGTGCTACACGAAATTATGATGGCGGATGATGCTGGACTTTAACACTGCTTACCTCTAGGTCACCCAGGAACCCAGCCAGATCCAGACCTCTCTTCTCAGCGTCCCAGTACTTGTACGGACGGACATCCTCAAAGCCCGCGTTGGCAAACACAGAATTGTGGTTTTCTATGAACGGCAAACACAACAGTCATGTAAATAAATGTGGGAAATGTTTAGGATTTTAACGATTCCGGTACCTTAACGGTTAACTTTAACGATTCCTAGGGGGCTCCAAATGGACAGTTACAGGTCTGTAACTCTGAGAGTGTACAAATGGACCCATTTGTGCACTCTCAGAGTTATGATGGTCTTTGAAATCAAATGTTTGAGAACCACTAGTATTGTAATTGTATAGCAGACGTGAAGTCCACATAACCAGCTCTGACAGTGTGATAAACCGGTTCCGGAAACGGTTCCAAATGTGATGGAACCGATTCCCGGTTCCTCAATGTTGGATCCAGTTCCTCCGATTCCGGATCTCAACCCTAATGGGGACTGATGGATTTAACTGTAAACAGTTCAATACTCAATATTAAAGGGGGCTAAAGGATTGCTTGCCACATCTTGTCTGATGATGGCCTGTGTCTTCTGAGCCATTAGTTAAAGGTTGCTGATCAAACATGACAACAAACAATGTGAGCATTAATTGAATACTTAGCCCCCCAAGACAAAGAACTGACAGTGCAAAGTCTACAGTTGTCTATAGTGTACGGCAGGGGTCTTCCACGTTTTTCAGGCCAAGGACCCCTTAGCTGAGAGAAAGAGATGTGGCAGGGAGCCCCCCTAACTATTTGGATTAATGTTAAAAGTGTTTTCAGACATTTAACCACTTAGACCCTCAATACTTTATAAACTTGACCTTTGGCTTTGTACTTGGTCTGCTCTTTTTTTCCCTGTACACCAAACCCCTTTGGCGAAAATAGCCGATCTACAAGCTCAGCTTGTAGATCTGCTATTTTCATGTTTCCCCCCAGAATAGGGATGCGAGGGTTCAAGTGGTGTATGTAAAAAATAAAATAATACATTTCCTATCACACAAGGATTTGGCAGCCCCCCTGCAGTATCTGTGAGGGCCCCCTAGGGGTCCCGGACCCCCTGTTGAAGACCCCTGGTGTAAGGGGAAGCTTACAGAAAATGCATCTAGTTTATGACTTTAGTTTAAAACTGCATTTCGTAAGAGTCACGTCCCATCTGGGATTGAACCCAGGTCACCTGCGTCGTGGGCATGGACATTTCTACTGCCGAGCTGTGCCGGATATCCTGTTTGGGCACGGGAGATATTATGCATTGAGCTTCATGCTCAATTATATAGCTCTTTTCAACCAGTAGGTGTCTTATTTGACCACAGGATCTACATTTTTAATTAGAAGAGTAGGGAGACCACCTCCAACCACTGTAGTTGTGTTAGTTACACTGTACTTACTCTAACATACAGTTTGGTTAAAATAACGTTTTATTCCCGAAAATGTTATGGACTGCAGCTTTAACTCTGTGTAGCTTGTGTATTCCGTTGTTTATGAGTGGAGTGTATATACAGTGTATTATATATTTATGTGTACCCCAGGTGGGCGCGGAAACATAGACAGGTGTCTTGGTGTTGTTGTTTCCATTGTGGAAACGCCTCAGAAACTCCGCCCCCATTTTCAAAGCACCCGTGCCACCCAAACACTGGACAGCTCCCACCTGTGAGTGACAATGACAGAGAAAGATACAAACACACGATGACAAACCAAAGACAAAAGAGAAATTGTAGAAAAGGGATCCTAATTGGGTCCCGCAGCAAAATGAGGAACAGTAAAATTTCACTGTTATTTCACCAGCTAGAAGTTATAGCCCAATGAGAGAATGTATAAGAATGATTATTCAGTTCATAGGTTTCACTCACTCCACCTAGAGAGCAGTGGTTCTCAAACTTTTTGGCCTCAGGGCCCCCCTATACAGAATTTTGTCATCCACGGCACCCTTAAATAGCATTTTTACTTTTCAATCTAGCACCTTATATTCATGGCATATTTGACTACTTTGACATTTTACACAGTGTGCTGCTAAAACTATTTGTATCATTATAATGATTATTACCATTCTTATTTTAAGATGATGACGGTAACTACAACATTCAAATGAAAGCACACAGTTGAAAGGAGACTTTCACTCTCTTTCATTTTGTGAGTTCAATCTCTGAATATTTGTTGTAACCTGGACGGCTAAGAGACTTGACTTGTGTGTTTTAGAACTTTTTGAAAATGACTTGTACTTGATGTTGAAACTCATATTAAATAATTTCATAAGTGATGTTGGTAAATTCCAAATATTATCATAAGTATTCCACGGCACCCCTGGACTAGCATCACGGCACCCACATTGAGAAACCTTGGTATAGAGAATTCTGCACTAATCTAAACAACACAAATCTTCTCTCATGGGGGTCCCTGCACTCAATATTTTGACGGCAATACGTATCAATTTGGGGATACTTGATAAAAAAATAGTTTGAGAAGCACTGTTGTTGAGATTTTGGAGCGTCCGAAGAACACACCACGTTTCAGGCTACTTTTGCACCAACCCAAAGTGCGTGCTCCACGCCCAGCACCTACCCTGTTCTCCAGGATGGCGGGGCTGTCCTCGCCCAGCGCGATCTTGGAGGCGGAGGACCTGAACTCGGGCAGGCCCAGGATGGGCAAGTACTCATGGTTCAGTGAGCCGTCGCTCACGATGATCTGTTCGACTTTCTTCACCACGGGCAGAACCCACGGCTTGCCCTCGTCCGTCCTGTAGGCTGCCAGACACAAAACAAACACAGTTAAGAACAGCAACAAAATATCTAATCAAGATTTGTTTTTAATTGTTCACTGTAGGGAGGAAATCACTGAGTGGAAACAGAGCTAGACTTTTGTCCATGCACATCTCTTGTAAACGCTTTCAATCGCCAGTAGTTATTGTGAAACATTAGAATGTTCAGTTCTCAACCTCACCAACCTGAAATGGATGGTCTCTGCGTGATTGTGTGCAACAAACTGAATTTTACATAGTTGTTGATTTAAATCAACTAATCAATTAGTCAACAAATTCCTATGACTATTAGTCGACTAAGAATTTATTTTGTCAAGGACAGTCCTAGTAATTATCAGTATTTTCTCATTGTTTTTTATGAATAAATAAGGCTATGGGTACTTGGGTAGGCCTACTGTATGTGATAAACACAAGTCGCTGATACTGGCCAACGGTTGGATAACCTCGGACGACATATGCCTATGACGACCATGTTTATTTGGTGAGCCAACAGTGGCACGACCAACAGCAACGCTAAATCAATATTTCCAGTCTTACAACTATGGCAAGAGATATGCACTTTAAACTGTCCTATGCCCTGCTTTCTGATAAGGCTGAGCCACTTACTACAGAAAACTTTACTCAGCAGGATAGTTATAGTGGTAACCGGAACACTCTTGCACCAATTCTCTTGCAATTCTTGTATTTGTTTTACTGAGGATAAGGTTAGGAATATGTTTTGGCTTAGGCATAGTTTCACTGAGGTTAAGTTTAGGAATAAGGTTAGGTTTTGGCATAGTTTTACAGAAGTTACGTTTAGGAATAAGGTTAGGTTTAGGCATAGTTTTACTGAGGTTACGTTTAGGAATACCTGGTGGCGACCGTTCCGAAGTCGCCGGATTTGACCCGGGGCGAGCGTTCTTGTATTCGTTATAGTCAGTATAATCCACAGAAAATTCTCTCATTCTCTTGCAATATGTATTGCAATATGAGAAAAACATGCAAAATAGCTCAATTTGGAAATAGTGTTTCACTCTAGCAATGATTAGGGTGATTTTGGAGGTTAGAGAGAGTGTAAAGGGGCAGTTGTTCAAAACTCTGGTTGACTCAACATTTCTGTGGATACAAGAATGTGCACGCAAGACCAGTTATTTATCAGATGGACTGTACTGATTTTCTTCCAGATTAGTAATGAAAAATGTGAACCTTGCCAGTTTTTGTTTTCTATCAAGACGTAAAAGTGATCTAGTACAATAAGACTGACCGGGTTCATTTGCCTCAGCCACATTGCATCCTTTGCAATGTCACTATTGCACAATTGCGTATATTGTGACGACAATGTTGAAACTATACGTTGTCCAGCCCTATTAAGTAGAAGAGAGTTTGTGAGATGTAGCACTGCGTGCTGTGTGGCCTATTTTAGCCAGCTGCACGAGGACCAATGCCATCTGTGATGATGTGTGTCTCTTGGCAAAGGAAAGGGGATTATGAAGCCTCAGCTTGCTGTGCTAATCGTGGACTCCAGCTGACGCCGAGTTCTGCATTAGCCGAGCTCCACACACACGTACGTATAACAATAGAGTAAATAACGTCCTTACCCTGTGGATTTAGATTTGTTCCATTGCGATATGAAATGAGTGGCGAGAGACCCTCACCTTCTTTTAAATGCATAGTAACCAGTGGCATAGTGACTGAGGTGGGTTATTTGCTTGTTTCAGAGAAAACTAGGCCAAAGCCATTCAAACTCCTGGGAGTACCTTGTTCTTATAGCCTAGAGAACCCTACATGAATGCTAATCCAAAATACTCGGTTCATAGAGCAAAGACATGGAAGGGACAGGAGCTATGAGACTGAGATATGAAATCGAATAACGTTGGTCAAATTCAAAGTATTGTGACATTTGCCAGGCCACATGGTAATCCATTATGGTAAAAGCACTAAGCAGACTGTTTCACTCACTATTAGCCTATATCAAAGCTTTCCAGGGTCAGGTGCAGTGGTGTAAGTAACTGAGTACATTACTGTACTTAAGTACAATTTTGAGGTACTTCTACTCCACTACATCCCAGAGACAAATTTTGTACTTTTACTCCACTGCATTTATTTGAAAACTTCAGTTACTAATTACTTTGTAGATTTTGATTATTATTATAAAACATACATTAACCACTTCAGCCCTATATACATTTCGGCCATTTGAAAATTGTCGATCTACAAGCTCACAATGTGTCGCAATGAAACGCATTGTGAGCTTGTAGATCTGTTATTTTCAAAAGATTTCTATACATTTTTATAAATTAGAAAACTTGTGAAACATTCTGCATAATGAGTACTTTCTACTTTTGGTACTTTAAGTACATTTTGATACCACCAGTACTTTTGTCTAAAAAAATGTGTCTAAATTTTGAATTCCGGACTTTCACTTGTAACAGGGTGTTTCTACATTGCAGTATGGATACTTTTACTTAAGTAAAAGATTTGAGTACTTGTTCCACCACTGTAAGCACCACTGATCTGTCTATGAGGAGGAGGAGGGTTATCTGATCGTTAGCAGATTATAGCTGACAGTAGTCCTGAAACATGACTGTCATACCATGACAGTCATGGCGCTACTTGTTCCTGTTTTTTGAAATGTTTACATTTACAACCAGAACATCTACATAAACGTTCAAATTTTAAATGTAAAATGCTGACCCCCGGCGACGGATGTTACAAGTGAAAGCGCTCGTGTCTAAGTACCCGTATCTTCCGTATTGTTCAATAAAAAGCTTTTTAATCTGATCACCAGCCATTTTCTCCGATTTTTGTCCATATACTTTCAACTACACGCCCCTATCGGTTGGAAGGTATATTGCACCCTGACACATTATTAAAAAAAAATAACAAATGGGCGGCAATCAGATTAAAACGTTTTTGTTTCAAACAATACGGAAGATACGGGTACTTGTACCCAGGCGCTTTAACTTGTAACATCCGTGGCCGGGGGGGTCAGCACTTTATATTTGAAATCTGAACGTTTATGTAGATGTGCTGGTTGTAAATGTAACATTTTCAAAAAACAGGAACAAGTAGCGCCATGACGCTTGTGACGGACGAGCGTCATGTGAACCATGGCTAAACGGACAGGTGACAGTGACAGCAGGTGAGACATACCTCCTACGCCCAGGTTCACCTTGTCGGGGTGCTGGTCATTGGCGAAGTCCTGCGACAGCTTGAAGACAGCCACAGGCACAGCCTGAGGAACCTCAAAGAACAACGACATGGTGTCTCCTGAAGACAGAGAGGGAGGTGATGAAGAAGGAGGAGGTGATCTGTAAGGACTGGAGGTGAGGAGGAGCACCGGGCTATGTGGAGGAGGAGATCAGAGAGAGCCTTTCACCTTCAACGTGGATTAGAGAGAGCCATGGGATAACGGGCGTGAGTGGATCCACCAATGGCAGCGCGAGAGAGATGTCACTTTGGTCCAATGAGATTGGCTGATGCCCAGCAGTGACCCTGCTCCCCGGGGAGGTTCAGGGTTGCCAGATTCCGTGAGAGACATAAGCAACCATGTCTATGAAAACTTTACACGCCCAAAAGAGGCGACTGGGTCACACTTTTGATTGATTGATTGATTGAATACTTTATTTAGAAGTTTGCAGAGTAGAGTACATGAAAGCACAGTTCAAATACAAAGTCAACTAAATAAATTAAACCTATTATACATTGGATTTTAAAAAACAGCCCATCTACAAGCTCACAACGCGTCGCATCGCATAGATCTGCTATTTTCAAATAAAATTACAAAAAAAGGGCGGAATATTTATGAAACATTTTAACAACACAAATCTTCTATGGGGGTCCCCCGGCATAACATCTTTTCAGATGGGGGTCTGCAGACAAATACTTATTAAAATGGGGTTGTCCTTTGCATGAAAATGTTTCAGAACCACTGGTTTAAACAGCATTTAGGAAACAAGCCCAAATAAGCAACTGCACTTTAGAAACGAGCCCCCCAAAAAAATGCAACCCGCAAACTACCAATATTTACAAGCAACTTCACAGAAAAACCCACGCCCAAAGTCGCTTATAATAAGCGGACATGGCAACACTGCCAGTGAGGTTGTGACAGGGTTAAAGTGCAAAGACGGACCAAAACAACAGGCATCGTTGACCAATGACAGGCTGCCCCTGGTCGAAAGGGGTGGGCTCATTGAGGGTGGCGTACCATGTACGGCCACAAGATGGCATTAGTAACCTGTTAAAAGTGTAAACTTCTTCTGCTGCCACCAGCATCAGCATGTTAAATGAAATGTAAAATATTACTCCATTACTCAGTGGTGGAAAAAGTACTCACATTTTGTACTTCTGTCTGGTATTCAAAATGTACTTGAGTAAAAGTAAAGTATTGGTATCTACAGTAAATGCACTTAAAGTATCAAAAGTAGAAAGTACTCATTATGCAGAATGTCCCATTTCACAAGTTTTCAAATGTATAAAATGTATCAAATTCTTTTGAAAATAGCAGATCTACAAGCTCACAATGCGTTGCGATGCCACGCATTGTGAGCTTGTAGATCGGCTATTTTCAAATGGCCAAAATGTATAGGGCTGAAGTGGTTAATGCATGTTTTGTAATAATAATCAAAATCTACAAAGTAACTAGTAACTATTAAGTGTTCAAATAATTGTAGTGGAGTAAAAGTATAATATTAGCCTTTGAGATGTAGTGGAGTAGAAGTAAAAGTACTGAAAATTGAAAATACTCCAGTGACGTAAAGATACCTCAAAAGGAGGAGACCAAGTTGGTCTCCTCCTTTTTTCACTCTACACCAAATCTCTTTACCAAAAACCCAATTTACAAGCTCACAGACATGTTGTGTCAGCTGATAGGCATAGGTTATTTTCCCTATGTTTTAAATAAATATAAATGTTTCGCCTACAATGGTCCAAAAAAAGAGAGACATCAGTTTGTAAGTGTTCAGTGGTGTAAAGTAAGTATGTCTTGTAGGCTACTCAAGTAGGCTACTGTACTTAAATACAATTTTGAGGCATTTTTTACTTTACTGGAGTACATATTATAATATTATACTTCTTCTCCACTACAATTATTTGACAACTTGAGTTACTAGTTAGGCCTATTTTGTAGATTTTGATTATTATTACAAACATACATTAACCACTACAGCTCTATATACATTTGGGCCATTTGAAAATAGCAGATCTACAATGCGTGGTGATGCAACGCATTGTGATCTACTATTTTCAAAAGATTTGTATACATTTTACCCATATGAAAACTTGGGTAATGGGACATTCTGCATAATCGAGTGCTTTTACTTTTGTACTTTAATTATATTTTGATACCAATACGTTTGAACGTTTACTCAAGTCAATTTTGAATTCCGGACTTTTACTTGTAACAGAGTACTTCTACATTGCAGTATATTGATACTTTTACTTAAGTAAAAAATGTGAATACTTTTTCCACCACTGACTGACCTACACCATACATCATCACATCATTAATGTCAACTCTGAGCAGACAGCTACAGTGATGATGCTCGACACTGTTTGAGTGAGTGTGAGTAAAAATGTGTAAATGAGTGTCTGACTGCAGGGAGGATGTTCATCTGTATCCCTGTCCTCCTCAGGGGCTGATGCAGCGTTGCCAGATTTGGTGAGAGAAATAAGCAACCAGGTCGAGGAGAACAAGCCCAAAAGAAGCGACACAATGTGCACTTTAAACCTACATACCGTATATATCAGCTGTTTGAATACAACACAACGCGTCGCATGTGTAAATCTGCTATTTTCAAAAACAATCTTGAAATAAAAGGTGAAATATTTGTCAAACATTCTAACACCACAAATCTGGTACACAAACCATTTTCAGATGGGGGGTTAGGGACATACACATATTAATTTGAGGGGGGGGGGGTCCATGACAAGAAAATATTATAATATTATAACCACTGGTTTAAATGATAGCCTTTTTTTTTAATGGAAGCAATCTCAAATAAGCAACTTTCAAATATTTACAAGCAACTTTACAGAAAAACAAGCCCAAAGTCGCTTATAATAAGCAGACATGGCAACACTGGTCTGATGGGGGGGTGGGGGTGGGGGTGGTGGGGAGGGGGGGTGAGCTCTGGTGTGTGTGTAAACACACTGGCTCCTGGGCAAGCTTTCCCCCACAGCTGTCTGCAGGAGCTGAAGTGGTTGATAAATGAAGGCCACTCCAGTCTTGCTCTCTCTCTCCCCCTCCCAGGGCCCTGGATTTCTTTGGAAAGTTTTTTTCCCCTGGAGATAAGAGAGACTATGTTTTAATGTTCCTTGGTGCTTTCTCTTATTAATGTCTGTGTCTGGTAACGAGAGGCTTTTTGCACAGCAGCCCTTACTTGGCTAAATCTTTTTCTTCTTTTTTTTTGTCCCGACTTGATGGTGGGCCATATTAACCACTTGAACCCCAGCATCCATTTTCTGGGGGCAACATTAGCCAAAAAGAATGATAGTTAGGAACCAAATAGGCTTGTATGGCTCTGTAACGCCGAGAGTGTACAAATGGAACCAAATGGACCTGTAAGGGTCCATTAGAATAACACTAAGGATTTTATAGTCTGCACTGGGGTCCCAGAGATAAAACAAATTGTATCAATCAGTGCAGACTCGGGTCTCAGAGCTAAAATATCTTTCAAATGGAGTCTCATACGGGTCTGTAACTTTGAGAGGGTCTGTAACTCTGAGAGAGTCTGAGAGGGTCTGTAACTCTGAGAGGGTCTGAGAGGGTCTGTAACTCTGAGAGGGTCTGTACCCCTGAGAGGGTCTGTAGCTCTGAGAGGGTCTGAGAGGGTCTGTAACTCTGAGAGGGTCTGTAACTCTGAGAGGGTCTGTACCCCTGAGAGGGTCTGTAGCTCTGAGAGGGTTTGTAGCTCTGAGAGGGTATGTTGCTGTGAGAGGGTCTGTGACTCTCATAGGGTCTGTGACTCTGATAGGCAGGGTCTGTGACTCTGATAGGGTCTGTGCCTCTGGGTCCGTAACACCCAGAGTGAAATGAACCCTGAGGGGTTTACAGTGCAGACTGGGGTCTCAGAGATTTAAAACCAAAAATGGGAGTCCGTGGCCTAAAGCAAGGGGGTCATTGAAAATCAAAAGGTTTGAGAAGAATCACTGAAACCCTTGCGGGTCTGTATTGATTGATTGATTTGAACGTTAAAAAACAATATATGCATTCACTGAAATAACACGTCACGGATAAAAACACAATAAAGTCAAAGACGTATTTCCATTGTGGTCCTTGGTCTCGTTTGTTGTAACTGACATAACAACAAAGTACAGACATTGATCCCTAAGCCTACTCTAATAAATATGCAACTCTGTACCCTATAAAACTAAGATGTTATTAACAGCATAAATACATAAATTAAACAGACAACCGCGCTAATCTGCAACACAATCTAGAAGCCATGATTTGACCTTTTTCCTAAACAAGTTATGACTATACTGACATTCTTTATGGGCAGTGGGAGCATGTTCCATGAATGTAGGCCTACAAATGGATCCAAATGGACGCTCTCAGAGTTAAAATAACACTGTTTTACAGTGTAGATTGGGGTCCCAAAAATAAAAATGTTAAACAATAATCAAATGGAGGTCCGTGTGGCCTAATGCACATCAAACTGGGGTCCTTGAAAGGAAAAAGGTTGAGAATCAGTGGTTCACAGTCCCCACACACACACACACACACACACACACACACACACACACACACACACACACACACACACACACACACACACACACACACACACACACACACACACACACACACACACACACACACATGCCCCCCACCCCGTCCCCCGCTTTCTTCCTTGATGTTCCCCTAGTAGCAGTAGCCCCCCCCCCCACACACACACACGCACACGCACGCACACACACACACACACACACACACACACGCACACGCACACGCACACGCACACGCACACACACACACACACACACACACACACACGCACACACACACGTCCCATCGCTTCACTTTGACAGTCGATGTTTTCATTCTTTCCGAACCAGGTGAGGGTGTCTCGTATGTTCCACCTATCACTGTCAGCCCCCACGCAATTATGGGATTTGAAGCTCCCAGAACAAGGCTCGGGGGCCCAGCCGGGGCAGGGCTGTGGTGTGTATGTATACAGGAGAGGCCCTTGGGGCCACGGTCTGGGCTCCTGTGATGATGATGAGGCGGAGGGAGCGTGAGTCAGAGAGAGAGAGACAGAGAGAGAGGAGCGAGTGACAGGAGCGGCCCGCTGGCGTAGAGGAGGCACTGACTGCCCCACGGCGAGAGCAAGTGTGTCACATCCAGACGTTTTGACGTTGACGTGTGAAACATTTGTTTTGGCGCTTCTCTCCGGTGCTGCCTCATGCAACTGTGACAAGCCATGCCTGATTTATACGTGGTTTGCGCGTCGAGTGTCGGAGTATATAAATCAGGCTTGGGTTTCTCTCTCTTTTTTTTTCTCGTGATCGCACCGTTTTCATTTTCGGATGACACCAGAAACACACACACACAAAGACACGCCATTCAAAGACACAAGGCGGTCACATTCCGGTGGTGGTGTAGCTAGAAAACACAAACAGGAGCGTGTGCGCACACACACTGCACCGCAAGACCGCATTCCACAGGAGACCTGGCGGCGTGGCTCACATGCTGCGATGGCCTCTGTGTCTCTGGGTCAGGGAGTCGTGCTGAGTGACTACCTTTGCAGCTTCCCGCCCTGTTTGTTTTCCAAAGGCAGTGTCATCAATTCTCTAACAAGCGACTAGACACAGCAACAACACGGCGGAGAGGACCTCCCTGTGTCTGTCTGTGTGTGTGTATGTGTGTGTGTGTGTATGCACTGACTGATGAAGCATGCATGTAGTAACCAACATCAATGCTTTGCATACCTGCATGTGTGTGTGTCTACACCTGTGTGTGCGTGCGTGCGCGCGTGCGTGTATGCGTGCGTGCGTGCATGCGTTTGTGTGTGTGTGTATGCTGGTGATTTGACGTTACCTGTTTTCAAGTGCAACTGATCAAAATATATGTTGTTTGATCAGTTCAGCTGTACATTGTACAGTAGGCTACTGTATGTACACATGTCCCTTCTACACTGTGTATAGAGCTGTAAGTTCACTGCATATGAAAGCAGTAGTTTCAGACCTGAATGTCAGTGACGGGGATGGGTTTGGGGCCTTCGAAGTGAAAATGCAAGTTAGAATACAAATACAAATGTGTGATACCACTCACTTAATTTGGAAAGTACCAATTAAGGCCGGTTGTAATGTAATGGATAGATGAACTAAGCAAGCAGATTTTCACGATGTATTCTTTACTTGAATGTTTATAGACAGCTAGTATAACATACCAGACAGACAGATGTAATGGCACACCTACAAATTGAAAGTATCTTGTCACCATTTGCCACAGGCCATCACAGTTGTTATTCACAATGCAAATACAAAGCAATGCAAATAAGAAGTATTTATATACACAAACAAGTGGCGTACGGTTGCAGCGTTGATAACCGGTTTGCTCTCACAAGCTATTAGAAGAAGAAAAGCAGAAATGGTTTACATACTTACAGTATATAAATGTCCCAGCTGGTGGTTCAGCTTCACCCAGCTGATGGCTGCTCAGATGGTCATCATGATGATTGCTCCAGGGGGCTGTTAGGAGTTAAGTGTCTTTGCTCAGGGACACGGGGGGCGGGCTGGGACGACCTCTCTACCCACCCAGCTATGGTGGCCCCATCTGTCTGGTGAAGATGAAAGTAGAAACAAAATGAGTGCTACAGGTCCATTGACCAAGAATACGCAGTGAAATACACAGTGAAATCGCTCATTTTACTCGTCCTCTGAGTAAAATGAGCACTTATAAAACGTAAACTGTCCTTCTCTGAGGGCCTTTCTGTGACACGGCCTTTACCCCAACGCGATGTAATGGGTGGAACCAGAATCACAAGGTCTTACAGTCTACCATTGTAATTGATTGATGTGTTCTGCTCTGGCTTTATACAGATATGCAGGCCTTGAAACAAAGAGAGGAAGTCCAAGAGCTGTGTCTGAATTTTTGCCTTCTCCTATTCGCTTTATGTCTCCCTGAATAGTTAAAACAAACACTGGAATCATGGCGGACAATCAACTTGACTACATTCATCAGATGAACCAATAGATGACTGATCAATGTGACAGCAAACTCTGAAACAGCATTGATGCACACCATCCCATACTCTGGGGTGTACATTCGGCAAAAAAAAGCTAGTAGGTTGTAGACCGGCTATTTTCGGCAAATATATTTGGTATAGCGGGGGAAAAAGCGTAGTATAGACCCCTGAGGGACTCCGGTCAATGAAGTATACAGGGGGTTTGAGTGGTTAATATAAAGTAGTGCTATCCTCGACTAGAGACATTCTTAGTCGACTAATAGTCATAGGAATTAACTAATCGATTAGTCGATTGAATCAATACATCTGTAAAAGTGTGTTTGCCATGCCACACGGTCATGCAGAGACCAGTCTTTTAGGTTGGTGAGGTTGAGAATGTAGCATTCTCATGTTGACAATGGCTACTGGCTACTGGCCTATAGACTGGTAGAAATAAGCGGTTATATCTAGAGTTTTAAAATATAGATGCACTCTTCATTTTTCAAGAAATAACTCATTCAGCATGGGAAAAAAAAGCATAACAATCGACTAATCAACTAACAACGTCTTGGTCGACTAAGAAAACCGACCCATCATAGGATTATTCGACTTTGAGGAGGCAACCCTGATGTAAAACCCATTGTGATGATTAAAAGAAAGAGAGTGATGCACGCATTCAGTGGTCAGGCCTAGTTACAGAAAGTTCAACGTATGTAAGACACGACTTGGCCAAAACAAAGTGTCACTTTGATAAAGATGCCACTCTCGCTGCTGGGAGAAACAAGCATTTTCTCCCAAGGATGTTTACCCCATGGAGCCAGCATGCACGTATTCATATTACAACAACACTGGCTTTCCCAAGGGAGCCGCCGTGGCTATATTTTGGACAAACTTTCTAAACTGTCCTGCATGCGCCAGTGAGAAGCTGAACTTGGATGAAGCCTCGCGTTTTTGTTTTGTTTTTCCCTTTCAGAAATGCTGCCCAGACACGACAGCTAAAGCAAAGCAAAGTTTGTTGTTTACCCAGGGTGTCGGACTAAGTACGAAACTTGTTTCCAGCCGGACCCTGCATGGAAGCCTTGCTCAAGGGCTATTCAGCGGTGATTCATGATCGATGTGATGAATTGGGGAATCGAACTAGGGACCTTCCGGTATCAAGGCCGCCCCTCTAACAACTAGGCCACCGCTGCCACTTGCCACAGCTGGCCTCTGGATGTAGAAGTACAACATGGAGAGGAGAGTGGGAACCCCGGGCTCTCGCATATCCTATTCACTGGAGGGCCGCGTCTCCCCGCGGTATCTTTATCTACACGGCCTGTATGGGCTGCAGAGAGGATAAGCATTATTTAGGTTACATGTTTCCTCCCAAACTGCATTCCCAACGCCGTAGATCACAGACATTTTAACGCTCACATCCCTCCTGTTAGCTGCTCATATATACAAACACACACCTGCTAAAGCAAGGCCGTCTGGGAGAGAATTAGACCGGGGCTAATTTATGACACTCAGGGGAGGTGCAAGGGGCAAGGGACCCAGACTAACCCGACCTCACTTCCTCTCGCGTGGGCTCCAAGTCTGGCAGAGAAGCGTGATACCATGCGACAGGGGCCAGAGTGGTTCTCCAACACCTCACACACACAAACTTCCCATAATTAAGAAGACTTCTTAACCCAGTTAGCATAAAGAGCCCAAAAAGGACACTGCTGCTTGTTGCATGCCAGTTGTCCATTAACGTTTTAGACCTATATATACCACAACAGTGGAATCTTGGATGGTTTGGCTAAACTAAAGTGAGTGGGCAGGAGCAGGGCTGTGCTCCAAAATCTGGCCCCGGGCTCCTAACCACGGCCTGCTCATTTCCTCCAGAGAGCTAGGAGCTGTCATCCGTCACTCCGGGGCCATGGCAGCGGCACAATGGGAGAGGCTGGGACCCTGGCTACTGACACCCTAACACTGCACTGCTGATAAGAGACTTACCTTCCGGGACACTGGAAGAGCTGAAACGTTTACTTACTGACACACGCACGCACACGCGCACACAAGCATGCACGCAACCACGCACGCACGCACACACACACACACACACACACACACACACACACACACACACACACACACACACACACACACACACACACACACACACACACACACACACACACACACACACACACACACACACACACACACACACACACACACACAGTGGTGTAAAGTAACAAAGTAACAAAGTACATGTACTCAAGTACTGTACTTATTTTTTTGAGGTACTTTTACTTTACTGGAATATTTCCAATTGTCTATACTTTTACTTCTGCTCCACTACATCTCAGAGGCAAATATTGTACTTTTACTCCACTACAATTATTTGAAAACTTTAGTTACTTTGCAGATACAAATTATTATATTATAAAACATACAATAACCACGTTAGCCCTATTTTACATAGGCTATTTGAAAATAGCCGATCTACAAGCTCAAAACACATTGCAAAGCCTTGTGAGCTTGTAGATCTGCTATTTTCGATGGGGGTCCACGGCCAAACACATATCATTTTGGGTGGTCCACCGTCCTTGACATGAAAAGGTTTGAGAACCACTGATATATATAGCAACATACGTTTTTTCAGTCAGAAAACTGTTAGGATTTAGAAAACATTAAGTGTAGAATCGGAACCTCGGGTCTAAAATGGGTTAAACTTCACACAGGTGTTGCACATTACACATCATGATCTGCACACACTGCCAACATCTCCTGTTGGCAATAGTCGCCAGGTGACATGCCAAAGTTACCATTGTGACAAGTGTTGCTGTGTTGAGATTATAGCCTACTTACTGACACAACAATTTACGACCCAGTGCACAATGGAGGCCAACATGCGACCATGCAGAGAGAAGAGAGGGGAGGCAATTAGGGACTCATTAGCCAGCCGTCAGTCCTCCTTAATGCGTCTGGTGATCTAAGGGGATTTGGCTTGGCATATGTGTAGGACGTGCGCATGCGCGCGCACACACTATGCACACACACACACACACACACACACACACACACACACACACACACACACACACACACACACACGCACACACACACACACGCACGCACGCACGCACGCATGCACCACACACATGCAGCCATACACCTGTCCAGCAGTGTAAAGTTACTAAGTAGGCTTCAGTACTCATACTAGCAATTTTCAATACTTTTACTCTTCTACTCCACTACATCTCAAAGACAAATAATATAGCCTACTTTTAACTCCATTACAATTATTTGAAAACTTTATTTAAGCTACTAGTTACTTTGTAGATTCGGATTATTACAAAACATAAACCACTTCAGACCTATTTAAACGTTGGCTATTTGAAAATAGCCAATCCACAAACTGCATAGTGCGCTTGTAGATCTGCTATTTTCAAAAGATCTTTAGACTTATGATAAGCTGTGAAACGGGACATTCTGCATAATGAGTATAGGCTACTTTAAGTACTGTAAGTATATTTTGATGCCAATATCTTTGTACTATAATGTTGAATACCGGACTTAACAGAGTATTTCTCCATTGCAGTATTGATACTTTTACTTAAGGAAAAAATGTGAGTGCTTTTTCCACCATTGCACCTGTCACTCTGTAGGCACAGACTGCTTCAACAGGTTAGCCTGCAATGAACGCAGCATATGAGTGCAGGAACCAACATGTCCAATATCACCTGGAACGTCACCAGCTCCAACAGGAGCCATGATGATGATGATGATGATGATGATGATGATGATGATGATGATGATGAGGTGAAATTAAATGGGAATATATATATATATATTTACAATTATTTGAAAACTTGAGTTACTAGTGACATTGTTGATTTTGCATTGATTTTGATTATTATTACAAAACATACATTAATCACTTCAGCCCATTTCGGCCATTTGAAAATAGACACAAGCTTGTAGATCTGCTATTTTCTAAAGATTTTTTGTAAATGTTATACATTTGAAAACTTGTGACAAACGGGACGTTCTGCATAATGAGTAGGCTACTTTCTACTTTAAGGTATAGGCTACTTCAGTACATACATATACATTTTGAATTCCGGACTTTTACTTGTAACAGAGTATTTCTACAATGCGGTATTGATACTATTACTTAAGTACAAAATGTGAGTACTTTTTCCACCACTGGACACATCATACCGTGGTGACTGTGGGACGGACGGGGGAACATGATGGATCGGAGTTGGATGGAGCGCCACGTCCAGCATCGACCACCTCCTTGACACTGTGTGTCTATGTGGGGGTCTGGGTTTTGTTAGGGGCCGGAAGCAGGCCCTTCCGCCCCGTAAACACCATGTCTATGGTAAACACCGTCCTCAAGCCCGGCGAGACGGTGGCACGCGAGGATCACCTGATGAGGCGATGACAGGTGCTGATCACACACACGCACGCACGCAGGGACGCACACACACACACACACACACGCACGCACGCACGCACACACACACACACACACACACACACACACACACACACACACACACACACACACACACACACACACACACACACACACACACACACACACACACACACACACACACACACACACACACAATGCATTGTAAGCGTGTAGATCTGCTATTTTCAAAATATTTTGTATACATTTGAAACTTGTGAAATGGGACCTTCAGCATAATGAGTAGGCGACTTTTACTTTTGGTACTTTAAGTGCATTTTGATGGCAATACTTTTGTACTTTTACTCATACATTTTGAATTTCCGGACCTATGAATTCCGGACTTTAGCTTGTAGCCTTTAGGGCGCGCTCTCACCAAAAGTTGGCTGGCCGCTGTTAAACGCAGGTTGTGCGCGGCCACAGTTTTTTGCAGCCAGCGGATTCTAAAAAAAACGCTGTGACGCACCTGTCACTCACATTCAAGACCGTCCCCGTAGCCCGCACCGCCACTAGACACTAGCCACTAGACAACAAATGTCTTTGCACTTTCACACTTGGGGTTCGTACAACATACACATTCAGATTTCAAATATAAAGTACTTACCCCATGGCCACGGATGTTTCACTCATGTACGGGCCCTCATAAGTATCCGTATCTTCCGTATTAAATAAATATCAATACAAATAATTTTAATCCAATCAGTGGTCATTTTCTCCGTACGCTTTCAACTGCGCGACCCTAGCGGTTGAGAGGTGTATTGCACTGTTGGTACATTATAACTCTATGGGGAAATGGCCACCAATCGGATTAAAATGCTTGTTATTGAACAATACGGAAGATACGGGTACTTCTGAGGGCCCGTACATGATTGTAAAATCCGTGGCCATGGGGTAAGCACTTTATATTTGAAATCTGAATGTGTATGTAGATGTACGAACCCCCAAGTGCACAAATCATAAAGTACTGGGTGAGATGCAACAGCTACAACCAGTTGCTTCCTGAGTCTTGGGACGGTCCGCCTTCGACTCACCCGATTGGACAGAGGGGGAAAATCAGCTCCTGCCTCCAGCAGTTTTATGCTTCTTCGTGCAGAGCGGATAAACGCAAGGTCTGCGCGACAAGCGGAAAAATCTGCTCTTGCGTGAATCCACGCATTTGCATTGACAAAGCATTGGCAGATTCTGCCCCAGAGGTAAAATAAAAGTGCGGTGGGAGCGCGCCCTTAACAGAGTATTTCTAATCTACAGTGCAGTATTGATACTTTTACTTAAGTAAAACATGTGAGTAGCCTACTTTCTTCCACCACTGACACACACAGTGTGTGCACACACACACACACACACACACACACACACACACACACACACACACACACACACACACACACACACACACACACACACACACACACACACACACACACACACACACACACACACACACACACACACACACACACACACACACACACACACACACACACACACACACACACAGCTAATTGGTCCATAGAGGGTCTGTCTCAATGACCCGTGACGTTTGGCATTTGTCCAATCGTCGTGTTGTGCCTAAAAAGGACATCGATGCGTTTCTTTAAAATCTATTAAGGGCTACAGGCCGAGAGAGGCCAGTGTCGTGGATATATATAGGCTATAGACATGGTAGAACGACCTGAAACTGATCTGATCAAAAGCTATTTCTTTATTTCGTATTGCCAGCCAGCCAGGTATGTTTGCGCTATAGGGCCTACAATGAGGAGTAATTTGCTTCAGGTGAGGCTGGTGTATAGGCTAGGCCTATCACAACCCCTTGCCTTGTGTGTAGCCTGTGTGTGTGTGTGTGTGTGTGTGTGTGTGTGTGTGTGTGTGTGTGTGTGTGTGTGTGTGTGTGTGTGTGTGTGTGTGTGTGTGTGTGTGTGTGTGTATATAGCCTAATAATATCACCTATAACACCAATAACATAGTAATATAATATAATATAATATAACATATTATAATATAATATAATAACAGTAATAATTATAATAATAATAATCATAAGCATATAATAATCATCATAGACATATAATAATAATAATAATAATAATAATAATAATAATAATAATAATAATAATTATATTTCTCGCTCATTTAATGTGCTGTGATATTATAGCCTATACTGTATCAAGCAAACATGCTTGTCTCATTCTATGTGAACACAGACCTGCATGCAATAGGCTATAATAGTCTGATTTATACAGGACTGTACAGTACTGAAATGTTTTACTGAAGTAAAAGTATCAATACTGCAATATAGAAATATTCTGTTAGTAAAAGTCAAAATGTACTTGAAAAGTACTTGGCAAAGTATTGGCATCAAAATGTACTTCAAGTACAAAAGGTATAAGTACTCAATACTCATTATGCAGAAGGTCACATATCATATCACACGTTTTCACTTTTCACATGTATAAAATGCATAAAGATCCATTGAAAATAGCCAAAGTATATAGGGCAACAGTACTTGAGTAAATGTACTTAGTTACTTTACACCACTGGATTTACACACCGCCTTATGGGGTATAAATCAGACATTATAGGCTAGGCCTGATCCTCGTGCGTCATCTTGTCTCAACATCCATTTAATTTTGCCATGACGTCATCCGCGCTCGAAACACGTCACTAAATAAACTGACTAGAATAAATAAATAGCCCATGTGGTTGAACCTTTTGCTTTTGTAGGTTTTATGTCTCGTATTATGTCTCAATTAGGTTCCGCCTCGCAGCCATTAGATTACATTCTTTAGCTGTTTTATTTATCTATTAATAACTCTCGTGCACAGATGTAACCAAATGGACCCTTTACCGTATGGGTCCATTTGGTTACATTTGCACACGCTCATAATTCAATTAGGATTTTATTCAGTGGTTTAAAGTAAGTAAATGTACTAAGTAGGCTACTATACTTAAGTACAGTTTTGAGGTATTTTTTTATACTTGAGTATTTCCAATTTTCAATACTTGTACTTACTCCACTACATCAGAGGCAAAATTGTACTTTTTACTCCACTACAATTATTTGAAATTAAACTAAAAACATTTGAATACTTTTCCCACCACTGATTTTATTAAGCCTTGTGCATTAAAAGCCATCAGTTCCAAGAAGCCCCCCGCCCCTCTCCCCCCATATCCACTGGTCCTCTTGACTTAAATGGACCGTTTTAAAGACACAGATCTTGAGAAAAGGCCTAATCTAAACAGCGCCTTGTTGATGGCGAGCGGATGAGATTATGTCGGCATGTCCTTCTCTTTCCACGCGGTTTAGTGTGGGAGCCAGTGGCCTTTTAACGTCTCCCCTGGCGCCTGTACTTGGTCACATATAGATAGATAGGCGACCAGAGGGGATCACGTTTCAACTCATATATTTACCCTTTTGGCCCTCAGGTAACATTCAACCCACCGTTTGCCACATTAATTAGGCTATATTCAGTGGTGTACTGTAACTAAGTACATTTACTCAAGTAGCTACTGTACTTAAGTACAATTTTGAGGGATGTTTTTATTTTACTGGAGTATTTCCAATGTTCAATACTTTTACTTCTATTCCACGACATATCAGAGACAAATATTGTAGCCTACTTTTACTCCACTATAATTATTTGAAAACTTTAGTTACTAGTTAGATTTTGATTGTCATTATAAAACCACTTCAGCCCTATACATTTCGGCCATTTGGAAATAGCCAATCTACAAGCTCACAATGTATTCCATTGCAACGCATTGTGAGCTTGTAGATCTGCTATTTTATTTATTTAAGTTATTTAAGTAAAAAATACGAGTATTTTTTCCACCACTGGCTATATAACTAACAACTAGATCATAATATGAGTTTTAGCCCTAGCTAATTTTGACATTTTCAAACGCAGCTTTTTGAACGTGCTTTCTGCTGCTTTGGCAGAAAGACAAAGCAAACGGACGTGGGACCACTTTATTTAAGTGTTATTTTAAGCTACATTTCTGTTAGAAATAATGAATCAGCCTCCCAAAGAACGTTATTAGCCATATATAACAATATATGTGCATTAACGTGTATAAATAAGGGCATTTAGGCAAGCAAAGAATAATGTCATAGTCTATTCGTTGTCAGGCTGCATCAAGATGGTGAATAATAATAATACTAATACTAATACTACTACTACTACTAATAATAATAATAGGCTAATAATAATAACTGCAGGCTTATGTTATATTATCATTACTAATAATAATCATTATTGTTTTGTATAATAGGTCTGTTATTAGCGTATTAATGTTCAACTGTGTTATTTTATTAGTGGTTATCATTTAGCCTAAATCTTTAATCACACATTAACAATTGTTGTGGCCCAAAATTGTAATAATTGCGTATTTAGCCTATATATTTATCATGTTTGAGATAATAGGATACTTGCCTATACCAGATAAGTATTTATTAGCAATAGCCTATCATTTCCTTATGGAATTTGATTGATGAAAATAGACGAACAAGCAGCAAAATGTGCTGCTTGTTCGTCTATTTTCATACATTTTGCTGAGCAAATGCCTAAAATATCCACTACAAGCATGCAGGCTTGAATTGAAATGCTATCTTATTTCCCACACTCGGGCCATATTATCTTATCCGCGAATGGCTTATACAGGAAACCAAGATATGTGTAATCTGTAAAACTCCTCCAAAGTGATGATGGGAGGAATGGTTGTTGTGGGCCCTAAGTGTGTCCAAACGGAAAAAGTACAAGAGTATTGATATCAAAATGCATTTAAAGTACCAAAAGCAGAAAGTATACTCATTATGCAAAATGTCCAGTTTCACAAGTTTTCAAATGCATAAAAAAATCTTTAGAAAATAGCAGATCTACAAGCTCACAATGCATCACCATGGGATGCATTGTGAGCTTGTAGATCGGCTATTTTCAAATGGCCGAAATGTATATAGGGCTGAAGTGGTTAATGTATGTTTTGTAATAATAATCAAAATCTACAAAGTTAGAGATAATCCGCTGTTATTCAAATCACTGCACAACGTATTTGTCAATTCACTGGTTGAGCCCAATGAATGGACACGTCATCCATTTTGAAATTGACTGATTTTACTCAATTAAAATTATGATTTCACTTTTAGTAGGCTTTTTTTTGTATGTCTTTTCCCCCCTATCTAAGATAGTATAGGCTATAAAAACAAAAATAGTGGTTCAGTGATTCGTTGGGATGGTTGAGATATATAATTATATAGCATCACTACAAAGAACCATGGCTTCCCCCCATTCTATGTTAGGTCCATTAGATTAGACACACGGAATAGGTATAGGTGCTATAGCCATAGGAAGGGATGGATAGGAGGAGAGATGCGCTATAATAGCACTAGGTTCCCCTTACAAGCCAAATAACTATTTTAGCACCATTTCTGTTGAATGTGTAGGATATAGGCTATAATATAAGCAGCAATCAAAACTCCCTTACCTGAGACAATCTGGAGGCCTATAGGGTTTGGATGATGTCAACATTATTTCATCAAACATATAGATGTTGGTGTATGGAGTTTTTGTCTTCCTGAGAAAAAAAACAGAGAGAGAGAGAGAGAGAGAGAGAGAGAGAGAGAGAGAGAGAGAGAGAGAGAGAGAGAGAGAGAGAGAGAGAGAGAGAGAGAGAGAGATGGGAATTGCTCCCTTGTCATCATCAATCCCTCCCCCGCATCCAGCCCGATTTATACCTCATCGTGCGACGGTGTCGCGTGACGAAAAATCGCCGAACTTCAAGTCCGCAACAGCGTGTCGCACAGTGAGTGCATAGACTCGATGAGAGCTGTTAGGTCGGCTATTTTTCTGTAGTCTGTCTCTCTCTCTGTGTCTCTCTCTCTCTCTCTCTCTCTCTCTCTCTCTCTCTCTCTCTCTCTCTCTCTCTCTCTCTCTCTCTCTCTCTCTCTTTCTTTCCGCAGCTGAGCTGAATCCAGCCAACCAAACAGGACCGACCGACCCCCCCCCCCCCCCCCCCCCTCTCTCTCTCTCTCTCTCTCTCTCTCTCTCTCTCTCTCTCCCTCTCAGCCCCTGCAGCCAAAAGGAGAAGGGATGTCACATCTCAAAGCAAAGCCAGTCCTCTTCAGTCTCCATGAATCATAACAACAACCCGCGCGCGACCATTTTTTACCTTTACGCACGGCGGGCCAGTCGCTTCCACCGCACGGAATCCGGAGACAAATAATAAATAGGTCCCATCGCGGACAGTGGTCGGGTGTCTCTTAAATAACAGCCAATTGTCTGCGTGGGGGGACGAGCGCAGACTTCTTTCTTCAATGTCTTATTTCGCGGTGGGACCGTCACTTCCCTGCTTCTGATGGTAATAATGCTGCCCAGCCCGGCGATAACTCCATCCACCACGCCTTTCTCGGTCAAGGACATTTTGAAGCTGGAGTTACAGCAGTCTCAGCAGCAGCAGCAGCAGCAGCGGCTGTTCTCTCGGCTGGGTTTCGCGGTGGCGGCCGGAGCTTTGCGCTCCTACTCGCCTCCCTCCTGCATGCTGGCCGGCCGGGACGGCACCCCCAGCCCCGGGTCGTCCTCCCAGGGCCTGTCGGAGAGCGAGGAGAGGATGTCCTCCTATCTCAGCCCGCTGCATGCCGTGCAGGAGCGGCTCGCTCAGTCAGCTCTGCCGGGAGAGATGTTCACCAGCTCGGCGCAGGGGCAGCTGCAGGGGCACCGGGCGGCAGACCTGCGTCTGGAGCCCGAGCAGGAGAGCCTAGAAACCAGTGAGCAGCCTATTGTAATTTTTTACGTGGTCAATGGAGTGAATCGGCTAATTATTCATAATTCGTAATATCGATCCTCATTTAGAGAAAAAAATACACACAATAGCCTAAATTGAAAATGTATGCACGTATGAGGTTATTAGCCGAATGGGATTTTGGCGTGACATAGGTATATATAACTGTCATAATGTGATTACTTGACTATTACTTGCAAATTTGATATAATTGTAAAATATAGCCTACATTTGCCAACTAATGTAATTACCTTGCACGAGACGCAAAATATTAATGAAATATGCGTTTATGTTGCTTCATTCTCCTTTTAATTGATAACAATCTGTGTTCATTATGGGCTTTCCTATAGGCAGTGTATTGCTAAATTAATGTTAGGCCTTTAAGGCGTTATTAATATGCCAGCAAAGTAAAGTGTTAATTTATTATAACTCTGAGGGTATACAAATGTAACCAAATGCACCCTTACATGTGCATTTGGTTACATTTGTATACTCAGAGCAAAATGTTGTTTGTCTAGTTGTTTGAGTGTGGAATGTTTATAATTTGGACCACAATGGAAGCATAAGCCTCTGGCTTTTTGTGTCATCCATTCGGCGTGTTTTTTGCTCGTGGTACTGCCTGTATACCTTTAAAAATCAATTATTGTCAATAAATAACTCAATAAATCAATCAATTAATCAAAACTAAATGAACAAGGATGCACCCATGAAAAGCACCGTCTCTTGTTCAGGGTTCATTGCCATGCCGTCTTGTGGTGGACATTTTTGTCAAAATTATTTTTTTTAAGAAAGAGAGCTAGCCCTAAATGTTACTAGCGCTGTGGTCCTCAAAGTGGGTTGACCATTACAGGTCTGTAACTCTGAGTGTGTACAAACGGATCAATTTGGTTCCATTTGGTTCCATTTGTACACACTCAGAGTTATAGGGGTAGTAGTAATAATTTATTTTGGTCATAACAGGACACATTGAGTGTATTCATCATATCAATCATCATATCAATATCATATCAAACATATGGGTTAGACCAAAAAGGTGTAGGTCCTTGACAATAAAACGTACTGGTGGACCCCTAATGTGCCTGTCCTAGTAAATCAGTGTACCTATTCTGAAAAGGGGACTGACATTCAGTAATTGGGTCTCATGATCAAAATAAGAACATCACAATATTATGTAAAAAAAAAAGCTCTTGCTGTCCCCGCACGCAGAGAGCAGCAGCGTCACCGCGATGCGAGGAGGCATGGACTGCGACGAGCTGGACGAGGAGGAGGACGAGGAGGAGGTGAAACAACAACAACAACAACAACAACAACCCAGCAGCAACAAGCAGCAGAGGACCCGGCGGAAGCCTCGCGTGCTCTTCTCCCAGGCGCAGGTGTTCGAGCTGGAGCGCCGCTTCAAGCAGCAGCGCTACCTCTCGGCCCCGGAGAGGGAGCACCTGGCCAGCTCGCTGAAGCTCACCTCCACGCAGGTCAAGATCTGGTTCCAGAACCGGAGGTACAAATGCAAGCGGCAGCGGCAGGACAAGACCCTGGAGATGGCCGGTCAGCACCACCACCACCAACACCACCACCATCAGCACCACCAGCACCACCCGCCGCCGCCCAGGCGAGTGGCCGTCCCGGTGCTGGTGCGGGACGGGAAGCCTTGCCTGGCCGCGGGAGCCCAGAACTATAACACCTCCTATACGGTCGCGGCGGCTCCGAACCCCTACGGCTACAACGCCTACCCGCCGTACACCTACAACAACTCGGTCTATTCTAACACTTATTCGTGCACGTATTCCAGCTTGCCCGCGTTGACGCCGAGCAACACGGCCGCGAACGCGTTCATGAATATGAGTTTGGGAAACCTCGGCGGTGCACAGTCTCAGAGCCAGGCTCCCCAGGCGCCAGGGGTCACGGCCTGCCAAGGGACTCTGCAGGGCATCCGGGCATGGTAGCCTCGATCAGTGTTATAATATTTGGACAATATAGGCTATACAGTATTGAGCCACAATCACATACATTTGACCTAACCTCCCTGGCTGGAAACACAACACAAGAATCTTGGACACTTGCGCCTTATATCCCAGAGGCGCTCATTTGGTGATATAAATTTAAAGTTTACCCTCAAAAAAACTTTTTATAGATTACTAATTTCTCAAAGAGTCTTCTTTGAGTCTCCGCCGGTCATCACATTATTGGCTGAGGAATGCGACAAAATGAAAAAAAAATCTCCATGAATTGAAGGCTCCATGTGGTGCGTAATCTATAGGTGAAAAAAATCATTTTGGGGGTGAACTATCTCTTTAACTCTCTGCTCGATGGCAGAAAAGGACGCACACCCATGAGGTGCTGGATATACGGAATATATAACTAGTCAGAGACATAGGCGCAGACCATACTGACATTTATTCACTTTTCGAACATTATGTCATCAGACCAATCTATTACAGGAGCGGTGGCCTTCTGTCTTGACTATTGATGGACTCCTGTCGCTTGGACTAGTTTTCCTGAGCCATAATCGTACAGTAAAAGGATGTCAGACTACACTGTAAAAATGATCAGCGTTAATTTCATAGAAATTTAGGAGTTAACAAACACGGATTATTTTACTGTGTAGGTTTAGGCTAACCTGATTTGAATGTTGCCGATAAAGATTGTGCGTCATTTGACGTATAGGCCTATTGTTTTACAACATGGATGACCAATGCAGCTGATGAACAAAATTATGGAAATCATCCCTGACCAGAATATAGGCTATATCAATTAAAACGTTTGTTTTCAACAATAAAATAAATTGCATTAATGAATTAATGTCTTAAAAGAGTATTGTATTTTTGCTTTCGTTTTTTGTTGTTGCGGGAACGGTTTTTAAAATCTGATTATAAAGTTTAAAGCTTTACATAAAGCATGGAGCAGTCGAAATTGTTTTTCATTTTCAAGCAGATGTTTTAGTATTAAACAGTGAGTGACGTGAATCAAGTAAAACTGGTGACGCTTGTGTCATAGTTTGTTTGTTTTTTTTCACGAGAAAATGTCATTATGAAAATATAAAGATGACATTCATACATTTCATATTCTTATCTGCATTCTGCATTGTGCCTTTCAATTTTGCAGTGTGTGTGCTGTGCGTGCGTGTGTGTGCGTGCGCGTGTGCGTGTGCGTGCGTGTGTGTGTGTGTGTGTGTGTGTGTGTGTGTGTGTGTGTGTGTGTGTGTGTGTGTGTGTGTGTGTGTGTGTGTGTGTGTGTGTGTGTGTGCGCGCGTGTGTGTTTGTTTGAGTTTTTGCATGCTCATTAAACCATAATAGTTTTACAAAAAAGGGGGGGGGGGGGGCATTTATAGGCCTATAAAATTATGCTCAGATTTATCAACAGCCGTGTTTTGTGCTGCTAATTGTGCGCTGATTTCCAGTCGGCTTGCTATCTCATTGTGCTATTCCATTCTATTTAGCTGTCAGAGTTAAGGGGGAAACCTTGAAATATAAAAGTTTGAGAACCATTGCTATTAGAGGTCTCTGTTTTCTTTTCCTGTGAGAACTCTTGTCTCTGAGACAAGAAGCAGAAGCAGAGAGAATGTGGTGTCCGGTCGGGACATTAACCAGATGGAGAGGACAGCATCATCCCCACCAGTCACTGTGGTCAGTGCCCAGGGGCTTCGCCCTGTGCAGCTGTTTTAAGTACATCTGAAATCAATGTAGCTTAAGTAGTACATTGGACTACTAATAGGCCAAATACTGTAAGTATTATTATTTTTGTTGTTATAATAACAATAATAATAATAAGCATAATAATAATATATTAATATTAGTCATATATGTAATAATAATATTAAGCAAAATTACAATGTTTTAAGACAACAGGTGAACTTAGCTTATGCTATTATCTCCGCACACACACACACACACACACACACACACACACACACACACACACACACACACACACACACACACACACACACACACACACACACACACACACACACACACACACACACACACACACACTAATTGGAGTCGATTGGGCTAAACAAACTCCAGCCTCCCCCTCCCCCTCCCTCACCTCCTCCTCCTATAGAAGTGCACGGTCCGAAAAGCTAGACGCTATTAATGGAGATGAATGGCAGCGTAAACAAAGTGTTTGTCTCTCCCTCCTCGTCATGCCGGTCACTTCCCCTGATGGCTACATGGCTGCCGGTACGGACATACCTGGTGTCAGTGTGTCTTAAGTGCTAGAGAGTCCCCAGTGTAAATAGAGCTGGCGACAGGACGGCTGTGTGCCTCAGGACGCAGCCTGATGGCTGGCCTCCTGCACGGTGCTGCAGTGGTGATCGCTATCTGTCGCTGCCAAACATAGCAGCCCAGCTCATCCTATAGAGGCCAGTGGTTCTCAACCTGTGGGTCTAGATCCCCATGGGGGTCCCCCCCAGATGACAGTGAAGTGACGTGACAATTTAAGGACTTTTAAAACCTTTTTAATACCTCGAAGAAAGAAAGAAAGAAAAGAAAAACATGCATGCATGCATCACAAGTCTAATCAGCGAACTATAGCCTACAATAAAAAACAAATTGTCAAATAAAGAGGCAAACATTGTGCCTCAACTCCTACAATTACAATTGCTTGTCAGGGTGGTGGGTCCCCAGTTCAAATGTGATTATTTTGGGGGGTCACGGCCTGAAAAGGTTGAGAACCACTGCAGTGTTTGGAGGACTTTTCCCAAAACAACACACCATCCCATGGTAACAAAACCACTCAGCTATACACAGTCAGACATGAGTGTTCATTTAAAGCTATCCGTGAGTTTCATAATCCTACCCTGCAAAATAAATTGTTTAACATTACGTTTTTTTTTATAAATATTGTTTTTGAACTCATAATATATATTTGTTTTACTTGTAGGATATGTAAAGACAATCTGGGATATTTACCCACGACATGTCTTGTATTTTCAAGTCAGAATAATAATTAGGCCTACGTTATTTAATAAATAAATTGTATGTAGGCCAACTGTGAAAAATGAATAGCAACACAATAACCACCAATTATCTAAGAAAGGAGACAACAAAAGGCTTTTTTCCTTCTTTTTTTGTTGAACTGATGGGGAAATTGTACCTATGGGCTACAACGTAATGATCTGAACCCCTGCAGCTTTGCTCTGCAGCATTTCTGTGATTTCTTCTAGCGTATCTGCATGTTTTGACACTCCTGCAAGAAGAGATATTTCTCTGTTTAGTCAGAACAAGAAAGAAAAAGAAAAAGCAGGAGGATCACTTATCTGTCATCACATCACATCAATGAAGGGTAGGTCTGATTGCGTAACGTGTGTGTGTGTGTGTGTGTGTGTGTGTGTGTGTGTGTGTGTGTGTGTGTGTGTGTGTGTGTGTGTGTGTGTGTGTGTGTGTGTGTGTGTGTGTGTGTGTGTGCGTGCGTGCGTGCGCGCGCTCGTGTGTGTGCATGTGTGCGTGCATGCGTGCCTGTTAGAGAGAGAAAAAGAGACAGACAGACAGACAGACAGACAGACAGACAGACAGACAGACAGACAGACAGACAGACAGACAGACAGACAGACAGACAGACAGACAGACAGTGATCTCAACTCGAGTTTAGTTCAATAGACCAAAGCATAACATGACCACACGGTGGCGCTATACACCTCCCTACTGCTGTCTGCCACTCTGGCTGCAAGCTATAATGATTATAGGATTATAGATCATCTGCCATAGATCTGCCATGATTATAGGATTATAAATCTCCCATCAATATCAATTATTCAATTACTCCTTGTCCTTCGTCCTAAAGTAATGCTAATTGGACGTAATTATTCTGTGATTGGTCCATTAAGATTGTTGGCCAGTAATGTCTTATGACAAGTAGGTATGGCTATGACAATTAGCAACAATGGTTTTGATTTTATTTATTTAAATGTATGTTTAACTAAGTCGTGGACAGGATCAGGATTGTGTGCAATTATGCCTATGTTTAATATACATTAAACTCATCTAAGTTTCATAGACCACCACACAAGGCTACAACAAGTAAATAAAAACCTTTAAAGCCTTGCCCATGCATGCACGTTTCAAAATTGAAACTTTGGCAGCTAAGCAATATTTACGCATGAATTTCTTCCTGAAATTAACATTGAAGGAAGTATAATAATAATGATAATAATAATAATAATGATAATAATAATAATAGCTTAAAATTGTAATATTTTTTTTACTGATGCTCTACTATTTTTCTTTTTTAACAACTGCTTGCCTTTATACTGATGAACATTTCCTCGCCAAGCTGCTGCAACCATTTATAACATTTACATCTTCCATATCCTTAATTAATAGCAAGTCTCCAAGATAACACATTCCTTCCTGTGTGATCATATAAAGGGCCAAATGTGTCTGGTTTTAGACTCCTGTGCACACATCAAAATCATCACTTTTAATTTATCAATTTCCCAGAGTAAATAAATAAATCAATCAGAGTTATAACCACTTACCCTGTAGTTATATGTTATATTATATTCTTAGTGAAAGGGACAGCTTTTTCCCGTTTACACCAAATCTCTTGCCAAAAATATCCCATACAAGCCACGCATTGTGAGCTTGTAGATCTGCTATTTTTGGCCAATGTCCCCCCCCCCCACAGTATACGGATGCAAGTGGTTGAATGCACACTGAGAAAAAGGGTGGTATCAAGGAGGGGCCAGTGGCGAGCAGACAGCCAATGAGCGGCTACCTGGGCTGCAGCGGCGAGAAGCCTTAACTCGGTCTTTGACAGCGGTGTGTGAGTGTGACACACCAACACACCATAGGACCAGCTCCACCACCGCAATTAAATCACACCAGACAGCGGTCTGCGTTAAAAAACCCACCGCATTGATGACGAGGGATCGCTCGCCTCTGCTGTGGATCTGTGAATGCACGCAGGCACAGATCCATCATACTTGAGTTTGACTGAACGGGGGAATCTGCGGGCGCGTTCCTCCTCCAACTATGATGACTCTAAACGTGTCCCCTTTCTCCATCACCGACATCCTGGAGGATGACCCCCGGTCCAGGAGGAGGAAGCCCCCGCATCATCATCATCACCATCATCATCCAGGGGATCTGTCACAGAACCAGAACACCTGCTGCGGGGACCGTAGCAGTATTGACCTGCTGGACCTGCAGGACAGAGGCGGCAACAGGGGACTTGGTTTGCCTCTTGATGGTGTGGGCAAGAGCCGCATCCACTTGGGAAGGGTCCCCGCTGACTCCTCCAGAAACACCCCTCCATCCGAGACATGCTGCAGCGAGGAATCCACCACGGGGGATGAGACTGAAGACACTGCGCACAGAGAACAAGGTGAGGGCATTTTTTTATTGGTTTGGCCTCCGTTTGAGAGACATGAGGAGAGGGAGTATAAAACAAATCTAAAATCACGAGGTGGGACTTTCATTAATGTTCATTTTTAACCTTATATATGGGCCTTGTTGCTCTTTGCGAGAGGAAGGAAGCCTCATGGTGTTAATGAGATTTCAGACCACTTTGCGCTAAGAAGTGGCCTGCAGCCTTCATTTATGTTTAGCGTGCGTTCGTTTCCGTTTTGACTGCACCGCCACCGCCACATGCCACGAAGGAACCACGTCCGTTTGTGATGACAAATTGACAAAGCAGGCCGGTTGAGCTCAAATTCAGCTCAAAGTCTCTTTGAAATAATGAGCAGGTTTCCCCATAAAAGGAAAACACAACCTATCCATGTCAATCAGATAGAGTCTGGTCGACATGTCTCTATGTGTGAACTGCTGCTTGTGCATTGAGTTATGAGAAGAAAAAACAATAGGAGTTTCGGTGAGCGACACCGCCGCACGACGAAGTATAACTCGGGCTTCAACATATGAGGGGTTTTCTTTGCCATGATCTCACCACAACAACAAGGCCTTTATTATTATGTCTTCTCACAACAGACACCGCAGACAACAAGCGACCTCACTGTCCGAGCGGCGACGAGGAGCGGGAGACGGGCCACTTCAGACCCGAGTCACCCGACGACCAGCGCTCCAAGCCCGGCAACAAGAAGCGCTCCAGGGCGGCCTTCTCACACGCGCAGGTCTACGAGCTGGAGCGCCGCTTCAGCGTCCAGCGCTACCTCTCCGGGCCCGAGCGGGCGGACCTGGCCGGTGGCCTGAAACTGACCGAGACCCAGGTGAAGATCTGGTTCCAGAACCGGAGATATAAAACCAAGCGGCGCCAAATGGCGGCCGAGTTGGCCGCATCGTCGTGCGGCTCCATCATCACCGCCGCCCCAGCCGCCACCGTGATGGCGAAGAAAGTCGCGGTGAAAGTTCTGGTGAAGGACGATCAGAAACAGTACCGGGGGGTCCACGAACTGCCCGTCCCCCACCCCAGGCCCACCACCACGGGTCTGCCACTGTACCAGTGCTATCCATACCACCCGTACTTTACCTTCACACCCGCCTGGATGGCAAACAGCACTTTATGTGGAGGGATGCATTGAAGACTAAAGCGATCATGCGTCTACCGGTGGTTCACAAACGTTTTTAGCTCGAGACCCTTTTTGATGTCTCCCCGGGACCCAAACTAGTGAAAATAGCAGACCTGCAAGCTTGTAGATCGGCTATTTTCACTTCTTCTTTACAGCTAGATTTGTGGAATTTATGGGATTTCTTTTAATTAGCCTACTTCATTTTTTACCTGTGACATTCTTTTGAAAAATGTTTTATTTTTTATTTTTTTTAAAATAGTTACTCGCGACCCACATATGGGCCCCGACCCACTGTTTGGGAAACAGTGGTCTATACACTCGAACGGCAAGAGAGGCCTAAAAATGTACACTGTACAAATTCATTTAACTCCAAGAGTGTACAAATAACCAAACGGGGTCCATTTGGTTGCGTCTAAATAGCCTGCACAATCGGAGTTACAAAAAGGACAGTTACATGAACAGTGAAATGTAAGCAGCAATACAACAATAATGACATGTTGGTGTTTATTTGAGCCATATTCAACAAATAGGCTACGCTTGGGCCTACTGCTACTGTCTATAGATACAATGTTTAACCCATTAAGACCTGAGGCTGATACAAATAAAAGATCTTCTAAATCCTAACAAAAACAAAAACTATGTTGGTACAGTGGTGTCTTCAAAACCTTTTCATGTCAAGAACCCCCAAAATGATATGTATTTGGCCACGGACCCCCATCTCAAAATATTTTGTTCCAGGGACCCGAGAAGCAAAGATTCAAGTAAAAAAAATATATATTCAAAGATTTGCACACATTTTCACGATCTACAAGCTCATATGAGCTTGTATATCTGCTATTTTTCAATAACCAAATAAATCTAAAATGACATATGATGCGTTCCAGGTCTTAATGGGTTCATTTAAAAGTAATGGTTGGATGTTTAGTCTACTTTAATTACGCGTGAAATGTCGACATGTGGAATAAACAAATGTAATGTTGTCACAGACACTGTTTAAAGAAAGCATTTTTATCAGATATTAAAATACTCTCATCATGCTATTATGCTGTAGGCTAGTCAGTGGGCGTACATGGGTTTTTAAAGATTGGATGTTTTTTTATGATCAATTTAGCTTCATATGTGACGTTTCTAAATTGAATAATTTCACTAGAAGTTAAATTGTGACGTCAAAAATATTTTAAACCAAACTTGGGGTTATTTAAGCTTCTTTCACAGACATTCTAAAGCTTAATTTAGCTATAATGTATGTCTTTAGGGTGTTTTGTTAGGCTGTAAGGATTTATCTTTTCCCTCGGTGACACCAATTCAATTAAAAAAAAAATCACACCCTGTGTGAAGGTAGCGGCGCCTTTGATACATTTTGTCATCGATATGCGTTTATAATGTGTTTATAGCCATGTGTCACGTGAAACTTGACCAATCACTTTGTTGACGCACCTGACCAATCAGAACGTTGACGCACACGGACAAAGTCAGGTATAGAGCGGCTAGCGCCGCTAAAAACAAAACATCAATTGATACTTCTTTATGACCATGACTCCTTTCTAGAACTGGATTTTTTTTGTGACATTTGTCTAACTAACACATTAAACATTTGTTTTTAAAATAAATGACAGGATTTATGAAAATTGTCAACTAATAAAACAGGTGAGAGGAAAGTGTTTCAATGTTTCCCCACCACCACTAGTATTTTAGCCTTAAGGGTTGGCAGAATGCCACATATTCATATAAAGGCCAAGACTGTTAACGCTCGGTTCCCTTTAATATCCTGTTTTAACCGTCCATCCACATGGTTTTTCATGTCAAGGATGATATGTAATTTGGCCGCGGACCGGACCCCCATCTCAAATATTTTGTTCCAGGGATCCCCATCTCAAATATTTGAGTTATAAAATGTTCGCTTACACAAATATATCATATTTTATATATATATATATAATATATATATATATAGTTATATTATATATATATATTCAAGGATTCAAGGATTTGCACACATTTTCACGATTTTTCAAAAAATAGTAGATCTACAAGCTCATAGCACCTATGAGCTTGTAGATCTGCTATTTTTGAATAGCCAAAGTATAAAAGGTTAAACTTATTGTGCTATATGCTATATTAACACATTTTGTTGGGGACCTCCTGGAACCCCCCCAAGAACCCCTGGGGGTCCCCGGACCCCACTGAGAACCAATGATGTAGCCTAGAGGGTAAAAGAAGATTCATTCATGAGAAATATAGAAAGATCCATAAAAAACAAATAGGTCTATGGTAACTTATGTAGCTTTTTAAAATGGAATTACTGATCTGTGTTGTAGAGAAAGTGATTGCAGCCATAGAGGTTGTTGGACGTCGAGGAACTGCCGCATGCATGCCTGGAAAAATGCAACCATTAAAGCGGCAATCTGGAACTTATTTAAATTAATAAAGAGTCATTTTTAAACAATCTCTGTGTTGACACAATATTCCACCAGGCGCCAGGGTATAAATAACTACATGGTTTTAATCAATCATTAATGAGGAATGTTTGCATTCGTTGCTTACCGAATATTGCACAGCCACTCAGCCAGGGGGCGGGGGGGGACATGCAAAGTAAATAGCTGCACATCTCACCGTCAAGTCGGCCTGTTCCATATTGGCACCTTTCTCAAAGTGGGGTCCGGGGACCCCCCAGGCGTCCTAGGGGTTCCAGGGGGTCCTCAGCAAAATGAGTTTATATAGCATAAAAATCACTTTAGCCACATCAGGTTATTTGAAAATAGCAAATTTACAAGCTCACAATGTGCCATAACACATTGTGAGCTTGTAGATCTGCTATAAACAACAACTTTTTTTAAAAATCCTGAACAAATGTGAAACATTTAGATTTGTCCTTTTTTGAAACATTTAAAAAACACAAGTATGATCCCTGGCACAAAACATTTTCAGAGAGGTCAGTGGCCTAATAGCCTTAGCCTGCATATTGGGGGTCCTTGAAGATAATGTTTGAGAAGCCCTTTTTTGTAGAACAGGTGGAGGTTGGTGCAGGCCACATGCAGCTGCATGAGTCAGAGAGGGTCAATAGAGCGTGGAGATGTTGCCCCATCCAGCAGGCCGGGCAGCATGAGACAAGATCACATCCATCTGATCTTGTGTTAGAACTGAAGAGACTACACCCTCATCCCACACAAATACACACAGCCACCACAGCCTGATAGGAACATTAAAACTTGGCTTGGCTCTAAGCATTTCTTGCAATCTTTTTTCAAATAGGCCTATATATATATATATATATATATATATATATATATATATATATATATATATATATATATATATATATATATATATATATATATATACATATATACATATATACATATATACACACATACACACACACACACACACACACACACACACACACACACACACACACACACACACACACACACACACACACACACACACACACACAGTAGGATATATATATATATATATATATATATATATATATATATATATATATATATATATATATATATATATATATATATATATATATATATATATATATATATATATATATATATATATATATATATATATATATATATATATATATATATATATACACATACACACACACTTAAAATAAAAAAGTAAAACAAAACAAAACAACTTCAAAAAATATACTTGTGAGTCAGTGGGAGCCAGTTATTGTTTAGATTGGATTTCCTGTGTAATCCCAGAAATTAATAGTGATACTAAACCCACGGCAATACAGTTCAAAAGGGCATAAGAGCAAAAACAAATGGCTTCCTCCTCCCACAACAACAAGCTGCTAGGTAGAAAGGATCACCCTGTCTGTGCCCAAGCCTGGCAGCGGCCCAAGCCTCATTCATCTCTCTCAGATCAGAATAACCACTTTAAGCTATCACAAGTGGCTGGCATTGTGCACAACAGGTCCCTGGGAGGGAGTGAAAACAAATCTCTTTGAGACGGTTCAACCGTGACTAACAAGAGCATTTATCACAATTTGGTAAGATTATTTACATTGAACTTCAGGATGTATCAGTTGAAGTGGTAATTGGTTGTCAGAGACAAAAAAATCGGTATCACATGACTGAAATGGAAAGTAGCATTGCGTTTCAGCTCCAAACTATATAGCTTTTCTATGTCTACTAGATCCCCCTTCAAGCTGAAATCTGGAACTTAACATGATTTTAACCATCATATTGGTTATATGTTAATATACGTAAAAACTTCTACACCTACAGTGGTTGAAGATGCACTCAACTTACTCTTCCACTGAGAAATGTAGACCTTGGTGTCGGGTAGGGAACCTATACTGCTTCACAAGTAGCCTATACTTCCTGAAGCTCATAAGCACAATATCTCCACAGGGATTCCACTGCTTGGCCGCAGGGCAGTAGAAGTTTGGTCTCCTATGCAGGAGAAAAGGGTTCAAATCCCATTATGTAGGACATGAAACTTAGGGATTTCAGCTTTAAAATGTGAAGTAATACCAAAAGTGGGAATTGTCTGGAATAGGAAGAGATGGCCAATATCTTATCTGTTCAACAGTGGACAATTTTCCAACTTGACAAAGAGCTGCAGTTTGTGCAGTAAATGTGTCCATTGCCTTGACTGACAGAGGCAACCAGAAGCAAATACATGGTAAATAAGACAGCACTCAATTTTCAATTGAATGCAACAGCCGCGAACCCCTACAACGCCCCTGTGTCGGCGCAGACAGCCAAATGTCTCAACTCAATCCATAAATCACTGCTTTACTTGTTTTTCACCCCTGTAAGCCGCAATTCTGGGCCCCTATAAGCATTGAGTCTTTAGTCTTCATCTGATTACGCTCAGGTCTGGCTCGCCTGAGGCCCTGCTTGCACTTTGCATTGTGGGAATAGCTAGGTCCCACACTCAGAGAGATGTGCAAATATGTACACTCTCAGAGTTAAATTGATACTCAGGATTTTGCAGTCCAGTGACGGAGTCACATGCATCCGTGTTTATGTATAAATATGTAATGCAC
>NC_139950.1:12116776-12199276 GCF_963454915.1 Gymnoscopelus microlampas
AATTAGGAACACCTGCTTCAAAACAAAGTGTTGGTGATAACTGCCCTATCATTATAGTTACCACAGATAGTTAACAATGTATTTCACCAAACGTCCTGATTAATTTAATGTGTAGAGCAGAACAATAGGCTCTATGCACAGCAGCCATATTGGGAATGAATTGGGCCCCTTCCTTACTTCCTTCGCAGGTGTTACCAACAATGATGCTAATTAAGGCTCTGTTCCATTTAGTGTGGCACAGTGGTTGTCTTATTTTCAAGGACCCCCATAACTCTGAAAGTGTACAAATGGAACCAAATGGACCCGTAAGGGTCCATTTGGTTCAGACACCCACCATAATAAGGGGCCATTTGGGAACCAACATGGAGTGTTTCTAGTGAGCCAACATGCACAATATCAGCACCCTGACCAGAATGGAACAGAGCCTTCATTAGTATCATTGGTAACACCTGTGAAGGAAGGAAGAAGAGGCCCAATTTCTTTCCAATGTGGCTGCTGTGCATAGAGCCTATAGCAGGTTTTTTCTTTGCCAGGCCAGTGCACATATCTCAGGCCGGGTGCTCGGAGGCAGATCTGCTAATCTTTATTTGACAGGAAAGAGAGACAGCTTTCTTTTCAAGATCAAGTTCAAAGAGCAGGAGGCCTGTTCCTCCCTTGGTGTCCCTGACTGCACCTGTGCTACACACACACACACACACACACACACACACACACACACACACACACACACACACACACACACACACACACACACACACACACACACACACACACACACACACACACACACACACACTGTGGGCGGCTAGCATGCACGGTACCTACACCACATGCGCCTGTGGGCGTTTTGTTGAGTTGTGCTCACTCTCCGAAGGGCTTGTCAGGAGATTTGATGACCTTGTTTACCTTTTAAAGGAATTTTGTCACCGCATTCCAAAACTGAGGGGGGGGGGGGTGGGTGGGTGTCGAGGGGTGGGGCGGGGCGGGGTGGGGGGTGCTAGGGGAAGAGAAAGTGTCGGAACACCTGCATTCATCCTCACACGTTTCACCAGACCCTCCCAAGGCTTAACCCCCGAAGGCCCAGAGGATGAGAAATGTGTGTGTGTGTGTGTGTGTGTGTGTGTGTGTGTGTGTGTGTGTGTGTGTGTGTGTGTGCGTGTGCGTGTGCGTGTGTCTCTACGTGTTATTTAGCTTTGATGTTCAAAGTACCTCAGCAAAGCTGGTTAAGCATTCATTTGGGAAGCCTTACTTTTGTCTGTGACGGTAATTGATATATGCAAACAATTAGTGCTGAAAAGTAACTAAAAAAATTTACTCAAGTACTGCACTAACGTACACTTGGTATTTGTATTTTTACTTGAGTATTTCCATTTTCTGCTACTTTATACTTCTACGCTACTACATTTTGGAGACAATTTTTGTACTTTTTACTCCACCACAATTTGTATACCTAGTTACTTAGACGTAGATTCAAATTAACTGTATAAAATATAATCAACAAATATATTAGGATGTATTGATTAAGATAAAATAAGACTACTGATCCAGGGCGGTCACAATCTATCCAGCAGTTATATAAAGTAGTCAATTACACATTAATTCATCACTAATTATAATGCAATAATGTAACACAATTTTAAAATGAATTATTCTGAAACAGCCATTCGGCATAATCAGTACTTTTACTTTTGCTGCTTTCAGTAGGCCTATATTTTGGTCCAAAGACTTTCGTACATTGATTTAATTCAATTTTGAATGCAGGACGTTCACTTGTAACAGAATATTTCTATACTATGGTATTTCTACTTTTTCCCCCCTGCACTGCACACAGTAAACACGCATGCACGCACGCACACACACACACACACACACACACACACACACACACACACACACACACACACACACACACACACACACACACACACACACACACACACACACACAACCAGTGTCTTAAATTTCTCTATTTATATTTGCCTGCGGTGTTTGTCTTGGTCTTTTAGGTGTACACAAGCACTCATGGACTCTTCCTTATCTTCCAGGGTCCTTACGGTATCGTCTTTCATCCCCATTGAGTCTGAGTCTGCTGATGTCTGGGGGTTGGCCATATATCAGTGTATAGGTACCCCCCCCCCCCCCCTCCTCTATCACTCCAGGTACTACTGTCCCGGTCAGCGTTGCCAAGTCTGCTTATTATAAGCTACTTTGGGCTTGTTTTTCTGTAAAGTTGCTTGTAAACAGTGGTGTAAAGTAACTAAGTACATTTTTACTCAAGTACTGTACTTAAGTACAATTTTGAGGTACTGGTACTTCTACTTTCCTGGAGTATTTCCAATTGTCTAGCTTTTACTTCTACTCCATTACATCTCAGAGGCAAATATTGTACTTTTACTCCAGTACAATTATTTGAAAACTTGAGTTACTAGTTACTTTGCAGACATAAATCATTACATTATAAAACGTATAAAACACTTTAGCCCTATTTTATTTTATTTGAAAATATAGATCTACAAGCTCAAAACACGTCGCATCGCGACGCGTTGTGAGCTTGTTGTGAGCTTGTAGATCTGCTATTTTCAAACATTTTTGTACTTTTACTTTTGGTACTTTACATTGCAGTATTTATACTTTTACTTAAGCAAAAGATTTGAGTACTTTTTCCACCACTTTTTGGGCTAGTTTTAGAGTTTAGTTGCTTATTTGCCCTTGCTTCCTAATGTTGTTTAAACCAGTGGTTCTCCAACATGTTCATGTCAAGGACCCCCAAATGTATATGTAATTGCAGCGGGCCCCCTTTTGAAAATATTCTGTGCCGGAGACCCCCAGACAAGATTTGTGTATTTAGCACGTCTAATTGCATTGTGAGCTTTTAGATCATTTTCTAATAGCTGTGTGTGTGCTCATGGCCTATAGTCACTTCTTTTGGGCTTGTTTTTGTAGACCTGACGGCTTGTTTCTCCTGCAAAATCTGGCAACACCGGCCTCTTCCTCTTTCTCTCCCTGTTCTACTGTCCCGGTTAGGGCCATTAGTCGTGGCGTTTCACTCTAAACATTTGGATTTATTGAAGCAAGCCTATTCAGAGCTAGTCGTGCGTGATATTCCTTCATTGTGCCAGAAGTGAGAAGTATCCCGTTTCGCACACAAGACACACACGTGTCCTCTACACCAGTGGGTCTTAATGTGGGGTCCGGGGACCCACAGAGGTCCTTGGGGGGAGGGGGGGGGGGGGGGGGTTTCCAGGGGGTCCTCAGCTAAATGACGAACCAAAGGGACCCACGGTTCTGTGGCATTGAACGCGAGCGAATGGAACTAAATGGACCTTTATGGGTCCATTTGGATCCATTTGTAGTACAACCTCTAAGGCAGGGGTCTTCAATGTTTTCAGGCCAAGGACCCCCTAGCTGAGAAAGAGATGAAGCAGGGACCCCCACTAGTTATTGTATAAAATTGTGTAACTCTTGAGGACCCCCTAGGGGTGATAATTTTACAGTGTACATTGGGGTCCCAGAGAGAGAAAATCCTATCAAATTACTTAGGGTCCGTGGCTTAATACATATCAAACTGAGGGTTCTACACCAAATTTGGTTTTACAAAAGTGTTAATTCAACTCCGCGAGAACCCTCTCTCAGAAGAACCCTCTCTCAGGGTTCAAACAAATGCTCTGGGTTTTACTGTGCATGTTGTCTCCTGTCCTGTCCTCCTCGACCTTCACATCACAGCCAAATGCACACTTATAAAAGCAGCTGGGTCCTATCCCATCTCGGCCCAGTCCCACAGAGAGAACCAGGAATGTGCGTGTGTGCGTGCGTGCATGCGCGCTCGGGCGCTGTTGTTACTGTGTGTGTTAATGATCATCTTGTATCCCCGCCTTGGTGGTGGTGGAGGTGGAGGTGGTGGTGGGAAGAATTTCTCCTCCTCGACCCGTTCTGTAAGTGTTGACAGGAACCATATCTTCCCCCAATCTCAGCTCTCTCCCGAGTGCAGCACAATGGGAGACATTCAAGCCACAACTGGTACGGCAGGCTGATAATCATTCTATATCCGTTCCTGTGTTTTGGAGGCCTGGCATTCGGCCCCCGAATTTACGTTCCGCTATGCTACGCTATTCAACGTGCCACAGGCCATACATTGGAGTCACAGATCTTCTAGTAATCAGTCTGAAACCTTATAGCCAGACACTCAATCGCCGAATCCATTTTTCAACCAAGTGACTATGGTTAAAGCCTTAGTGACATAGGCCGTCATACAGGCATTATCACTTTATGCATATACTATGACTATGATTACACACCACGGCTGCTGTACTGACACTATCACTGCTGTACTGACACTATAACATGTGAGTGTATACATACACTGACACTATAACATGTGAGTGTACATGTGAGTGTATACATACACTCACATGTTTGATATCTGCTGCTAAGTGATGTCTTTTACTTGCACAAGAGACTGTGATGTTCTATATCTTACTTGCACTAGAGACTGTGATATTCTATATCTTACTTGCACTAGAGACTGTGATATTCTACATCTTACTTGCACTAGAGACTGTGCTATTCTATATCTTACTTGCACTAGAGACTGTGCTATTCTATATCTTACTTGCACTAGAGACTGTGCTATTCTATATCTTACTTGCCCTAGAGACTGTGCTATTCTATATCTTACTTGCACTAGAGAGACTGACATTCTGCCACATTTTCATTTCCACTGGTTATGTTGCTATGGAAGCAAAAGCTCATACGTTGTACTGTGCAGCTCGGTCACGAGGAGCTCACTGAGATGGCTCCTGGGCCCTTATGTATTTGACATTGTGCTATCATCTATCTGATTTATTTTCCCTTTGTTTCTTTATTCTTATCTATCCTATCCTCTATCCTATATTCTGTAAGTGTAACTGCACAACTGCACAAATAGTTTAGTGTAAAGATTATTTCACCCGCTCCTTTTCACCTGTAAACTTGTGATGTGACAAATAAACCCAAAGCTGAAGTTCAGTGGCACGCGCCAGACTAAGATTTTGGCATTGGTTTGGAAGAGAGAAGTGTCACGTCGTAATTCATATCGGTCTACGTTATGCGATTAGGCTGATCCCTTTTCCTGTGGTCAATAATGGAACTGAAACAGGATCAAAATGAGAGATAGCATCTCCATGCACACCTCTAATGCATTTTTGGCCAGTGTGCCCACAGCACTTGTAACTGTTTTTTGCACAGCAGATGCCCAAAAGAAACACAAAGCAATTCATGTCATCGCCATAGAAAAGCATAATTTCATTGCTATAGGCTCTATGCACAGCAGCCATATTGGACAGAAATTGGGCCTCTTCTTACTTCCTTCACAGGTGTTACCAATGATACTAATGAAGGCTCTGTTCCATTCTGGTCAAACAGAGTCATGGTGCTGATATTGTGCATGTTGGCTCACTGGAAACACTCTGCTGCACCAGTGGGTCTCAAGTGGGGTCCAGGGACCCTCATGGTTCCTTGAGGGCGTTCCAAATGGCCCCTTACGGGTGTGTAACTCTGAGAGCGTCCAAATGGAACCAAATGGACCCGTAATGGACTCCATTTGTACACTCTCAAAGTTATGCGGGTCCTTGAAATTAAAAGGTTTGAGAACCACTGTGCTACACTAAATGGAACAGAGCCTTCATTAGAATCATTGGTAACACCTGTGAATGCCCAATTTCTTTCCAATATGACTGCTGTGCATAGAGCCTATTCGTGTCATCACCATAGAAAAGCGTAATTTCATTGGGAACCTGTTATGCCTGTATATTCCAACCTTCTCAAGGTCCATCCCTCGCCTGCCTCTCCTCTGCTCTCCGCCAGCCCCCCCCCCCCCCGCGTCGGGGGGAGAGCGAGGCAGCCAAGGGGGATTACAACAGCTCCTTCATCCAGCAGCACCCCCAAGGAGCGTGAGACAACCTCACAACCTCAGCGTTTGTGTGTGTGTGGTTGTGTGTGACTGTGTGTGTATAGGTGTGTGTAAATCCCAGTGAGTTACAGGGAAGGCGTGTAATCGCACCTCATCCATTAGCTGCTGGCAAAGGAGCAGAGGAAAATGGACATTGTGGCGTAATCCCGTATCACCCTCTAATTCACGTTGAGTGGTCCAGCCATGACGTGGTGTGATCTATGGAGCGAGATCTGACAAGACAAGAAAGAAAGTGCCATAAATATGGCGAGAACGAGAAAGAGAGTGAAATAAGGGTGAGTCGTCGAGGACCACGGCCCTTCGGGAGTTCACATTCCTCAGCGCCCTCGGAGTATGTGTGTGTGAGAGTGTGTGCGTGACTGTGTGTGTATGTAGTGTGCCGCGTGTGTACCTAAGATCAACCCCTCCACAGGTGCTTGCTGTGAGGGGCTCTGACCCAAGGCAACAGGTTTCCAAAACATGGGCTTACACCATCATCACACACGGGAGTGTCTGTGTGTGTGTGTGTGTGTGTGTGTGTGTGTGTGTGTGTGAGAGAGAGAGACAGAGAGAGAGAGTCCTTCATCAGTATGTGCAGGTTATTTCTAGCATGCTTTTCCAGCATTTTTGGGTGTCTGAACACTGTTCTCTTATAGCCGAATATAGTCAGACAAGATGGCCTTGATAGGGTGATACAATTCAGAAGTGCAACACTAACATAGTTCTGCTAACGTTTGGGTACATTGCATGAACTTAGATTCATTCCATTTATCCTACCTCAAGACTTAACTGAATTATAACCCTTATCTTAACCCTAACAAATACATGCAAACCCTTACTGTAACAGATACATGCATAACCTAATAATTCCTTACCATAACCCAGATCCATGCATAATATAGTTTGACATATTCAAGTCAAGTCTCTGCTGAACTATATGGGCCTATACCTTCAAAGCAAGTCAAGTCAAGTTATTGCAGTATGCAAAAAGGAAATTGGGATAGCAGCAACATCTACACAGAATAAAAGTTGTCTTCTAGCTAGTTTGAGGGCGGTAAACTGGCACACTCCTCTGATAACTACCCAGCCTACTGTTTTCTAACAGTTCCGCGCATTGCTGCACATACTAATGACATACCCCATCGGTGCCAAGATTCCTAAGTATTGTGAACTGTCGCCACGGGTGTGGTGTTCGTGAAGTGGGTGTGGCAGCAAAAATACTAACAGATAATAATTAGATGACAACAAGTGTAATCACATTTTGACATGTTTGAATCACCTCGGCGAACAAAACAGGCTGTAGGCCTATAGTCATTAGTCAGTATAGGCACCCGATCATAGGGCGCATCTGAACATACCTCTACCCTGACTGATTCCTCCATTTCATTGTTACATTACACTTTACAATTGACGCTCTTTACTCAGAGCAAATTACAAGTGCAAGATCAAAGTAAATGGAATGGTCAACAAACGACAGGGACTTACAGTATTAGTGCAGCAGGGTGTGCTGAGCGCAAAGTTGAGTGAAAAGTAGAGCGCAGAGAAATATAATTTAGCGCTTAAAAGAGAGACCAGAATACCAGATAAACATCAAACCTAGCATCTGTCTAAACAACATGCTATCTAAACAACATTCTTAACATTTGTGGTCACGCAAAAGCCGGCATATTTGGGCTATTTTGTGATTTTCCATGACTTCCACACGGCCACGAATCTCTTTATTTTCACAATTCGCTGTACAATAATGTACTTGACTTAAGTGGTTAACCCTATAAAAGCCTAACTCTAGCCCAGCCTTATATGACACTGAAGTAACATATAATTGGGGACACTACCCCCCCCTAAATTAGACAGTGTCCCCATTCAACTGGTTTGATAGCCAAAATGAGTCCCAAAATGTAACCTATGTCAGGAACACACACACACACACACACACACACACACACACACACACACACACACACACACACACACACACACACACACACACACACACACACACACACACACACACACACACACACACACACACACACACCTACCTACCTACCTACCTACTGGGTGCGCAATCTGCGCATGGTGGAAATAACCCACACACGCTGATGAGGGGTTCACAGATACACGCAGAGCCTACTATACATACGCATGAGCTCCGCTGTGTAGTGGTGTATGGCGTGCATACACACACACCTACAGGGTAAATACCTCACCCTGCACATCACTGGCTGTCTAAACTATGTCACTACGTAGAGACAGATTAAGGCATCTGTCATCTCCGTCTGTCTTGGACGCTACTCTGACATAGTTGCTGGAGTCATCATTCTAGTATATATACATACAAGGTGTATCCACTGTTTGTCTGGACGAAGTGCGAGTCGCTGCTTATCATAACAGCAGACATCATTAGCCTACCAAAACACCACATATCCACGATAAGAGCGATGAGAGATGCATTTCTGCTCTAACTCCTTGTACACCCACGACTGTGTGGCCGGAAACAGCTCACACACCATTGGGAAAGTCTGCTGACAATGCAGTGGTAGTAGTGGCCAAATCTCAGACGAAGATGAGGGGAGGTGGACTATATATCTGGAGGAGGTGGCATAGCCTGTTGTGGTGGTGCCAGGAAAAACAGCCTCTTCCTGAACGCCGGAAAGACCAAGGAGATGGTCGTGGACAGTGGTGGAAAAAAGTACTCACATTTTCTACTTACGTAAAAGTATCAATACTGCAATGTAGAAATACTTTGTAAATGGTAAAGTAAATGGCCTGTGTTCAAAATGTTACTTGAGTAAAAGTACAAAATTATTGGAATCAAAATATACTTAAAGTACAAAAATGTTTGAAAATAGCAGATCTACAAGCTCACAACGCGTTGCAAATACCCTATGTATAAAACAGGGCTAAAGGGGTTAATGTATGTTTTATAAAATAATAATAAATATCTGCAAAGTAACTAGTAATTAAAGTGTTCAAATAATTGTAGTGGAGTAAAAGTACAATATTTGCCTCCGAGATGTAGTGGAGTAGAAGTGAAAGTATTGAACATTGGAAATACTCCATTAAAGTAAAAGTACCTCAAAATTGTACTTAAGTACAGTACTTGAGTAAATGTACTTAGTTACTACACCACTGGTCGTGGACTTCTGCAAACCCTGATCAGCAGGGCAGCAGTAGAGAAGAGGGGACTTCAAGTACCTCAGGCTGCACATCACAGACGACCCGACTTGGAGAAAGCACACAGAGACCGGTGGCAAAGAAGGTGAGGCAACGCCTGCACCCCCTCAGGCAGCTGAGGAAATTCATAATCTCTGAGAAAGTCTTTCTGCTATATGCTACAACCCCAGAGCTTTCCTTACAGGCGCCATCTATGGTATGGAAATATGATCTGCAAATGCTGCGGAAAGGTGGTGAGGTCGGCTGAGCGCACCACAGGAAGCGCTTGAGTAAGGCAAAGAGGAGTATAGACAAACAACTGCCCAGCAATCGACTGTTTGTGACGATGCAAAAAGTACGGTCCCGACTCCGGACCCCCAGGGGTCCCTGAGGAGTACCCAATCTAAATGATTCATAGTTAAGTTTTAATGATGTGGTGTGATCTATGGAGCGAGTTTTTGTCTGTTTTTTAACTATTACGGGTCTGTAACTGTTAAACTATAAACTCTCTCCCACTCTCTCTCTCGCACGCGCACACACACACACACACACACACGGCATATGAGCTCTGGGGCCAGACTAAATAGTTTACACTACAGAGGCAGGGGAGATTTGGAGCAAGCAAAACTAAATCACATACTCACATACAGACAAACCCATGGCAGGAACAAAGTGGCAGCTCAAAACTACTGTATACCTCCACCACATACATAGTTTGAGAGTATAGTCTCTCTTTCTTTTCTTAACACTATTTCAGAGTTGTTCTCACACTTTCAAGATTTTTCAAAAATGTGCAAAAATAGCAGATTTTTGAATAGCCAACGATTTGCTGTACGATAATGTACAAAAACATGCATAATTTATGCTTGACGGTGCCGCTTGGCTGAAACAGCAGATCTACAAGATCACGCAAGGTCCACACACACACACACACACACACACACACACACACACACACACACACACACACACACACACACACACACACACACACACACACACACACACACACACACACACACACACACACACACACACACACACACACAGACAGACAGACAGACAGACAGACAGACACACATAAACGCACACACTGAGTCACATGCACTAACCCTGATGCCTGTCAGTTGAGCATCATCACCAGCGGCACAGTGGGCAAGCTCTAGCTGGCTGAGCGACAGACGGAAATACACACACACACACTCTCAAATGCAATCCCATAGAGTAAACTCAGACAGGACACGTGCAGAGAGAAAGAGAGAGAGAGACGGCTCATTAACACTCCCTGTTTGAACAGGTGTCTGGCTGACAAGACACGCATGTGAGTGTGTCTGTGCATCATTGTGTGTGTGTGTGTGTGTGTGTGTGTGTGTGTGTGTGTGTGTGTGTGTGTGTGTGTGTGTGTGTGTGTGTGTGTGTGTGTGTGTGTGTGTGTGTGCGTGGAGAGGGTGGGGTGGGGCTCTCGTCACTCATCACCTTGATTCTGTGAAAGAGTTACTTGTTATTCCTCTTAAAAGTGCCTCTCCAAACAGAGTGGATGATCAGTCTATCCGAAAGGATTTCACTGCTTATATGTGTAGGCCTTTGTTTTGGTGTGCTTCAAGCACAGTCAAAATGTCGTCATCAATAATTCCTCCAACAATGCATTAGGTGAAGTCAAAACGACCCAGAAAGCGAATTCTCTATGTGACCGAACGAGTTGGTTCACAGCTTTCATCTTGCTGTACAGTTAGTTGCCAAGTGTCAAGTGCCAAGTCTACCTAACACACAAAAGGCACTGATCAAAACAATAATTTGATATGATTTTCATCTTCAGCTATAGGAAATGTTCGGGCAAATCAAACCTGCCAATATCAACTCAAAACTGAACTCATGTAGTCCTTCCTGTTCACCAATACAGCATGTTGTGCTCCTGTTCACATGAGAGGATGAAGTCCTCTGTGTTTTAATATGGTAACGTCCAGTGTTGTAAAGTAACTAAGCATATTTACTCAAGTACTGTACCTAAGTACAATTTGAGGTATTTCTTTTACTTTACTGGAGTATTTCCCATTTTCAATACTTTTACTTCTACTCCACTACATCTCAGAGGCAAATATTGCACTTTTACTCCACTATAATTATTTGAAAACATTAGTTACTAGTTAATTTGCAGCTATAAATTATATTATAAAACATGAGTTAACCACTTAAGCCCCATTTTATACCTAGGCTATTTGAAAATAGATGATCTACAAGCTCACAGCACGTTGCGATGTGACGCGTTGTGAACTTGTAGATCGGCTATTTTCAAACATTTAATACTTTTACTTTTGATACTTTAAGTATATTTTGATGCCAATACTTTTGTACTTTTACTCAAATAACATTTTGAACACAGGCCTTTTACTTGTAACAGAGTATTTTTATGTTGTGCATATGTGGCATTGCTATTTTTACTTAAGTAAAATATCTGAGTACTTCTTCCACCACTGGTAACGTCAGGTAATTGTACGATAATGTAGTATTTGTAGACATTGTGATTGTTCCGTTATATGGTTTTACACATGGGACTGCAGAGCTAAATGAGCTCTTCAGTAACTATGGTACAATGCATCCTATTACTATTGCTGAAATATGTCCCCTGTCAATTAAACAGAATTAAAAAGTATTAGTTTCCACTGTTGGACTATCAACAAAATAAACATTGGCATGTAATGTAGCCTATACTGTATGCCTTCAGATTTTAAAATGTTCAAACACTGAATCAAAATTATTTATATTAATTTTTGTAATTGAGTTCCATAGCTCCAGAGTGCAGTCGTCACAGTCTGTGACGAGAGATGTATTTTAATTACAGTCTCTGTAATCTGAAAAAAAGTTTGCCTGAGGACATGATCGTGCGACCGCACGTTCATTCGGGGCCAGCTAAGAGCACTGCGTTTTATAAACGTCCATTAAACTAATACATTTCTCCTAGAGAACCGTGTGAGACTTTTGACTTCATTGTCATCAGTTCGTAATACTTCAATGAGGTGAACTGTCATCATGCGTGAAACAGATGCAGTATAGTGTCAGCTCGGCTAGCTCAAGTTAAGACTTGCTGATACCATGCTAATCTGGAAATGTTTTTATTTAATCATTGCTCTATTTCATTCTGTATTAGCTTCATAAGCCTTGTATAACTATTTTCAATCTTCTTGATTGTGTATTGTGCCTCCTGAACTGCTGAACTTGCCCAGGTGAGCCCAGTAGTGTCAAGTTGTTCTTAGTTCAAGCTTGCTGATACTTGTTAAAAAAGCAAACAAACTGTCTCGATCATGAAAACAGTTTGAGTGCCGAGACACCACACCATCAGCACTCTAATCCTAAGATGTACAGTATGGATCTACATACTACTGTGTACAGTCTAGTTTCATTCACGTCTATCACTACTTTATCCACGGAAACACATACTTACTGGAGTCCCCCAGGGGTCTATATTAGGCCCCCTCCCCTTTACTACACTAAATATGTTCGCTGAAAATAGCCGATCTACAAGCTCACAACGTGTTGCATTGCGTTGTGTTGTGAGCCTGTAGATCGACTATTTTCAGCTAATGTAATAGGGACACTAGGCTTATTTAATGTGGTTGGAACTCAAATTCTGTATCACTGCTGAACTAATATTCAGTGAACACTGTTTCCACCGTTACAATGTTGGTGGTATACATGAAATTCAGTAAGTGGCATTTTAATGGCAATTCTTCTATCACCAGGACAGATTAATCAAAAACCTCAGTCCATGACCATACATTTTGCTCCACAAATAGTATACATCATAGAGTAGGCCTACTGTAGCTGCCTTTAAAACACAGAAAGCTATTTTGACGGAGGTTGAGTTATATATATTTTTTCCTTCAAATAGTCTGTAAATAACAAATAGTCTGTCTATCCAATTCCGTCAAATCATCAACAAAATGCATGGTCATGTCTTCTCACAGTCCATCTGAATGTTTGGGTGAAAAATACATATAATTATGAATTATGAATCTCTAGTGCAAGTATCTGTTCCTGTTGGAAGAGGCCTTCATCCCTCTACAATAGAAAGATACGTTTGTCAACTCAAAGTGTAAATCTGTTATATTACATCAGTGAGCTCAATTAGAGAGGACTCTCTCAGTTGATTGCATGGGGTTAATGCATCTACACCGTGAAATAATGTTGTAACTCTGAGAGTGTACAAATGTAACCAAATGGACCCATACGGGACCATTTGGTTACATTTGTGGACTCTCAGAGTTAAATAAGATATGCCTGCTGCATTACAAGGTCTGGTGCACTGCCTCAAATGGCTTACCAATGGAAATTGGTGGAAGAAATACTTAGATTCTTTACTTAAGTAAAAGAAGCGATACTGCAATGTAGAAATACTCTGCTATAAGTAAATGACTTCCATTTCAAATTGACTTGAGTTAAAGTACAAGTGCTGGTATCAACATGCATTTAATGTTGCAGTTGGTAAAGGTGAGGCTGATTTGAATTACTTCATGTGCTGCTGGGTAGCTTAACCTATAATAATATGTACCAGTTAATTGGTTAATGAATGTAAATAAATAATTTAAGTCTAGTCTAAATAATTGTATAGTGGAGAGAAAAGTACAATATTGGCCCCATAGAATTAAAACATGAAAATACTCAAAAGTACCTCGGAATTGAAGTAAAGTACTTTCCACCACTGCCAATGGATAAGGACATCAGCTGACACTGACAACAGATCACCAACCATCTGCAACAGACACTCCACCATTATGGCCCATACCCCAACACATAATAAACCTATTTCACATAAGTTGGCCCAAAATGTATATTTGAATATCTATACGGATCAGGACTGTGGAAATACATACCGTGACACAATTCCACAATTTCTTCTCCCATATACGAGTGTGTGTCTAAAATATAATTTGGAGAAATTCTTAAAACATGAAATATGACTTTCCTGTATGGGAGGTGAGACGATACTGTAGTTTTACAGTCATTCCACAGAGGGAGGAAACCTCTGAAAATACTGTATCCAGAATGCCAAACTGGGCCTACAGTATATACACTAAAAACTTGCAACCATGAAATCTGTGCTTCAGTCAAGATCCCTGTTGCCGTCTGATTGAAGCAGAGAAAAATACCTCGCTACAGCCTCCATTCTACAAGGTGCTGTATAACCTGAACTACAGTTATAAGTAACCTCTAATTTACTTGCAATGTGAACATGATCATTTTCACACAAACTTTACTTTACTCCCAAGAAATATGAAACTCCTAGTCATTGCATCATCAATACTGTTCTTAATAATGTAAACATTTAGCAGAACCCTTAAGTCAAATGTTATTATGACTTAAGCTGGGATCAAATATTTTGGATTGCGTGTATAAATACATTCTTATGTATGTGACACAGTAAGGCGTGTCATGTCATAACCATGTTGTATGAAGCGGCATTAAGAATGGAAATATTTACATTTCTAACAGCTTAAATAACCACATTAACCTTGGCGTCCCTAGTATTTTGGGCATGTCACAGCCTGGTTACAATTCTCAAAAATAGCCTAGGCGGCCTATAATGTGCTTCATAATTTATACTCCAGGAGGTACGCCGGTGTCACCGTCGATCAAAAATAGCCAATCTACAAGCTCTCAATTCATCAGGGATGTGAAAAATTCACAATGCAATGTGTCAATGTAATTTTTTTTAAATGGAAATAGCACATCTACAAGTTCACAACGTGCCAGAGAGCTTGTAGATATTCTATTTGAGCATTTTTTGTGCAACACTGTCATACTACAAAGCATGAATACAGGGCTTAACCCTTTAAAACCGGGAAAGCATCCGTTTCATTTTAGACGATTACTTTGGCTTGCACGTCTGCTGTTTTTGGAAAATCTTGAAAGTGTGCGAACTGATTTATAAGGCACTTGTAGAATCGGCCTCAGATCTTAACCCATTAAGACCCGGAACGCATCTGTGTCATTTTAGATTTCTTTGGCTATTCAAAAATAGCAGAAATACAAGCTCATAGACCTGCTATTTTTTGAAAAATCGTGAAGATTTGAGGCAATCTTTGAATATATACATTCTTTAACGCGAACATTTCTAACTCAAATCTTTGCTTTCGGAGATTCTACATATGTCTTCTAAATTTTTTAACAGTTTTCTGAAAAACGTATGTTACCACATCAGTGGTTCACAAACTTGTCAAGGCCCTCCAAAATGACATGTATTTGGCCACAGACCCCCCATCTGAAAATAATTTGTTCCACGGACCCTGTGCACACATTGGTGCCACACTATGAGCTTGTAGATGTGCTATTTTTGAATAGCCAAAGTATAAAATAATCGTTTAAGTGGTTACACAGATGTGTTGGATTAAGTGGTTCAAACTTACATTTCTTCCAAAAGACACGTTGGTGAACTGTTGTCACAATGACAGGCAAGGATCTCAGCATAATGTGAGCAGGAGGAGGCCTAACAGCTCACCGACTTTATTGAACAGAGAGAGTGCAGTGTTGGGCTGGGGACAATCAGACATAAATCAATAAGAATGACAGCTTTTGCTCATGTCTCTACCCTGACAGCTGTATATCTAAATGTGTATTATTATTATTATTATTATTATAGACAGGTTACAATATCATGGAAGATTTGATACCCTGCATGGCAAGTATTCAAATGTGTCAACTCTGAAGAGGACCTCTGACTGATAAAGTTAATTAATCGGAATGTACACACGTTAAATGGTCGCAATTATCTATTCGCTCACACAGACACGAGACGTGCATCATTGGATTTGTTTAACAATTACAGGATGGATTTCAGCGCGTCAGTGGCAACACGGATGTCAAGATTAAAGTGATTTTGTTTATGTTAAAAATGCCATTCTAGGAAACAGATCTTTTAAAGCCTCAAAAAACATCTCTAAAGTCACCGTAGAGGAGCAAATGATTACCGTCTCCTATACAAATATGTCATGAGAAAACAACCTTAAACTGACAATTATGGCTTGATGGAGGGATCATGAAATGATCCATGAGCTCGATTACTATTAGTTAGTATTACACATGTCCTCTCATACTGACCAAAATGGCGAGACACATTCATAGGGAGATATCCTATAAAAAAGGCCAAGTTATGCTTTCATGACTCACGGAAGGGTGAATCTGATCCTAGAACAGCCAGTTAGGTGAAAACCCACAGAATTGCTGGCAAAGATGACAAAGCCACACCGCTGCCACCTGCTGGCAGCCTCTCCGACTCCCAACCAGTGTGGCGTGCTCATATTTCATTCATAACCTGAGCTTTGAGGAACATAACGGCCAAATATGATAGGATTGTCACATTATCTCATTATAATACTGCGTATAAAGCATCTGCTTAGAGACAAGAAACACAAATTTAAACCACTCCCAGTCTTTAAACAGCACAGCAGGAATGTAGGTGACTTAACCCATTAAGACCGGGAACGCAGCTGTGTAATTCTTTTGATTTCTTTGGCTATTCAAAAAATGTTTTAGAAAAATCGTGAAAATGTGTGCAAATCTTTGAATATATATGTTTTTAACTGAAATCTTTGCTCTTGGGGGATTCTACAAATGTCTTCTAAATCCTAACAGTTTTTTGTATTTTTATTATGTTGCTATAATATCAGTGGTTCTCAAAAACAAAATCATGTCACCACACGGACCACCCAAAATGTTGTTCCAGGGACTCCCCAGAAGCAAAGATTTTAGTTAAAAATGTTCGCTTTAAAAAACTATATATATTCAAAGATTTGCACACATTTTCATGATTTAAAAAAAAAAATAGCCAAAGTATAAAATAATGGTCAAAGTGGTTACACAGATCCTGGTCTTAATGGGTTAACAGCATGGGGGAGGGGAGGGGCTCTCCTTCTTATTGGCTTTGTCTGATAGGCGTGGGAACAGCTGAAGTGGTCGATTCTTTGAGTCGAGCAGTTGACTTATATTTCCTCTTTAAAGAGAGCAGACTGGTGATGAGACAGCCTACATTTCGGCCCCCCGGTGCTGCTGCTGCTGCTGCTGCTGCGCTGCTCTCCTCTTCTCGTGCTGGTGCTTGGTGATGCCATACTTGAAGAACTCGTACACCGACCAGCTGATGGCCGTGGAGGGCATCTGGTAGATGACCCTGGCCTGGACTCCCTTCAGGAAGCCCCGCAGCCCGCCCAGCCTGTACACCGTCCGGAAGGCGTGGGCCAGGCCCGAGATGTGTCTGTTGTGGCCCCCCTGGCCTTGGCCCGGCCGGAGGGCGAGGGACTCCTGGGTGTTGAGCAGGGTCTTGCACACGTCCAGCGGGGTGGTGGCGGCCGCCGCGATGGCCCCGGCCAGGGCACCCGACGCCATGTGCGACGAGGGGTTGTATTGTCTGTGTGGGTTGAGCAGCTCCTGGAGGTACTCGTAGGTCATGAAGTGGAGCGCCTGGAACGGCACGTTCATGGTGAGCTGCGTGGTGTAGCTGCGGTAGAAGGCGGCGGCGCCCTCCGCCGCCCACACGGCGCGCACGCACTCCAGCACGCCGCGGTACGGGGAGTTGTACATCTGCATGCGCTGCTTCACGACTGTGCCGGATGTAATGGGTCGTATTTGATGGGACGGATGGATGGATGTGTGGATTGGGCCACGTGGAGCAGAGGGGGCGAGATGTGCGTCCGGCGTCAATCACCGCGGCAATTGGTTGAAGAGAGAAAAAGGTGGGAACATTTGTAAGAAAGGAGATAGCGCCAATCAAACATTCTTGTGTCAGAGGAACACAGAGAGAGAGAGAGAGTTGCAGTGTATCATTTTAACCCATTCAATCCAGGAACACATGTCTGTAATTTTAGATTTCTTTGGCTATTCAAAAATAGCAGATGAACAAGCTCATAGCGTGGCACTCATCTGCTATTTTTGAAAAATCGTGAAAAATGTGTGCAAATCTTTGAATATATATATTTTTTAACATTCGTAAAATATTTTGTACCAGAGCAAAGAAATCTGTTAGAAATGTTCGCTTAAAGATATATATATTCAGAGATTTGCACACATTTTCACTGCTTTTTTTTTTTTTAAATAGCAGATGTACAAGCTATGAGCTTGTACATCTGCTATTTTTGAATAGCCAAAGAAATTGAAAAATGACACATCAGTCAGATGCTTTCCCGGTCTAAATGGGTAAAAGGTAGTAGCCGGTCCTACAGCTGAAGCCTCTATATCTACTGTACAGAACAGTACCAGCTGTAAGAACATGTGTCCTTGGTGTCCTTCTACTGACACACTTGGACAGGTGGCCTACCAAATGGCAGAGGAACTACTAGACCGCAGGCTCAAGGCCAGTCAATGCAGAGAGAGTGCATGGCACCTGCAGGTTTCTGCATTTTCAGCTTTTCTGTTGCAACTTTCAACTTGTGGGGAAGGAATGTCTGCTTGATGTCTTTTAAAAAGGCACACACACGCACAATATCATCGTCGTTTGGCGAACACCTTAGATAGATAGCACCTTAATGGTTTTGTATGTGCCAAAACTGTACCTTTTCAGGAAATGGAAAAGATAACCCCAATGGATCCAATGTAGTTATTATTTAGTCACAAACTCTTGTTAGTACTTTCCATCGGTTCAATACTTAGTTATAAACCCACGTTCAACCTGGCGCCCCTATTTTGGTTATGCCATTATAGGCAAAGATCTTTAACATGTTTCACAAATAGCCTATCGACAAGCTCACATCCAACGCGTCGCATTGTGATGCGCCGTGAGCTTGTAGATTGGCTATTTTTGTGTGATACTGTCATATGACGGACAGTGACAATACGCACTGCACTCATGGTTTTACTCATTCCTTTTTGTCATTCATTTTATAAGAAATGATTTATGTGTAAGAAGAAATGTCTTCTTTACCTTCAGATGGATTCATAGCGGCATCATGAAGCAGTGTGGCCACACACCCTGCAGTTCCTGAAACACACAAACACACCACCTCGTACAATTACAACATCGCAAGAGGACAGGCAATTACTACATTATCCATTTCCTGGAATTCCCAACAGGGATCAATAGAGGTCTATCTATCAATAACGGAAGGAATCTTAGGAATGCATGTCCATATGAACCTGCAATCGTACAGACTGTTCCTCAATTCTTAAAGGGATACTTTAAGAATTGAAGATTTTTAACCTAAATATCATTGTTCTGATGTGAGGATATCATATATACTGTGTGTGTGTGTGTGTGTGTGTGTGTCTGTGTGTGTATATATATATACCGATATACATACAAATACATACATACACGTAAATGTAAAGTGTGGCAAAAACATATGTATTCTGTGTAGTTAGAGCTTACCTCCGCAATAGGCGGAACTGTTCTCAAGTGACGCATTTAATGTATCGCACATTTACACTATACACAAGACAGTTTCTGACACACTATATAGTCAGAACGCGGTGATTTAGGTTCAAAATCGGCAGTTTCGCTTTATCGTGGAACCCCCCCCCCCCCAAACCAACCAACCAACAACCCATCACAGCACAAATGAAGTGCATATAATCAAGGAGCGGTTTTCTGCAGAGCAGGAGACTGCACTGCCACGACTTCATTTCTAAACATAACCCCTACCTTGACCCTAAAGCCGGAAACTGCACCTATGGTGCCTGGCAGTGCAGCTGCAGATTGAAAGTGCCGTTCTCCGGCTCTGCGGGAATCCAGTATTGATATATTTGGCAAAACAGACTGGTAGTAAACTGGCAGAAATGATCCAGGTTGGACTAAAATTGATCACAGAGAGACACCTAGTGGAGAAGGCTGTTCATTGCTTCTTGGGGAGATGAAACCGAAACCCATGAACTGGAAAGAAAGGACGAACAGAAAAATACCAGATGACAGACAGGTGAGACAGAGAACTTACCAAGCCTCCTACTAAACTGGAAAAGAGGGAAGAGAGAGAATAGGGACAACACGGAATAAGGAAAATGTTGACAATAAGAGCATGTTTTCCAAGAAGAATCTTTGGTAAAATGGCTTGGTTGTGCTTGTGGCCACCATAAAACTACAGGCTTTTGGGAGAAAAAAAAACTACATTCGCAAATCAGACGAATTTCACCTTTAACAGTTCAATAGTTGACACAGGTACTTCCCTAGAGCTTAGCACTGTAACACAGCTATGAGAGGCTTTATTCCCCTCTGATGGCCTGCCAAGGCTTTTAAATACTGGTCAGGCGGTGTCTAGTCTATATTTGGATTAGGCTGAGTCAGCAGTGCCAGAAAGCTGGTATTGAGGGGTAGGGGGGAGTGGGTCCTACCCCAGGCCTACAGTCCCCTGTTATCAGTGGTGGAAAAAGTACTCAAATGTTTTACTAAAGTAAAAGTATCAATACTGCAATGTAGAAGTACCCTTTTACAAGTCTGTAATTAAAAATGTACTTGAGTAAAAGTACAAAAGTATAGGTATCAAAATGTACTTAAGGTACCAAAAGTAAAAGTACTAAAATGTTTGAAAATAGCAGATCTACAAGCTCACAACGCGTCGCATCGCAACGCGACGTGTTGTGAGCTTGTAGATCTGCTATTTTCAAACAGCCTATGTATAAGATAGGGCTAAAGTGGTTAATGTATGTAAAACAAAATTGGACATACTCCAGTAAAGTAAGTACAGTACTTAAATGTACTTAGTTACTTTACACCAGTGCATGTTATCAACTCCCTGGCTGGCTAACAGTGACCTCATGGTTCAGACACCTGTACAACTGCTAAGTGACACTATTGACGACGCGTGTGTATATAGACAGTATACGATGTATGTATGCTTTATGGTACCATTAGCTAAATGACTGTTAGCCCCTGGGTGTATGGCATCACTTAGAGTCTTTTTGAGTTTCTCGTAGCAGGCAAAATAGAGGGCGTGGGCTGGTCCCGCCCCTACGGCGGTCGCATTCAGCCCTCTGATTGGCCGCCAGACGCCCTCGGTGGTCACGATGCGCCGAAGAGCGTCCATCACGTTCCTGTAGCGGGCCGCGGGGTCGGGCTGGAGGCTCTGCATGCGCGTCTGCAAGAAAGAAAGCACATGATCACAATGTTATTATCGTTATGCTCTCTCACCACCCACTGAGGGCTGTAGAGTCACATTAACACTAGGTCGCCTGAACAAGGTTAAGGCAACTAGCATGCACTAGGCTAACAGGCATGGGCCCGGGCCCATGGGTCAGTTATTGTCGATTGTGTCTCGAGTCTCAGCAAATTGGCAACATCCCAGGAATTAAGGTGTCCTGCATCGTGTGAGCGCGTCTGAATAGAAGGAAGTACAAGTTAACGACATCCAAGGTCAAAGAGGGACATAAGCTGACTTCCTGTAAGCCTCTTTTCCTGCTGACCTTAAGGCAAAGCCCTCTCAATCAATGTCTTTTACCGAGACATTGTATGAACGCGTACTCACTCAGTCACATTATGCATCTACAGTATGAGATTTACACAGCCTATTCAGTATTCATGCTAGTTTTCAATTTTAAGTTATGCATGTCATTAGGCGGAAATGGCTAAATTAGCAGATCTAAAAGTGTATTATAGATTTTCACTTCTAATTTTCACTAGTTTTTAAAAATGTTTAAAAAGCTGTGAAGATTCTTGCTCCGTTTCTTTGTAAAATAGGGTTTAAGTGGCCAGCCCCACAGACACTAACTTGAAACATTTGACTTCCACCTGAATGGACACACTCATTGCCTGCAGTGCTGAGTGTGTGTGTGTGTGTGTGTGTGTGTGTGTGTGTGTGTGTGTGTGTGTGTGTGTGTGTGTGTGTGTGTGTGTGTGCGTGCGTGCGTGCGTGCGTGCGTGCGTGCGTGCGTGCGTGCGTGCGTGCGTGCGTGTGTGTGTATAGGGCCTCAAATCACTCTAATCAACAGCTGTGGAATGCTGTGCCCAGTGAGAAATAACATTGGAGTCTGTATTCTTCGCATCACTTCACATTTCAGGCAGAGGGCTGCAGTTATATGCAACTTGACTGACACAGGATTTTACATCCATCCATTATTATTATTATTCTAATGGCTAATGAGAAAATGCTTTCCGTTAAAGCATGTATGGGCGATATAGACCAAATACCTCCTACACATTGATATGGAGATATTGTGGGGATGAATATTCACAAAACATTTTTAGATAAATGATCATCAGTAATGCCTATATTATAACTAAGTGGGGAAAGGGAAATAAAAAAACAGTTGAGTTCAGAAAATGACATAACTTTTCACCAGTAATGAAGCCTTTTGAACCAGGAAAAGACAACAGTTAAGCCATATAAAGATATGGCATCCAAAATCCCAGACGATATCTAGTCTCATATCACTACAATGATTCAATATAGCCTTACAATAAAGCCCTACAATAAAGTGCAATCAACAACTTCCTCAATGACAGCCCTAAACTCTATACAACATCTTGAATAGACCCAGGGAGTGCAATGCAAAATATGTTGTGCAATGTCTTTTACGGCCCTCTGTGTGTGTGTGTGTGTGTGTGTGTGTGTGTGTGTGTGTGTGTGTGTGTGTGTGTGTGTGTGTGTGTGTGTGTGTCTAGGTTAGAGATTGTACTGTAACCAAAAGGGCAAAGTTTCAAATTCGTTGTTATCATTGTCCAATTAACAGCCTCGTAGTAAACAAGGCCGTTGAATTTTGTTTGAGAAAAATGATTAACGTCTACCTGCTTATGCCGAAAATAGCCCACCTACAAGCTCGCGACGCGTTCTGAGCATGTAAGATGGACTATTTTCGACACGCAACGAGGCTTGAATCAGGCTTTACTTATTTGAAGTTGCGCTGTTTACTAGGGCTGGCTGCATGACTAAAACATGATGTAAAGCTAGTGGTGAGTCTACTTTAAGGTATGGATATACTGTACATGGGCGTTGTTTACATACCGTTGCTGTCGGACAGAAACCTCTTATCTCCATACTCTAACTTGATCATACTAGAAGAGCGTCACACAAAAGTATATGTAGCAGATCTACAAGCTCGAAAGATGGCACGAAGCCACACGTTTTGAGCTTGCAGATGTGCTACTTTTGCCGTTTTTGAATTTTGAATCTGGACATATGAGGTTTCCACCCGACAGAGACGATATCCTGAGTGCTCACCCAGCAAGGACCTTTGTACTGAATGTAAACCAACAATATCACTATCCTCAGAAAAGCAATGCAATTGGCCCCCCACAACCTTTAGCCCCACACAACCTTTATTCAACTATGGGAAATTCCATTCCTGTTGCTTATACCTACGTTATGTAAATCTTGGCCTACAACCTAAATGAGGTGATGATGAAACAAAATGTTAATCTTAAAGAGGGGGTGTAAATGTTTTCCCTTTTTGTTTGTTAAATAAGTGTTAAATATCTCTATATTCTGATAGTAATCATTGCTACAGAGTGTTTGTTCAGTAACAGGGGTCTCCCCGGCTCTCCTGCACATTACTATGCTGGAAAAGAACTGCTACTGAAAGTGTCAAAGCTGAAGTATAGGAAGTAATATCCATTGATGCTGTGCAGATCTGTTTACATTTCCAGGGCATGAAAACAGTTTTGTGAATTGTTAAAAAGACAGCTTTTAGTAAATACAACGGATGTCCCACCCAATAGACACCTTCGGCTGCAGTTCTTTTTTCTTTGTCAGGTGAGAAAACACGGGGAACAAGGTTAGCTTTTTAGCATACAGAAAATTCAATTTCATACTACAAAATGGAGCGTGCACGAAAAAAGACAAAAAAGCTATTTCATCCAAACAGGAGAGAACTCCTACAGGATAAACAAGCGCAATTGGAAGTGATGACACAACAAATGTGCTGACAAAATTATAACTGGAACACTATCAACTTTAAGTTGATAAATGATCTTAGTGGGGTTATGGCTACTGACAGTTCCTCAATGTTTTTCAGCTGCCAGCTTTTAGGCTCATATTCTGTTGTAACGGTCCACCTATTTTCTGACCAAAGTCACTCACTGCCATGTGGGTAAAACTCTTTGATTTGGGGGAAAAAACAACAATTATAATAACTCGATGTTTATTCTACTCCCAAATATCTATCTGATCCAAAACTACATTATCAGACAGCTTTTACAATCAACTGCGTAAAGCACGATTGATTCACCTGAATGTGATGCCAGTGTATTGATGCCATCTAGCGAATACTACAACCTAAAACCACAATGAACTCTGGTTGAATGAAGACTGGCTGAAATAGAGGATAGACAACAAACGACAGAGACATCGATGAAGGCTGCTTCACTACTGGAATAGCTTTTCAGCATGACACAGGCAGCTGACCGCCTTATAATGGTATTATTCATTACCACTGAAACAGACATACTGAGGCAATACAGCACCCCCTGCTTTATTGCACCCCCTGCTTTCGGTTAAATTAAATTCGACAACATCAAGTAACTAAAGAAGTTCTCAGTTGACTAAAAGACAATAGTCTTAGGAATTTGTTGACAAATCGATTAGCTGATTTAATCAACAAATCTGAGGAAAAAAAAAAGTTTGCTGCATACGATCAGTTGCTGATCGTATGCTGGCAGAATTAAAGGGTTTTATCTAGCGTTTACAAGAGATGGGGGAAGAAAAGTCAACTAACAAAGTTTTGGTCTTGACTACAACCAAAAAGACCGATTGCTGGATTAATTGGCTACGAGGGGGCCATGCTACAAAATCATATTACAAGGGCAGTGACTGCAAATATAAGGCCTATTTCCAATGAGGGCACCTCCCACCTGACTAGCTGCTTCTAGCTACCAACAGGGATACATTTGTTAACGCTGGCCACCTTTCAAGCGGCATGACTTGCATGTGAGCATAGCTTGCATGCCTCCTAAGACCGTCAGCAAACTTTTGGACTCGTTTTTAAACAATGGGTCGACTTATCAGAGAAGGAGACAGCCCTGTTTTCTTTCGTAGTGAGGAGGAGGAGGCGGGGGTCATTCATCATCGCTCACCAATGGCAGGTGTTTGGAATCGCCAAATCAAAACACATGCACAATGTAGAAATGATGCTGCTGCTTTTCACCAGCAGGTCCGCTGTACTGGTCACATGTCTGTTTTGAGGCGCGTGTGCCTTGCTGTTGTGCTTAGCTATGACAGTGGCTCTCAAAGTGGGGTCCTTGAGGGGGTTCCCGGTCAAATGATTAGGGGTCTGTAACTCCACCCATAAGGGTCCATTTGGTTTAATTTGTACACTCTCACGAGTACAATTAACACTGAGGATGTCACAGTGTAGATTGGGGTCCCAGAGATAAAATTGGCATCAAATGGGGGTCTGTGGCCACATGCACATCAAACTGGGGGTCCTTGAAAAAAAAGGTTGAGAATCACTGCCATAGAGCCACGCTGTAAAAAAATCTTCTTATGGGCGTCCCTGGCATATCTTTTAAATTGAGGGTCCGCCGTCTAATATGTATCAGTATGTGGGCCCTTATTGACATGAAACAGTTTGAGAACCACTGATCTACAAAGTAAAATCCTTAATGCAAATGGACCGAAAATGTTGACTACTGGACCTTTAAATTAACCTGTTAAAGTCTGACTTCACACTCAATTGATGACTGGTGTTGACATGCAACAAGTGACGTCATTTGCTTTGGCAGTTTTTTCTATATCATTCAATTAATTCATTTATTCAAACTAATAGTATGCCTGCTTTAGTGCAATTTAATATCTGTGATGTGTACTTTTATTTGTCTCTGTTTATGCGTAACCACATCAACCCTCGCGTCCCTAATCATGTAATAATAATAGGCGAACATGTGTTGAAAATTGGCAAACATTTGGCCAAAAAATAGCTGATCTACAAACTCTGCGATGCATTGTGAGCTTGTAGGTCGGCTATTTTCAGTGAAAAGATTTGTTGTAGAGGGAGAGGTGGCCAAGTATAGACCCCAGGGGGACCCCGGTCAACAAAGTACATAGGGGTTAAGTGGCAAATTGTAATGTGTAGTCTGACTGTCTGACACTTACGTTTTTCCTTAAAAAAGTTAGTGTACATCATTGGTTCTCAAAGTGGGGTCCGGGGACCTCCAGGGGTCCTTGAGGGAGTTCCAGGGGGTCCCCAGCTAAATGATAGATTAGGCTCCAAATGGACCCTTAAGGGTCTGTAACTCTGAGAGTGTACAAATGGAACCAAATGGACCCGCATTTGTACACTCTCAGAGTTAAATTGACATAGATTTTACAATATAAATTGCGGTCCAAGTGATAGAAATGCCATTAAATGGGGGTCTGTAGCCTAATGCATGTCAAACTGGGGGTCCTTGAAATTAAAATGGTTGAGAATCACTGCTAGAGCCGTAAAAAAAATCTTCTCTTATGGGGGTCCCTGACATATCTTTTGAAATGGGGGTCCGCGGGCTAATAAGTGTCAATTTGGGGGTCCTTGACATGAAAAAGTTTGAGAACCGCTGGTGTACACAATTGTACTGTCTGTCATGCAGAGCACAAATGTAAGCAAATGGACCCTTATGGGTGATCAACTCTAAGAGGGGTACAAATGTAACCCAGTGGACCCTCCATTTGAACCCTCTCAGGGTTAAACCAACACTCATGGCTGCACAGTGTGGCGCACTGACCTTGCCCTGGCCCGGGTCGGGGACGGACAGCCTTGCAACTGTGTTTACTTAGCAAAGCAGGCTAGTTGCGCTAAGCTAACACGAGTTTAGAACCAGCAGAACCGATGCTAACACCGCGAGTCGTGACAACTGTGCACAGTTTAAAGAGGCAGAACCACCCCAACCGACACCACCATCACTTTCAGCCCCGTTAGCCACCGCTAGCATCGATGCTAATACCTTGACACAGTCGATGGGGAACATGAGGCAGTGCTCCATGACCCCGGCCACGGCCCCGGCCAGCATGTGTGTGCTGGTGGACGCTCCCACAGGGAGACCCTCATAGTCCGGCTCGTTGTCACCGCCACCGCCACCACCACCACCACAGTCCCGCACCTCCTCTCCTCCCAGCAGGTCCGGAACCGCAACGCAACTAAAATGAACTTTCTGCAGCTCTACTCCTCCTCCTCCACCTCCGAGCCGATGAGGAGGCAACATACTCCTTCCTTCAGAGACTCCCCCCCACAGTCCTCCTCGTCCTCCTCCTCCTACTCCCCCGAGGAGCCATCGAACTTCTGCCCCGGCGGAGGCACCGGCGACCCGCGGCGGCGGGGGGTCGCAGTGTTCCGAGCCGGAGGAGGAGGTCGCAGCCCCCGGTGCCTCCGCCGTCATGAGCCGCCGCCGCCTCACGAAGGCGTCCGCGTCCATTAGAGACCCGATGACGGGTTACAGTCTTTGGTTCTGGTTGTGAGTTATTATGATTCATAAGTTTCATCAACATACTCCTTCACGGCTCCGCTGCTGCTGCTGCCATCTCCACCACACTCCACACACACGCACACGCCCGTCTCTCACGAGCATTCATTTCTGAGCATAGCAGCGGTGCGGATATCCGGTAGTAGAGCCCGCCCACTGCATCCGGAAATGTCCGTGGTTCCGTCTCCGCTCCAGGCCGGATATGAAAAGTGCAAAGTGAATAGGCTCTAAGCACAGCAGCCATATTGGAAAGAAATTGGGCTTCTTCCATACTTCCTGCACAGGTGTTACCAATGATACCAATGAAGGCTCTGTTCCATTCTGGTCAAACAGAGACAGGGTGCTGATATTGTGCATGTTGGCTCACTGGAAACACTCTGTTACACCAGTGGGTCTCAAAGTGTGGTCCAGAGACCCTCATGGTTCCTTGAGGGGGTTTCCAAATGCCCCCTTTCGGGTGTGTAACTCTCAGAGTTATGGGGGTCCACTGTGCTACATTAAATGGAACAGAGACTTAATTAGTATCATTGGTAAAACCTGTGAAGGAAGTAAGGAAGAGGTCTTCCAGTCTAAATGTAGTCTTGCATAGCCAGACAACTGTTCCACAATCTCCGAATGGTTCGGAAACATTTGAAAATTGTGGGAGGCAACAGTCTGGCCATGTGAGACTATTCTAAAAGTATTAAATTCCGCCGCAGTGTAGTGTCGCTTGCCGAAAATAAAATATCAACAAGCTAGCAATGCGTTGAGCTAAAGCAGAGGCCGAGACACTGACCTACACTGGATACTACACACATTCTGGAATGAAGGAAATGGATTTCTGATTGGTTACTGGTTACAGCTACAAATTCCCCTCATTTCATTGGATAATAGCAATGCCACTCAAGCAGCAGGAATTTGGGCCAACTACTAAATCTTTTCTTATATAAGCATAGATACAAATTCAATAAAGTTGTGAAATAGGAAATGAAATTAGTGCAGAGCAGAAAAAAGAGACTTCAACAGAATAATTCTAGGCGTTTGTTTTATTTAGAAATGATTTTTATAAATATTTACTCCCGCTTTACTATGATTTGCATTTTTAGCACCTCTATTAAAGTCTATTATGTTGAAGCAAGCAGAAACACAACCATGCACGACTACACCACTGGTTACTCAACTTGGGGGTCCTTAAGGGGGTTCCAGGGGGTCCTGAACAAATGGACCCTCAGCGGTCTGTAACTCAGAGAGTGTACAAATGGAACCAAAATGAAAAGTGTGATAGTTTGATAGTTTGTTATTGTCTTGGCCCAAGGGCCTGCAGAACCGGGTTCTGCCATGGCAACCGAGTTGCCCAAGGTCTCATTAAGAGTGCAAACTATGCACGAAACCTAACAAAATAAATTGTTAAAAGATTTTGTGCCCTGGCCTTCTGTAACTTGGAAGTAGTAAACAATTAATGTTCTGTGTATTCAGGTTAGTCTTTTGACCTCTTCTAACCTTGACTCCACTGCAGGCCTCAGTTGCATGCATGCAGATAAAGATAGAATGAGGAAGGCACCCCCAAGTGTTCATTCTGCATCATAACATCTTTATAGCCTGCTGAGAGAGATAGTGTACTAATCATTAGTGGTGGAAAGTAACAAAGTACATTTACTGAACTAAGTACTGTAATTGAATACAAATTTGAGGTGCTTATACTTTACTTGAGTATGTCTATTTCTTGATACTTTATAATTCTACTCCACTACATAGGGTTGTACTTTTTACCCCACTACAAATTTGAAAACTTACTTACTAGCTACTTTTTAGGTTTAGTTTATTATTATTACAAAACATACTTTAAACAATTTAACCTATTTTATAAGTTGGAGTAACTATTGGAGAATAACCGAGCTCTTGCTATTTAGAAGAAAAAAAACATAACGCTCATTGGTAAAGCACTTGCGCAGGACACCTGGATTGAAATCCGGGGTAGAACAGGAACGTTACACAGTGCAGCTTTAAGTAAAAAAAATCTGCGTAGTGCGTACTTCTTCCACCACTGGTAAATACCTATACTACATGCACTGAACTGACCTCAGTAGACTTACTGTATACAAACAAAGCAGATACCTTTGAACACATCAGAAAAACTGCTTCCAAGTTTTATAGTAGGCCTAAGTTATCATATAATTTCTTATAGCAAAAGCACAATTTGGGGGGGGGGGGGTTGCATTTTTTCTAGGCTTGCTTTTTGATTTCTTACATAATATATTTGATCGCAAAGTTACGATGTGACAATTCTCTGTTTTCAAATTTCTTTATTCTATACATTTCTTAACTTGATTTCTTTACTTCACATTTGGCAATGTAAACATATGAGAGAGAGAGAGAGAGAGAGAGAGAGAGAGAGAGAGAGAGAGAGAGAGAGAGAGAGAGAGAGAGATGAGAATGCTGTTCCCTACAAGAGTCCTCAGATTATTGTCTCCAGGCTAAGTATACCACTCTGCCTGGAGGGAAACAGGGTGATTTCTCCAGAAAATTAGGTAATTGTGTTTTGGTCCGGAGCTGTTTTAACATAATTCGATTTCCCCCTTTATTGCCTGGGAGGGCCTTCAAGGGGCGCAGTGTTGAATTTCTGCCGACAAAGGGGAATGAAGTGTTAATTTCTGCTTACAAGAACAAAATCTCCTGCTCCTGATCTAGTTAAGGTTGATTGCGCGTCATCCACAGACGTTCCTTAAGGAAAAGGAGGCAGACAGCATAGCCTGGTGATTCCTCTTCCCTGAAACTAATGCTACTCTAATTACACCAAGGGAGAGGCATGTTCGGTCTGGCTGGAAACCCAATCACACCTCACTTCATCCCCTCTCCTTAGAGAGTGCACCATCCATAATAGGCCTGAGGAGTTGTTTTACACCGGCTAAGCAAAACATGGCAGAAAATTCACATTATAACGGATAGAAAATGGGAACGTAACTTGCTTATGTTCTGCTGTGTTTGGTCGTTTGCTCTACAACTAGTTAACCCCCTTCCTCCCTTCCTCCCTTCTTTCCTTCCTTCCTCCCTTCCTCCCTTTCTTAACCACTTTCAATATGGCGTCCCTGTTTTGGGTATAATTATGGGCGAACATTTGCAAAAGTTGCATAGCTATTTCTGCGTGTTCCGTTTTAAAGTAGCCTATTAGAAACTTTGTATCTCCATATTTAACCTTTTTAAGGTTAAATCGTAAATGAATGGCCTACGTCATCATACAAGAGTGTCGCACAAAAGTTGTGAAAATAGCTTATCTACAAGCTCACTAAGCTTGCAGATCGGCCATATTCACTATTTTAAAATACTTTAAAATAATGATTAAAAAAGGAACGGTTTTGGACATACAAGGTTTCCACCTGACAGCAACGAAATAGGGCTTAAGTGGTTAATTGGCAGGAGACTGACTCCCATGTGCTCTCTCCAGGTGCTGCTTAACACCATGGCATGATGATCTATGGTCTCTTCTCTTATTAAAGTGCAGGCACTGAACCACTTAAAACAGTGGCCAAGGACAATTAGACATCCTCAATAGTAGCACTAGGAAAACATTTTGTGTTAAGAGCCCAATGTAACACTCTTAAGATGGGCCCTTATGATAAAATAGCTTATGCATGTACGGTAGCCTACATCACAGCCTCCCAACCCTAGACACATGTGGTGGACAGTAACAAAGTTACTGTACTTATTGGCATGGCGGAGTCCGTCCATCGGTCCGTCCATCCATCCATCCATCCGCCTGTGTTCGTCCGTCTGTGTGTCCGGCTTGTTCACTTGATCACTGCGAAACTGTGCACACACACTCCCTCCCTGGATGCCAGAGCAGAACCTCTGCCCCAAACATTTCACATGGGCCTGTTATAGCGCCACTAGGAGGCCGATTTAAAAAAAAAAAAGAATTTGACAGTACAGATTTTGTCCAAACATCACGCAAATCGGTACACAGTATCTCTATAGTCATTAAACGGAATGGGGCTTTCAGATTTTGCCTCAAATCATGAACACAGCGTGCAATTTCTGTGACATTTTGCTCGCACATTCCCACTAGGCTGAGGAAGAAATGTCACTTGAAATCTTTCATATCAGCTGTTTTTACCTATAACTGCACCAATCTGTGTAAAACTTTGTATGTGTCCTTCAGATTTTATCCAAAGTTCACGCAAATCGGTACAAATTATCTCTATAGTCATGTGATCAGGATGGATTTGTTAGATTTTTCATATTCCATCCTGATTGGCTAAGATTGACATCTAAAGTTTGCAGGAGTGGCCCGTTTTGAACAAAATGCCGCAAATCATGAACGCAGGGTCCGATTGCGGTGAAACTTTGCACGCAGATTTGCACTACGTTGAGGAACAAATGCTACCCTTTTAGAATTGCCCTATTATAGCACCACCAGGAGGCCAATTTTTGCTATCAAAATATATATATATATATTACTCCTACAAATTTTGTCCAAACATCAGGCAGAGGTGCATTGTGAAACCAACACAGCAATTATATTAACAAGACCAGGAGACCTGGTTCTGCCAGACCCAGAATAAATTCCCTTTTAAAGGGAATTTCAGAGGTATTTCAGAGGTCCCTTTTATGCCCATGTATGGACGAAAGGGGGACAAAAAGTAGACAGACTTCTCCAGGGTCTCTCGACTTTTATGCCCACGTATGGACGAAAGGGGGACAAAGCCTCATGTAGGCCGACCCCTTGTGTCTGGCAGAAAGAAAATGTAATTTTCAACACCACTAAATATTTTTAAATGTAGGCTAAGTAGGCTACTCCAAGTGCTTTCATTCAAATACAAATCTGACTGAGCAACTTTTTCAGTAGAGGAGTAATATTTGACGAGGAACTTCCTCGTCAAATATTACTGAGAAAGTAGCTCCAGTGGGAACCTCTCCCTCCGCTATATACTGTAGCTCCGAGATGAGGTTCCACGTTAGTGCATTTGTGCAACATTTTATCACTTCCGTTCAAGTAGCCTAATACAAAATGTTATCTGAATGAAATTATGCAAAGTTAAACCCAACTAGGCCTACGGCATAATTCTCAGACAACAAACAAACAAAAAACCTGCTAGGTTTGCTTTAGTAGCTTACTGCAGTGGTTACACTGTCCTTTCCACTACTAAATTATGTGACAGCCAGGCAGACTGTGACAACTATTGTCTGGAAACTCGTTTTATGGTATAACTACTCCCCCAAGTGGTAAATTAGAAAATGACAGTTAACTCCAGGAGAAAAAAAAGAGAGGCTGGTCCCATCATAACATAGGAGAGAAATGCTCCTAAGTTTAGGTGCTCCAAAGGTTTGAACGTTAACTCTGAATAAAACAATTGAATCATGTGGATCTCAGTATCCGGCATAGCTCGAATGTAGATTATGGACGTGTGGCCAGTCTGTTAGGTATGACATCTGACGTCAGTTGTCTGTGACATAATTATTCATGATGTATGATTAAAATTAGTTAAATATTTCAAAAAGTACAAAATGTGAAAAACACATTGTGGAGGTACTTCTGCCTACTGACAGACACTGTGAGCAGGCCAAACACTGTGTCTGATGAAAGGCAAAGTCTCTCCATGGACCAGTTGCATTTTATTGTACTGTCTGCTGAAAGAAGCTGTTCTATGAATACCTGGGCCTGAGGATATTGGATTTCTGCACGGCTTCTTTTTAATTCAGACCTCTTTCAAACTGTATCTGTGCTCCCATCATCTCACCAACACAGTCTAAGTCAATGGATGGAGACGGAGAACAGGGTGCGGATTCCTACTCCATCCCACTGGTGGTAAATGGCGTGGCCCAGACCAGTGGAGATCATGATAAGGACACTGAGCTGGTGGCGGTCTACACTAAAGACCAAGGAGCTGAGAAGAGCTCAAGGTCTGAAATGTTGGACGGCACAGACAATATGGACATGATCTACACGATAGAAGACACCCCACCCTGGTACCTGTGTGTGTTATTAGGTCTACAGCACTACCTGACGTGCTTCAGCGGTACCATCGCTGTTCCATTCCTCCTGGCCGAGGCCATGTGTGTGGGCTTTGACCAGTGGGCCACCAGCCAGCTCATAGGGACCATCTTCGTTTGTGTGGGCATCACCACTCTTCTCCAGACTACGCTGGGCTGCAGGTTGCCTCTCTTCCAGGCCAGCGCCTTTGCTTTTCTGGCCCCAGCCATGGCCATTCTGTCCCAAGACAAATGGAAGTGTAGCGATATAGCGGTCCCGCTATTGAATAGCACAGAGCTCATGCGTACAGAGCACATCTGGCACCCCAGGATGCGAGAGATCCAAGGGGCCATCATCGTGTCATCAATGATCGAGGTGTGCATCGGAGCGCTGGGCCTGCCGGGGGTACTGCTGAAGTACCTTGGACCCCTGACCATCACCCCCACCGTGGCCCTCATTGGCCTGTCTGGCTTCCAGTCTGCAGGCGAGAGGGCTGGCAAACACTGGGGTATGGCTATGCTGACTATCTTCTTGATGCTGCTGTTTTCCCAGTATGCCAGAAATGTCCATTTGCCTCTTCCAGTCTACAAGGCCAAGAGAGGATGGACCTCTTACAGGCTACAGGTCTTCAAGATGTTTCCTATCATCATGGCCATCCTGGTTTCATGGGGGTTGTCTTTCATTTTCACAGTGACCGACATTTTCCCGCCAGAAAAGGATAAATATGGTTTCCACGCCCGCACGGATGCACGACAGGGCATCTTGGCAGCTGCACCATGGTTCATGGTCCCTTATCCCTTTCAGTGGGGCATCCCAACAGTAACGGCTGCAGGGGTGATTGGCATGATGAGTGCGGTGGTGGCAAGCATGATCGAGTCTATTGGAGATTATTATGCCTGCGCGCGTCTCTCCTGTGCCCCTCCACCCCCAATCCATGCCATCAACAGGGGGATATTTTTCGAGGGCATGTCCTGTGTGCTGGATGGCCTGTTTGGGACAGGCAACGGTTCCACCTCCTCCAGTCCTAATATAGGCATAATAGGACTCACAAAGGTGGGCAGCAGACGCGTGATCCAGTACGGGGCGGCCATAACACTGCTGCTGGGGCTTGTGGGTAAATTCAGCGCACTGTTTGCCTCGCTGCCCGACCCCGTCCTAGGTGCACTGTTCTGTATATTGTTTGGCATGATCACAGCGGTGGGGCTGTCCAATCTGCAGTTTGTGGACCTCAACTCGTCCCGGAACCTCTTCGTCCTGGGGTTTTCCATCTTCTTTGGCCTTATGCTCCCGAGCTACCTCAGACAGAATCCGCTGGTCACCGGTATCGTTGAGATAGACCAGGTGCTGAACGTGCTGCTGACCACTGCCATGTTCGTTGGTGGCTCCGTTGCATTTGTTCTGGACAACACCATCCCGGGTTCTCCAGAAGAGCGTGGCATCACGAAGCTGAGGTGCAGCTCTGGGCCCAGAGCCACAGAGCTGGAGGGGATGAGATCCTATGATTTGCCGTTTGGCATGGATTTTATCCGCAGACACAGAGTCTTCCAGTACATCCCAATTAGCCCCACCTTCACGGGGTACCAGTGGGGGACACCACAGGGGGCCCGTGCCAACCGGACGGGACATGCCGAAACTGGGGAAGTAAGGGTTGGAATGGGAGCGGAGGGAGAGAGTGGGGTATAACAGACAGGCATTAGGTGGGGAGCAATAGTAGTAGAGAAAGAGATGGGAGCTGGGGAGGGGTGAAAATGTGTAGGTGTCTGTGTATTCTATGGAAGCAATATTACATGGTCATGTGTTTGTCAAGATTTTAAAGATGCCATCATTAACTCCACTTGCGCGTGTGTGTGTGTGTGTGTGTGTGTGTGCAGACTTTCCACACAATCCTGCAGGCTTTCTACAAGTCCTTTGTGGAATCCATAATGACTTTCAACATCACATCATGGTTTGGTGTGATGCGTGTCATCAACCGGAAACCTCTCGACAGGGTTGTTAAGATCAGTGGTAGAACCAGGAGCCACTCAGCAGCATCCACAAGAAACGGACAGTAAAGAAAGCCTCTCAAATAGTTGAGGACAACACACACCCCCTTCACACCCATTACAGACTGATGCCCTCAGGCCATCGCTACAGGGATTCGACACTTACCAAAAGGGGCTTAGCCAGCTTTGTACCTACCTCCATCAGACTGCTGAACACCTAGGTCTGGTGGAGCCCCCCCCCCCCAAGGACGTTGGACTATTCCACTTGGACGCTAGTAAACACGTAGGTTGCATATCATTAATATTATCATGCTTTTAAGTAATAGTTTTTGATGTGTGTGTGTGTGTGTGTGTGTGTGTGTGTGTGTGTGTGTGTGTGTGAGACAGACCACTTGTGGCTTTTTTTTTCCTGCCAAGATGTCTGGAGGAAATTACCTTTTCGGGTTTTTGGTATAAAACGGGAATAAATTAAAATAATTACCGGCCTAACGTGCCCTTTGAGCCTGTTTGTGAACATCGTCATCAATATGACCACCCAGCCTGGGGAACGGTGGATCTGAGATATTGTATAAATATACAAAAATATTCCAGGATTGACCTTGGTTACACCCTCGGTTACACCACTATTAGTTTTCATGCTCAAACATGTGGTGCACGGCCACTAACAGAACCCAACTACAAACCTAAACACAAATAACAAAACTCAAATAACAACATTTAAGAAGGCAGGTTATGGAAACACAGCAATTCCCAACAACCAAAGCTAAACAGTCCTCTGGTCAGTTTGGTTCATGCTTCAGCTTTATAGGGGATGGGTGTGACCCCCAGCCATCAGAGCCAACCAATCTGTGTAGAGGGACAATTCCCCACAGCAGCTGGCAGTCTCCAGTGATCACAGTCCTATGAGTTTGCCGCAGGTGTCTGTAAATTTGGCAATCAACAGGCCTCCACCTCTAACCAACACTCCACCTCAGAACACAGGAAACAATACAAAATACAAACAGAAGTACAAAATCTCTTATAATTAATATAATACTAATACGGCTGGCCGTAACACCCCCTTCCTAAAATAAAACTTACGTTACAATGAGAGAGACACTGGCACAGCCGAACTTGTTTAGAAGAAGTAGCTCCATTATTAATAATTATAATAAAAACAAATATTAATGCCATATTCCATAGACCTGTGTGTGTGTGTGTGTGTGTGTGTGTGTGTGTGTGTGTGTATATATATACACACAACAGTTTTAATCAAATTCAAAACAAAATTTAAATCGCCCAGCCCTGCATGAAATCATTGCATCTATTGCACAGAGGGATGCTCCAGAAAAGAACACTGCAACAGATAATTGTAAACTCTGGAAATTCAACTATTGTGAAAGCGCAAAGTACCTTATTATAGACGTCTGTGGATTGGAAGTGTGAAGAGCCAGTTTTCTCAGAGTGAATTTAATTCATTCTTTTAGCTGTATTTTCAAAACTGGTGGTCCAATCTAAATAACCAATATTTCATTCATTTGCTATGATTCTCTTCCATATGATTTATGAATGAATACATAATTGATTCATTGATTAATTCATTAATTCATTAATTCATAAATGCAGCGTAAAAGGAAATCCAGAGTTTATCAAATCTGGTCACTGTAGAATGTCAATATCTGATTAGTTGTCCCTTATGGTCCTACCTAAGTCCAGGGCAAGAAATTGCAGTGAAGTGCCAGACCCAGCAGCCAGTAGGAGATGAAGTATCCCAAGATGCATTGTGTGGTCAGGGAGCACGCCCTCCATTGGGGCAGTAGAGCAGTAAGTGGGTTATGAGGCATGTTCTCGCAGCCGTTTCTGGATGAGATGTGGTTTTGCAACCGCATGTTGGACGTCGGGGTTATCTTTCTGTGAAGTAGTGGCTCGTTGAGTAGTAGCAGATGGCCACTGATCCAGAAGGGAACAGGAGAGGAGGACGCAAGGAATCGTGTGAGAACCTGCACATGCATGCACAATGTCCCAAAACACAGGAGTGCAGTGCAATGCACAACATATACAAATACCCGTGGGTTGAGAAATCCATGTTTGGGCTTATCTATCTGCTTAGTTGCACCCATTTCCCAAAGCCCCAGTCTCAGGCACATGTCTGTGTTAGCTTGATAGTACCCATAGGCCGCCATTATGCCGAGGGTGGCCATGGGCAGAGCCAGAAGGAAGTTGGGCATCTGCTTCAACTGGTAGTAGCGCAGGAAACCCACATCCCAATACACATCCTGGACGTGGGAGTAGAGCAGAGGGAGCGGTCTCATGCACCAGAGCGGTGGGGGGGCATTATCATCTGGGAGGCAGTAGCCTTTCCTTTCAGCCAGCGACAGGAGACCCGGGGGAATCCGCTCCATGGACAGAGATGGAAGGCAAAATGTCTTATATCCATAATACTGGAACACACAGAATGGCAGGGCGATAATCACAGTTCCCAAGAGAGCCGTGGACAGGAGACGAACAATGATCCAGGAGTAGTGACAGATTTTGCTGTAGCCTTTCCCAGACGTACGGCGTGTGCGTATCCAGGACACGGCACGCAATGACGAAAGGTACAACAGGAATCCAACGTTCACCAGTCCGTTGGATCGTGCTGCTGTGGCCATGCCCAAGGCTAGGCAGGCCCTGAAGGTGTGTCCCTTCTCCAGGAGGAACAGGCCGCCAAATGTGAGCGTGGCGAACAGGCTCTCTGAGTAGCCGGCCAACATGAAGACGTTGGCGGGCGTGAGGCAGTAGAGCAGGCCGGAGAGCAGAGCCAGGCGCCTGTCCTGCAGAACTACCCCGCTAAGGGCGTACAGCGCTACCGCACTCAGCAGGAAGAGGCCGCTGTTACCAAGAGCGATGGCCAGCAGCAGGCGGCTGTGTGTCGTCAGCCAACCACTGAAGGGCCACAGCAAGGTCTCTGCCAGGCCTCGTAGGAAGACCGGGAGGAGGGGGAAGAAAGCAAAGCTGTGCTCATACAGGTAGCCTCTCTCAGCGATGAAGAGGAAATGCTCAGCGTCCCAGCGAGACAGGCCGCCCAGCAACCAGCCCACCAAACAGTCCAGATATTGAGGCTCCTCTGTCCGCGGAGGGATGAACGCCTCTGCCTCATGGTCCGGGATTACGGCATTGAAGACAGCCTGCAACAGCAAAGACAGAGCCCTGGTGACTGTGGCAAACTGTACAACTGTTCTGACATCCATCATCATTATGATGATAGGCAGCAGATTCTGAAATAAGCAATACACATTGTCACTGACTAACAAACATGAGGTAGGAAAGGCTTTATGTTCAGCTAGTCATTATTAGCGTACCGTAAGTCTGCATCAAAAGAAGACAGTGCATGAGGATAAAAGACACCAGATTACAGTAAAGACATGATTTGTATATGCCACCGACGATGACGTCGTAGCCATGATGATGCAAAATAACGCATCATTGTGTGTATGGCATCATCGCGTACATGACCTGTCCGCATGTATGCACACACAATTCTGCATAGTGCGTATAAAATTACAGAATAAAATAAGGTATTTTCTTTGTCAGTGTTGGGCAGTAATGTGTAAACGCATTACGCCCAATACTCATATGTGGTGTGGCAAAACGGTACTATTATTACATGTTACTGTTCCGAGTAACGCTGCGTTACTTATTACAATGAACTTGATTTGTTTCTGACAGACCGCAATATAAGCTCTTTCTCTTCGCTGTATCGGCATCGAAGTTTTGGATGGTCGAACTGGTCATGTCAGGAGTGCTCTTGATCTCAAATTTGTCTGGATAAAAGGTGGTGCCGTTATTGGTGGTTATAGCTGATTGGTGCCATCTGCCTCCACTTTGAACCAGGCCCAGTGGGTGATCGGTGGGTATCTATGGCCAACGCAGACCATCATGGCCCTGTCATTCTCAGTCGGGTTCAGCATCTTTGGAGTCCTGAACACGGGGGGCTTTTTTGATTGCGAGAATATCTGGAACACATTGTCATTGACAGTGATGTTGCAGCTGATCACTTCAGGTGGATCAGCAGTGATGGTTGATATTAACAAGGCTTGGAAGGCATTATATAAAAAAAAAGTTTAATATATGTGACGGTGGCCAACGGTGTCACATTTGACTTGCCAATTACTTTCAAAATAATGGCACCATTCACAACAATAAAATATCAGTTACACATTAAAGTGCGGGGTGCGTAATTATTGTGAATACCAATGGAATGAATTGATAGCAGACTACGCCACCTCTTTTAAAGAGGAAGGTCCCCTGTAATAAACACTTTTCCTTTACAAGGCTACACACAGGTTAGAGTTAACCAGGTAAGTACCTTGACTTAAATTCGAGAACAACACATAAGAACCCAGGATGAAACAGACACTGACACAATGGCTAAAAAGGGTGAATATATATTTCCCTAATACAAAAGGCCTCTATGCCATAAAATACATATAACAAAGAAAAACACTCATACAATACTAAAGTACTCCTATCCTCCTACGCCGCCACTAACTAACTAAAATGCAGGTACAAAATACAACTGGGGCTGGAAATGTGCAAAATATAGCAATGTGCAAAATAAACAGGGCGCAACAATAGCTCATTTTAAGTAAAGTGCCAAATGCTGTTTAAAGTGTGATGTGTGCTATATTAAATTAAGACCAATTCAAGAGTGCAAATGGGGGGGTTCTCTGTGGGGAAAGGACCAAGCAGGTAATCTTCGGTTTCTTCTAGTTCAACATCATCATCATCGATCTGAAATAACAAAAACAGGGGCCAGTTCATCCGTTCCCAGACAATATACTGCAAGGTTTGACTCAGGTTTTAACAGCTAGTGTGTCGCTCCAGGTCCCGCTCCGTTCGATTGCTCTGGATATCGTTGATTTCACTGCTTTCTCGTGCTCATCTCTCCCACTGCATGCTCTGGTCTCTCGCAGGGTTCCTTCGTTCCAATGGAGCCTCACACCAGAGTCACTGTCTCTGTCCACCGTTGCAGGAGCCGTCTCTATCGTGTGAGTGCTCGCCCTCGGTTCCTTCTAGGGTTCCTTGAAGGGGTCCAAATGGACCCTCATTGGTGTGTAACTCTGAGAGTTATGGAGGTCCCTGAAATTAAAATGTTTTGAGAACCAAAAATGCTACTCAAACATTGACAAGCTTCTGAGTTTGTGGCTCATCGTTGATGTTTGCTGTCTTTCTTCTCTTCTGACACACAAAGATAACTTTGACCAGGATGATGACGACAGCCACAATGCCAAGGAAGAGCCCCAGGATGGCCAGGAGGCTGTGGACCTGCAGATGGATCTGCGCGGAAGCGACAGCAATCTCATTGGTTCCTGAACATACGTAGTCGCCCACGTCCTTTTCCACGTCCAAGTTCTGGATGATCAGACTGGTCATGTCAGGAGTAGTCTTGATCTCAAATCTGTCTGAAGTACTGTAGTGTTGGTATCGTTATTGGTGATTACAGCCGATTGGGTGCCATCTGCCTCCACTTTGAACCAGGCCCAGTGGGTGATCGGTGGGTATCCATGGTTAACACAGACCATTACGGCCCTGTAGTTCTCAATGCCATGCTCAGCGTCTTTGGAGGCCTGAACATGGGGGGCTATTTTGACTTTGATTGTCTTCGAATGCCAATCCCCATCTATCAAGAACATACAGTCATACTTTCCGGCAGAAGTGGCGGTGATGTTATCCAAGCAAAGAGACGTGTATGGTTTGTCCACAAGGACAGAATTATCAACATAGATGCCATTGTACGTCCAAATGGAGAATGTGACCAACAACACGTTGTTGAGAGTGATGTTGCAGTTGAGCACAGCAGAGGTCTGGTTGATCACTTCAGGTGGATTGGCAGTGATGGTTGATGGTCTCGGCACTGGCTCGACACTGGCTCGACAAACGCACAAGACGAGGGCAATGATTTCCCATAGTAGCTTCATGATACAATACTTCCAAAGTACTCTGGGATATTGAGTCCTGGAGAGTGTGTCTTTCTTTTATACTATCTGGCGATGCTTGCTCTTGTTATTATGGTGAAGTCAACATGAGTCAGCCATGCCCAAATATGGAGTTCCAGTACAGCTGTGCTCAAATATGTGTTCTAGGTCTCATCAATAATTACATAATATTCCACTGTAACACTGCCATGCTGGAGGACAAAGGAAGCAGACATTTGAGTATTGGAATTTGAGTTAAAGGACCACTTCACTCATTTTTAAAAAACACGTCTGAAAGACTGCATTCATAATTGTTGAACGTCGCCAAATGTTTGCCTATTACGACATGCTCACAACAGGGACTATAGTTCATGTGGTTAATCATTGTTGGATGACAACATGCATGTAAACTAAATGACGGATCATCTGGGTGTTCTCCAAACCTTTGTTAAATCAATGAAAAACACCATAGTACCTTTGCTCTTTCATAAATCCAAATTATATATTATATAACTCGTCAACAACACCCACACCAGATACATTTGATTTATTTAACTAAGTCTCCACAGGAACTTGGAATGCGTGACTCGTATATCGGTAAAGTCCTCACAGCAGACAAACTGAGGATAGAAATAATTCTTTGTGGTGACCCAGGGTAACCTGCTTTCCTTCAATTGGTCTGCTTGAGGAATAACCATGTTGTTAAAAAATAAATAAAACAAAATAACTTACAACAATAGATGGGAAAGAAAATCCAGGAATTTTGGCTCAGAAATGTACTCTGTCCTTCGCACTGCGTCCAAGAAAAACCTTTCCAAGTGTAGTTTTCTGGTATTATCATAGCAGGCCTTTATTGTCAAATGTTTCTTTACGGTGCGGTCACACCAAACTTTAATTCTGCCTATATGAGGTGCCAATGCTTTTCAATGGGAACAGAGCGTTTTTTTGCAGAAATCCGCAAAGGGCAACAAACCACTCGGTTCCGATTGAAAAGCATATAGGCAGACTCCGCCCTCATAGGTAGAATTCCAGTTCATGTGACCACACCCTTATCCACATCAACATCATTTAAATGTCTCACCAAGAAAAAAAGCAGTGGAAACATTATTTCTTTGCATTATTTATTTATTTGGGGCAATAATAACAATCAATTATATTTTTTAACAGACCCAACAGTTTTCTGAATATAGGCCTCTACCGAACGGTTGCGATGTTGCTTCATGGTAAAAGTGTGTTTTCAAGAATATACATAGATTTATATACATTCACCTGAAAAATATAGATATTTCTATACATACATATATCTCTGTCTATGAACATGACAAGTATACAAATGTAAACAATCAAAAAAATAACAATAATGAGTGTTATGAAGCCTTATAAGGGCATTATAGACCCGACCTTTAAGTAAAGTGTTCATTAATGTTTTAAATTCAAGGGTCGTTCATTTCCCCGAAATCACAGATTTTTTTTTGTAGCTATACTACAGGCTGAATAGCAATTCAGCACCATGGACAGCGCTACACTACAGACTGGGGAAAGAGGCCTGTTAACTTTAGAACCACATGGGGAGGAGTAAACCCATTAAAACACACACACACACACACACACACACACACACACACACACACACACACACACACACACACACACACACACACACACACACACACACACACACACACACACACACACACACACACACACACACACACACACACACACACTACCACAGGCCTGCATGTTCATAGGGACCAGTGTGATATGTCTGTATTCTGTGTTTCTCTTCTCACTGACTCCAAAGTCATGTCCTCCAAGCAACCAGAGGAATTCACCACGCTGCACAGGCCTCGCCCTCCTCACCTTTTTTTATTTGGTATTGATTTCCTACCTCTTTTTCCTCTGGTAGGTTTAATGTTTAGCATATGGTTACTTTGTAAACATTCCTGCCCAGTCATTTACAAGCAGAATGTGTTGAGTTTTGGTACCCAGCTTTTTATTATTGCATGGGTGAAATTGTCTCTCTCCCTCTCTGGGTTATTTCATGGGCTCTCTTCCTCCATCTGTCTGTCTGTCTGTCTGTCTGTCTGTCTTTAAGCTGTAACTTTCCTCTTCTACCCCGGATTTGAACCCGGTTTCCTGCGCAAGTTCTGACATTTCTACCATTGAGCTAATAGAGCCTGCCTACTTGCTCAGGAGATAAATTGAATCTTGACCATCAGGTCAAAATTCATGTCAGATCCTGTGTCTAGGTGAGACTTGACCTTTGACACGGGCTAAATGTCTCAATAGAAGAGCAGGGAGACAAAAACAACCACCCCATTTGTATAAGTTATATTATAGTAACATACTTTCTATACATACAGAATGGACAAAATTACATTGTATTCATAAAAAAAAGTTACGCCTTAATGAATGTTTTAAATTCAAGGGTTGTTCATTTCCCTGAATTCACAGAAAATCTGCCTCTGACCACAATCACACTGGTTCACACTGCAGGATTTTAGCAGCAATTATCCTGTCGCCGACCTAGTTAGGCTCTTACACCGGCATATGCTGCTGCCGGAAAATGCACTCGCTCCTTCTGGATTCACCTGTTTCTCACCACTGCCTTGTGGCTGGGGGCTTGTTGTGGGTGCAGCAGCAGGGGAGACAGAGGGGTTGAGGACTGGTGGGTTTGGTACACATTCAACCAGTGTTGATTTCGTCTACTAAAACTATGACGAAAAATGTTCGTCGGCTACCTTTTTTCACTGACGAAAACTAAATAAAATCTGAATCAAAACTAAGCTATGATGACTAAACATATTGACAATTTTGTCAACAAATAAAAAAACTAGACTAAAATGTTAGGGAGGGACTAGTGGAGAAGAGATCCAGTAGAACTAAAACACAAGTCATTTCATGTTTGGCTGCGCTCGGGTGTTGAGCTCTGAAAATAGCAGATCTGCTATTTTCAGCATGCAACCAAGTGTAAAATCAGCCTTTACGACGCCATCAAGGCATCGCCAAAATACATTTTAGTCGACTAAATCAACTGTAGATTTAGTCGACTATAATCTTATGATATTTAGTCAACTAAAACTAGACTAATGGTAAAACATTTCAGATGACTAAAATATGATTATTAAAACTAATTGGAATTTGATTCAAAAGACTATGACTAAACTTGAATCAAAATTTGCTGTCAAAATCAACACTGCATTCAACAACACTGGCCAGCAGTGTGGCCTCTGCTGAGGGCATGGCCACGTCTCTCACTCACCTCTCCTTTTCTCCTTCTCCAACAGCTCTTTTTTCAGTGCCTCAATATCTTTCTTCAGTTTGGCATTTTCCATGGCCACGTCTCTCACTCTCCTCCCCTTCTCCTTCTCCAACAGCTCTTTTTTCAGTTCCTCGATGTCACTCTTCAGTTTGGCATTTTCCATCAACAGCTTATTCTCTTCTGTAATGGTGGTCTGGACAATGACTTCCTCCATCTGCAGTCTAACCTGTCGTTTGGGGATGCCAATTATCTCATCCAACTCAGACATCTTGGCGAAAGTGTGAGCGGGGGAACAATAATTAGCTCTCTGAAGACACACTTTTAAAAGTCTCGCTGTATCTGTCTCACGAGTTGCGTGACATCATCAGCCGTGCCCAAATATGGTGTCAACCCTGGCTTGGAGCAGAGATGGGCGAAAATACATCAAAAAGTATTTTGACACAAATTAAAAATACTGGGTCATAATCTCACAATACAAATACAATATTTTTTCAGGTGAATGTATATAAATCTATGTATATTCTTGAAAACACACTTTTACCATGTAATACAAAATACATATTTGTATGAGATACATAATAACAGATGCAATAATTGGTCAGTTAGATACTAATAGCTTGATTGAATTGATTGCATTTATGACCCTGCCGCTACACCTGTTCTTCACAGACACCAGGATATTGACACCAGTATAATGACCTTGATTCCGACTCCAGGATACTGACCAGGATACTGACAACAGGATATTGACTCCAGGATACTGACTCATAGAGTTACGGTGCATAAGAACTAAAGAACAGACGGCACCGCTCCTACATGTTCATTTCAATGAAGTTGCTCCCAGGACCATTATACTGACACAAGGATACTGACACCAGGATACTGACACACTATTTGAACATAAAAGCGTCTCTTCTTCTTTCAGCTGTTTCCCATTGGGGTCGCCACAGTGGATCATCTGTTTCCATCTGCTTCTGCTCTCTTCTATGAGTCTTCCTCTGTCACTCCAGCTACCTGCATGTCCTCTCTCACTGCATCCATAAACCTCCTATTTGGCCTTCTTCCTCTTCTCCTCTTGCCTGGCAGCTCCATTTTCAGCATCATCTTCCCAATGTAGCCCTCATCTCTCCTCTGCACATGCCCAAACCATCTCAACCTCTCTTTTATCCCCAAACCTTCTAACCTGGGCTGATCCTCTAATGGAGTCATTTCTGATCCTGTCAATCCTTGTCACTCCTAGAGAAAACCGCGCTCTTCCTTGGCTTAAACCCATACTGCTGCTCGTTAATTGTCACCTCTCCTCTTAGCCTAGCTTCCACTACTCTTTCCCATAGCTTCATGCTGTGGCTCATCAGCTTTATGCCTGTGTAGTTACTACAACTCTGTACATCGACCTTGTTCTTAAGAATTGGCACCAGTATGCTACTTCTCCACTGTTCAGGCATCTTCTTGCCTTCCAAGATTGTGTTGAACAATCTAGTGAGGAACTCAACTGCAGTCTCTCCTAGACCTTTCCACACCTCTACCGATATATCGTCTGGACCAATGCCTTCCCATTTTTCATCCTCTTCATAGCTGCCCTCACTTCCTCCTACCTGGGGGCGGCAGTGGCTCAGGGGTAGAGTAGCCGGGTAGAGTGAACTGGAATCCTCAAGGTTCCCAGTTCGATCCCGGGCTAGGGCGCTCCCCCAGAGTTAGTGTCGAAGTGTCCTTGAGCAAGACGCTGAACCCCTAATTGCTCCTGATGAGCAGGTTGGTGCCTTGCATGGTTTCCTCTGCCATCGGTATGGGTGAATGTAATGCACAATCTATGTAAAGCGCTTTGGATAAAAGCGCTAAAAAGTGCCCCCCCATCATCACCCCTTCTCTATCTCTCTCTCTCACACTTTCTCCATTCATCAGCTCCTCAAAGTACTCCTTCCATCTTCTCAACACAGTCTTCGCTTGTCAGAACCTTCCGATCTCTATCCTTTATCAATCTAACCTGTTGCACATCCTTCTCATCCCGGTCCCTCTGTCCAGCCAATCAGTGCAGGTCCTTTTATCCCTCCTTGGTGTCCAACCTCTCATACAACTCCTCATATTGCTTTTCTTTAGCCTTCGCCACCTCTCTCTTCGCCTTACCCCTCATCTCTTTGTACTCTTGCCTACTTTCTTTGTCTCTCTGGCTATCCCATTTCTTCTTCACCACCCTATTCCTCTGTATGCTTTCCTGAACTCCCTCATTTCACCACCAGGTGTCCTTGTCTGCCTTCCTTTGAAAATGTTAAATGTTGAATTTATATACTGTAGCACCTTTATCCAAGGCACTTTACAATGATTGTGCATTACATTCACCCCTTCTCACACACACACACACACACACACACACACACACACACACACACACACACACACACACACACACACACACACACACACACACACACACACACACACACACACACGAAGGAAACCATGCAAGGCACCACCAACCTTCTCATCGGGAGCAATTATGGGTTTAGCATCTTGCTCAAGGACACTTCGACTCTGGGGGAGCCCGGGATCGAACTGGGAACCGTTCCCCTCCTGAGCCACATGTCGCCCCTGACAAGGAGTAATAGACAAGGAGTAATATGAAAAATAGATATAGCCTAACAGCTTGTGTGGTCTTAAAATAGTGCATTTTATGTTCGTGGCTGCATGCGTAATGCTACATGATTGATCATTGTTTTTTTAGAAAGTATTTTCTCTAGAATATTCAAATGTATATAGGCTTACCATTCTTCCTATTGTATTCTGTTCAGACACCTGCAATGTTTTGTAAATGTTTGTTTGTAGGTCTCTTCTGCAAAAGAGACCCCACTGTCTCTGTAGGAAACCAGGAATAAAACAAAGAACAAAGAAAAGTATGACAAGGTTCCAGCCCAATCCAAGCCCTATGGACTTTCATTGGCCTACACTTATTAAAGCACAAAAAAATGTAAAACATACAATAACTGATAAAATACTCTTCGCCCCGGACAGATGTTGCTTCTTAACTCGTTCACTGCCAATGACGTGTTTTGACGTGTTTTTTTCTAACGCCCACACCGCCAATGATGTGTTTGACGTGTTTTGGTGTTTTCAGTGTTTACGCTAGATGGCATTCGATAACCTATGAGTCACCACTTCACTCCCAGTGAAGCAGCAAATCACGCAAAAAAACACATTCACTTCCATTCTAATAGATTTGGAACGCCCTTTTCTCTCTGCTTTGAGTGCTTTCTGTTGCTTTTTGGCGAAAACAACCTACATTCAACTGCCAATAACTATGGAATGGATGATCACAACGGCACATTCTATGCTTTTTCAAAAGGTTAATGAAAACGCTCACAATCGCTGGCAAGGTCGACTATAGACAATGTTTTATTCTGGCGGTTAATGAGTTAATAATAATATAGCAGAGTTCACTCTACATACCTTGTTGTCCGGGGTCCCTCAGGTTCCGTACTTTTGTTTCCTCTAACAAAATCTCTTTGCCAAAAGAGGCCGATGTGCATAGAGATCACTCGTAGATATAAATGTTTGCCTGTTATGACATACCAAAAATACAAACCTACAAATACATGCCTGCCAAGAGGAGTCAACCACGACACTTATTTCCTATTGGTTGACGCCCGTGCAAAGTTCACCAATGTTGAACTCCAAGCTTCAGACGTGTTGGAAGCCACAAGGGTCAACACCGTCAACGTGCACCCCATTGCTCCCATATAATGGAAGAAGCTGGTGCTTCAGACATCGATGTGTGACCGTGCTGTAAAACAGATATCACCCACCCTACAAATACCATTCTGATTCCATGTCTGCTTCTTATATTAGGTTCATTCTCCTGGATCTGTTAGTTGTGGGCTGCTGCAATGACGTCCGTGTTGTAGGAGCCACAGTCGCCACATTTCATGCCCAGAAAATGGAAAGGCACCGTGCAGTGAGCCTGGCAGTCGTTGCATAGAATCTTGACAGTTGTACCCTGGTGTTCAAGAGGCATGGGAAGCTTGGTAACGATGTCTAGACACTTCCAAATGCCCTCCATGTTGATGGCAGAGTGCTTGCACAGAGGGCAGCGAGGCTGTACATGTGTCGTTGCTTTGACCATGTCATCAAAGCATGTCGTATGCAGCAGGTGGCCACATGGAAGAACATGGGCTTGAATTCTGGAAGTGTGCATGTCCTCCAGACACACAGAGCAGCTCTGTCTTGACACATTTTCAACACACTTGTGGTTTCTATGCTTGTCAGTGGGTAAACACAGATTACATTTTTCACAGTGGAAAAACCTATCGCTTGGCCCAATTCTGCATATTCCACAGGGTTGACAGTGGTACTGTTTCTTGTCTTCGTCAAACAAGTGGCAGATATCACAGTAATATTCACCAAACTGTACATGACACTGCTGGCAAGACTGCTTCACCTGCTGCAATGTGTGACAGTCCATACACTCCACCTCTTTGACCTGGAAGCGGTCCATTTGGTGATTCTCCTCTGCATCGTGGCACAGCCTACAGACATACAGTTTACCACAGCAGGGTGCTTTTAATAAACACCTGCGCATGTAGTGTTCGCATACAGCAGCTGAAGACAGATTCTCCGATTGATCACCAAAACCCTTGCTTCTGGACTTCGTTACACTAGTGTTGCCCATTATTCGTCATGGAAATGTACTGCCACAAGGTCAACTTGCTGCTAAATCACATTTTGTTTATTTGACAATACACTATATCCAGATCGTCGGGAAGATGTCATTTTGACATCAATAGCCCTTCACGACGAAATAGCGACGTCAGAATATGCATGCCCATTTCTTTCTTTGTTGATCATTATGCTATTTCCTGGGGGATGTGTTAACAATGCATTTATCATCATTGTTAATTTATGAATTCAGTTTGAATTATGTTCTGTTACTATTATTATTATTATTATTATTATTATTATATTATAATTGTTATATTTCATTTTGTATTATTTCCCCCTTTTTCAAAGGTGGTTGGTGCTGGGGTGCGGGGTTAGGGATTTAAGACGTGTCGGCCCTTGCCCTCACACCTACGTCGTCCTTATCCCTTTTATGCCCATATATGGAGATCCCTGATGTCATCGGTATATGCCCATATATAGGCTTGCCCCCTTTTGTGCTCATATATGGAGCTGACTGATTTGTTTGCGCTTGATGCCATGACGACACATTGAGGTTTGACAACACATTCCATATTTGGGCGTAGCTGCATTGGGAACTCCTTATACTCTAAAAACATTCACTGCCATGGACGGAGATCTCTGTCATTTGAAATCGGAATGATCCCTCGACACAGATAGAAAAAAACGTCCCTTCCGTCCACTCCTATATTACGATTTGTAGAAAAACAAGCCTTTTTCAACGGGCGATAGAAACAAAATGGCCGATCGCGGTAAAAAAGAAATTGTTCCAGTGGATAGACGAGACCCTCCCCCACCCCCCAGACACTTTTTGTTTACATCCAGTCAAAACAAGGTAAAAAAAAACGCTGGCAGCAGCGGATGAATTAAGTAAATAATACCTGTCAGTGAAAGTGTTAAGGAGTTCCCAGTGCAGCTACGCTCAAATATGGAATGTGTTGTCTAGCCCTTACAGTAAGCAAGGGAAACACAAGGTAATACATCAAATGCATAGACACAGGGTAGTGCCTCAGTAATCTAGGATCATAGGTAAACCAAAAACCTATCATCAGTCTAAACTCTAAACATTATAACATCAAAAAAAGAATATGTACATTGAACCTATTAGCCTATTGTAATATAGGATAATATCAACACTATATATAACTATTAACACAATTAACGTTACAAACTAGTGTTGATGAGTATTCCTTGAGTAGTCTAGTACAATACCTGATTGCAAGATAATTGCGGCATTAGGCATAGTGAAATGGTCATTATAGTTTGGCTTTTTCCCCCTCAATTCTTCAGTTGTGGCATCTGCTACACTGTGAAAACAATGTGAATTGTTCACTTTTATTCATAGGGAACCTAATGTCATATTCGAATATGACATTACGCCAACTGTGCAAAGCCTCAGCCAAACTCCACAAAACAAACAAAAAAGAAAACAAAGGGCTTAACAGACTCCGTCCGTACAGGGCCAGCCCATCCGCATTTGGGACAAACTCTGCAGCTTTGTTAATTATAGCATTTAAATTAAATATTAAACAATTGATCATTACATAAATTAGAAAACAAAAGACAAAAATAAATAAAAAACTAAAAGCATGGCTGTTTTCAAAGCCACACTAAACAAAAAAACAACACTCTTCAAAAAACAATACGCCTAATGGCAGTGTGCAACAATAAATGTGGCATGGAGTGGTCCAGTGGTTTGCGAGATTAGCCACGGGCAGACAACACACTCTGCGATATCTAGCAACAGTAATCATAGGAGGTTCGTGAGATCTGACGGCTCCCACTTAGACCATTTTCTGTACCAGTGCAAACTTGCACGTGCGTACACAATAGCACGTGCGTCTGCATGTGCATGTGACGTGTGTCATACATTCATTCAGAATTTCAGTGTGCGCTTGCAGTGACATTCAGATTTTAATTCATTCTAAAAAACTTGAAAACGATTATTACAAATAATGTAATAAATAGAAAGACATGGCGTAACATCTATGTTGATGGTTTCTGCACGTGTGATTCAGCTACATACCTCCTGCTCTGTACAGCATTTTGGTCAACAAGAGGTGTTTCTAAAAGTGTTTTATAAGAACATTTGACTTGACAACAAATAACATGACATAACAAAACTGTAAGAACTAAACGAAAGCATCAATTGAAGTGGACATTTGAGACAATGCATTTAAAACAATGCAGTAACCTGCTATAACTGAAGACTAGACATTTAGTTGAGTTATTAAAACTTCATTGACTTTAAATAAAACAAAACACACAGGACAGTGTCAAAATGGACAGTCAGTTGGAAAACAACAAAATAGCAAATCAAGAGAAAGGGCAATACATTGTAGAACATTCCATTCTCTTTTTCTACTTGGAATTCATTTTTTCTGTGGTGTATGGCCTTCGTCACAACATGAAGGTGACGGGTGGTCTAGAGCACTGGCTCTCAACATGGGGTCCAGGGACCCCCAGAGGTCCATTTGGTCCCATTTGCTCAGTTAAATTAACACTGAGGATTTGGTACGGTATCAAATGGGGATCCATGGCCTTAATGCACACCAAGCTGGAGGTCCTTCAATTTAAAAAAGGTTGAGAAACACTGGTCTTGAGGAAGGAATCGTGGGATCCGTGCAGGTGCGGGTGTTGAGTCACTACTCAACAACCACATCCTGGGAGGGAATAGTCTTCATCAGTCTTCAGTCTGTGGCCCCTCCACCTTTTCCTCATCTCGTCCATCTCCCCAACTCTTCTCTGCCTTCCTCCCCGCTGGTCTCTCCCAAGACAGCAGGAGCTGATGGTCTCACCTCTGGTCAGCATTCACGTGCATACATCATGTAGGCCATGTGCTGCAGGTCAAAATAGCCAATGTTCCAGTCTGCAGGGAGCAAAACTCTGACCTCTTATCTGCAGGGAGCAAAAACTCTGACCTCCTGCCCCTGCTTTGGATGTCTTGTCAAGTGTTTATTATCTATTACTAATTACTCTTTCAGCTACAGAAGTTGGTAGGAAGTGGCTGCCTTACGCATCCTTGGAGTTCATGTACATCAGCAGGTCGGCCACACGGTGGCTGTAGCCAAACTCATTGTCGTACCAGGCAATGAGTTTGACAAAATTGTCGTTGAGGGAGATGCCAGCTCCAGCATCAAAGATGGAGGAGTGGGTGTCACCGATGAAGTCAGACGACACCACCTGGTCCTCGGTGTATCCCAGTATACCCTGCATAGGACCTTGCGAAGCGGCCTTAACTGCCTCCTTGATCTGGTCGTAGGTAGCGGGACGAGACAGACGGCACGTCAGGTCCACAACGGACACATCAGCCACGGGAACCCGGAACGCCATGCCTGTCAACTTGTTGTTGAGTTCGGGGATGACTTTCCCCACAGCCTTGGCAGCTCCAGTAGTAGCGGGTATGATGTTCTGCTGGGCGCCTCGCCCGTCACGCCACACCTTGGTACTGGGGCCATCCACTGTCTTCTGGGTGGCCGTGTACGCATGCACAGTGGTCATCAGGCCCTCTTCAATGCCAAAGCTGTCATTGATGACTTTAGCCAGGGGAGCCAGGCAGTTGGTGGTGCAGGAGGCATTACTGACGATGGTCATGTTGTCGGTGTCGTATTTGTCCTCGTTAACGCCCATGACAATCATGGGGACGTCGGGGGAGGGGGCAGAGATTAGCACACGCTTGGCTCCACCCTGCATGTGAGCAGAGGCCCTTTTCAGACTGACGTAGACTCCGGTGGACTCCACAACGTAGGTCACTCCAGCGTGGCTCCAGGGGATATCTACTGCTTTCATACACTGAAATACGTGTATGATGTTCCCATCGACAATGAGCTTGCCTTCCTGGTGGTCGACGTCGCCATGGTAACGTCCATGGGTGGAGTCATACTTGAACATGTAGGCCATGTACTGGAGGTCAATGTAGGGGTCATTGATTGCCATAACCTTGATGTCTCTTTGGAGGCATGCCCTCAAAACCAGACGACCTATACGACCAAAGCCGTTGATTCCAACAAGGAGGTCGGGCATGACTGCTGTTGGGTGATTTACAGTTATCTGATTTCCGAGGACGACTACTCAATGAAAATTAATTATGCAAGTATGTACTGCTTCCCCCTTTTATCCTGCTGGACATCATTATGTTGGCCTTTGCCATAGGCATGATGTAACACAGACGTAGAACAAAGGGTTGCCCAAATATGGACTTCCGGACAGCCTACAATGGCAGTGTGGCACATTGACACTTTTGTGATTACCAAAGTGTACAAGTAATTCATGAAACATTCCCAAAAGCAATGCCAATGTTAAGAAGTTTTATGTTCTGATGGGGGGAAAAAGCAACCGGAACTAAAGTTAAGTCATGGCTGTGAAAATGCTAGTCCCTGTGATGTGTAGACGTTTTGATGGCAAATGAAGACTTCCCTGCCTTGCTAACTAACAATTAACTTAATTGACCGAACATCCACGAGAAATCTCTCTGTTCAATGTGATGCTGGTATGAACGAACTTGCTTGTAAATTAATGTATCCCAACAAAGCAAGCTAAAACAAGCCACTGTTGTAACAATGCACTCCTTCACCTAAGCTGATGGCTGGAATAAGTCCAAATTATGAGTTTTAGTTGCACATTTTAAATGTACCGGTATCTATACATACCGACATTTATTGAAATTCAAACCAAGGCTCTGTGTCAGGTCTAACTGGAGAACTGTGTATCACACAGATACTGTATAACTTGAACTTGCCATTAGATTTTATTTGTAATCACACCCCTTCAAATCACTCTACAAAGCTGCATTTATTCAACATTGTTTTGGCGTTGGAAATCAAAAACTTGTTAGGTTTGTATGTGTACATGTGTTTCAGTTTTGTGACACACATGTACAAACTAAGTTGATCTATTGATCAACATATTTTATTGAATGAAATATTTATGTTAATAAAGTCATACTGTGTAAACTTGATAGTATTTCTAGTCAACACGGCCGGTAGCTAGATCTGTCTATGGTCTGTTACAAGTGCGAATCACCGGAATTCAATTCAGAACAAAATCATGGAAGTACCGCTCCAAAACGAATGCAGGGCTCTACACAAGTGTCTTTTCCGTTTTCTGTTATCTTGGGGAAGGCTTTTGCTGAAAATAGCCGATCGAGCTTGTCGATCAGCTATGTTCAGCGAAAGCTTTCCCCACAATACAGATGCTGGGGTTTAAGTGGTTAAATGTCCTTTGAAGGAAATACTATGTATATTGGGACCCGGGGAAACAATTTTGGGTGGAGTTGAGACTGGGAATCCCTGATTTATACAAATCATTCCCATGTAAGCTTTAATCACGCATGCACGCACACACGCACGCACGCACGCACGCACGCACGCACACACACACACACACCAAAATACAAAGCCTTGTTTGGCTGAGATGTGAACAGGTTTCACTAGTTAATATGTCATAATACGTAAATATGCAAATTGAATATTCTCTTAATCATGAATTAAATGAATTCATTATAATTAATTATCTCTTTAAAAGTCACATCATCAACTCTCACATCCCTCAGCTCCTCCATCGTGCTCTCCCTTTCCCTTTGGTACCTACAGTACTACAGTTGATAATAGTATATTCCAGTCTCCTCTTCATGGCAGCGGTCAGATGCAATGTTATATTTTATCACATTAACCCTGGCTTCGCTATTTTGAGCATGTCATTGTAGGGGAACTCTACCTAAAAGTTTGAAAGATTCTCATGTAGATTGTCAGACGTGTCATGAAATAAATAAAAGTTGACATGGAAATGATACAAAATTATCATGAAATAAATTAAAAGTCATGAAATAAAAACTAGGAGAACATTTACAGTAGGAACCTAATGAAATAAAATGAACAATTCACTTTAAAATGGTGTTTTTTATTCCTTCATTTAATTGTGGTTGTCTTCCATGAAGTGTCACCAGGAGGGCATAAAGCAGGCAGAACACCTGGTTGAACAGGTGCCCTGATCAACCTGTAGGAGTCACTGCAGTGACAGGGATCACCCTCCCCACCGAGCTTCCCACTCTCGAACATGGCCAAATCTTCCGTAGAGGTGGCAGGATGCGCAACAAGGACGCCAGATGAGGGGCTTCTAGATGTTGGGCTCTGGGCTGGTAAGCCCTCCTGATCAAAATACCAGGACCCCTCTACACCTTCTCAAGGCCTGTCTCTGTGTGTGTTCACTGCCTCCACATTAAGTGAGATCGACTTCACTTTCCACCCATAGGCGACAGGGGTGATTTTCAGCACTGTGTGGAGGGGACACTTCAGGTAGGGCATCTCATCTGCGTTCTTGTCTAGGAAGTACGCCAGGAGGCAGCGCATGACGGCCTGGTGGCAGATGACCAGGATGTTCACCTGCCTCTCCAGCTCCAGAATCACCGGCTCAAGACGCTGCACCATGTCCTGGTAAGACTCCCCCATAGGGTAGCGGTAGTAGTACTTATCTTTGTCTCTCAGTGCAAATTCCTCTGGGTATTTATCCTTCACCTCATCATACGTCATCTCTTCACACACCCCAGCATATAGCTCATCTAAGGCATTCCACTGTTCATAGGGCACATTCAAGTCTTCAGCGGTCTGGATGCAGCGACGGAGCTGGCTGGTCCAAACCTTCAGATCCTTCAGGTTCTGTTCCTCCACAAACCGAGCCAGGGCAGCCGCAAAGTTTATGCCCTGCGGCGAGAGGCCAGAATCTCCACCCAGGCGTCCCTGCAGGTTGTCCAGGCTCTCTCCATGACGACATAGGTAGATGGTGCGGGGCTGCAAGTGGGTGTTCATCAGGTAGTACACAATCTTACTCTGGACGTGGTCCTGTATCCGGTTGACTATGAACTGCTGGCCCACATCAATCACTTTGATGAAGGACAGATCCCTGTCATAATTGTCAGGGTCCAAAGGTTGGTAACAAGCTTTGTAGCATTCAATCCTCCTCTGGAAATCCAAAATGGCATCCGTTTTGTTGGTGTTCTTGTAGTCTGGGCCTGACACCTTTACGTCTATGATGGTAGATGCAATGATACTGGGATCATCGCACACTGACTCACTGAAGAAGATATTGAAACTATTTTCCCTGGCAAACTGGAGGATCATCCCTCGTCTTTCTCTTGTGGTATTGGTGGCATCATACACCGCAACCTGGCCACCACCCCCCGTTAAGTAGGACTTGACATCCCTTAATGCATTCATTGCACATTTCTGTCTGATTTTCACAGCACTCTCGTTTTCAGGCTTGAAGAAATCATAGGAGCTGTAGTACTTAACTGCCTCCCTACGATATTCTCCAACATTGAAGACCTTCGTGGGTATGCCAATCCAGTTGAGGTAACGGGTGATTTTTCTGGACATGGAGGTCTTGCCTCGAGCGGGCAGACCAACCATGGCTACGACAGTGGGGGGTTTAGCCAGGAGTGGCCCCCAAGCTGATCTCCTGCGGATCACAGGTTTGTCATCATTAGACGAAATCCAGATCTTTTGGATAACATTCTTTGTGAGCTCGCTTGGCATTCCTCATATGATAGAGGGGAAAAAGCATAATCCAAACGCTAATCAGTTCAATTCAATGCAGACTGGAATGTCTTGAATCTTCTTAAAAGCATAATCCTAACACTTAACAGTTCAATTCAATACAGACTGGAATGTCTTCAATCGTCTTATTTTTCAAATGCTGGAAGTCTTTATATAGGCCTCTATGCTGTGGGCATGATGTAACACAGATGTAGTACAACCGTTGCCCAAATATGGACTTCTGAGCAGACTTCCATTGCCTTGTTGGCAAACATCAGCCAGAAATCTAAACTCTGTTCAATCAGATTCCAGAAATCCTACCATCTGTTACGTGTCCTCCTTGGTTTTTGCCCTAAAATGAAGATGGCTGACTTCACAGTATTGACGTCATAGTTCTGATGTCATAGATGTCATAGACTGCCTCTGCCTCTGCACTAAGTACTCTGACTCACTGCTAATATGTACTTATTAGCATAATCAAGAAGCGTTCAACCAGTCGACTTTATATTTGGTATGTGTATTGCTGAGGACCCAAGGAGGTTCAACTTCAAGTGTGAGGTCTATCGGATCAGTGCTTTACCGAACTGGCATGCCCAGTTACCCAGGGGTTACCCAGATGCAAAATGAATGATGTGACACATGACATGCAATGATGTGAAATTACTCAAATGCCACAATATGAATTATATTCTCCAGAACTGACCTGCTCTGATGTTTTTGCTCCAGTAACTCAGCTATCAGAAACACAAACCTTATTCTGGTGTTATGAGAGCTGTCATATCTGTAGTTAGCTACGATGTCATCGGACAACCGGGGTGTTCAAAATTGACAATTTTGGTGTATTAGACCATAAACATATAAACAAACCATATGTTACACGCATAAATCATTTTTATACTAATACAAAATTGGAAAGTACAAACACAAACCATAACCTTTAAGTACAAAATACTTAACTTAACTTAAGCCCTATTTTATATCTCGTCATGACGAGTGTTGGTGAAAATAACCGGTCTACAAGACAAAAAGCACACCTTTTATGATATGCCCGGAATAGGGACGCCGGTTTAAAGTGGTTGAATAACTTCGGCTTCCAGTATCGTAGACAAACCTCAAAATAAAGCCACTATCAATATTTCATATGATATCTGTCACATCTGGCCCTTCTCACAGCACTGTGTGACAAGGATGTCAGGACTCCATGGTAAAATGTTACCATGGAGAGGGGCCTTATGTGACAGGGCCTGACATCCATATACATCCATTCTTCTTATGATTGTAACAGTGTTACGTAACAGGTTTTTCTCTCCCTGGGAAGTAGGCTAATAATTACGTAATAATCACAGTCCAGTTTAATTTAGTTTAATTTGGAAACACAATACACAATACAAATAAAGCATACATTTGAATTGGGTATGGGGGCAGTAAGGGACCTGGATATTAGATAGGGAACACTGGTCTACTGTATTTGTGTATAAGAAAATAATAAAATGAGCCCCTGACACAGCCTATAAGCGGAGCAAAGAGATGTGAGAATACGAGTGCATTAACTTAAGATAAACTTCTAATAATTATTTCAAAAATAACAGCAGTGTTGACTAATAATGCCACAGTAGCATCTGTTCTTTCCTCACTGGAAAGTGCTTATTGCTTTGTTGAGATACATTCAGTTACGTTTGTTCATAGCTGCATAATGTAGACCACAGTTTAGATCTATGGCAATGTTTGCTTGGAGTTTACAGCAAGGCAGGGAAATCTGTCCGGAAGAACGTATTTGGGAAATAGTTTGTGCTACGTTTATATTACGTCACATTGGCCTATTTATTGACTTCGAGCAGCAGCACTTTAGAAAGACACGGTACATATAAATCAAGTAAATCAATCAGTACCCTTTAGTTAATGTTGGGGTATTTGTCGCTGTACATTTGCACATACGTGAGATTTGTCATCTGCATTTACACATAGTAAATATTTCGAACAGTGGGCACACTTGAGCGGTGCCCAAAAAGCTATTGTTTATTGGTTTTGTATTTCGAACGTAACCATTATATAGGCTCATAATGGCCGATAAAATGGATATGTCCTGGCGATATGGTCGTGGCCGCTCAGGCAGTGGCAGAGATGATTTCAGAGTAGGTGGGTCCGGTGGCCCCTTTAGGAACCGACATGGTCAAGGCAGACCAATGCCATACAGCAGGCCACCTAAACAGCTTCCGGGTAAGTGGCACCATGACATATTCGACAATAGCTTTAATGGCAGTCCTGGTGGCACCAGTGGACTGGTTGTGGATACTGGAGGTCAGCTCCTTGTCACAAACTTACACTTTGGTGTCTCTGATGCAGATATCCAGGAAATGTTCGCTGAGTTTGGTAATCTCAAGAAGGCTGCTGTTCATTATGACCGTTCAGGAAGGAGTTTGAGCACTGCAGATGTCCACTTTGACAGAAGGGCCGATGCCCTGAAGGCCATGAAACAATATAACGGAGTGCCACTTAATGGGCGCCCCATGAACATACAGCTTGTCATGACAAAACAGCCTGAGATACTGCGGCTGACTCCCATGCAGGATCTGAGCAGAGGTGGTGGAGGCATAATTAGGAATCGTGTCGGTAGCTTTGGAGGCATGCAGAAACCATCTGGAAGTCACGGTGCCGGAGGATCCACAGGCCGGGGTACAGGCGGGTCTGGTGGCAACAAACAGCAGCTTTCTGCAGAGGCGCTTGATGCCGAGCTAGATGAATACAATGCGTTGAGGCCAGCGAAGAGATGAAGCCATTGTCCCTGGTCATCTTTCTCTATTTTCTGCATTGAAGGGTTACAGCGTTGTAATGTAATGATATTTTGCACTTGCATGTCTTTTCATGGAGCGGCTCGGAAAGTTGCTGGCTATCTGTAAGAGGGTTGTCTGTGTGCGTGCGTGGATGTGATTGTTTGTCCGGAGCTGATCTTGCAAACCGCTGGACTGGAGTAGTCTAACTCGGTACATGAATTCTTTTTTCACGTTGTGTACTTGAAATATTTTCATACAAATACTTTCATAATGGAAGTCAATGAGCTTGGATTGCCCAAATTTGGGCACGGATGATGTGTTGAAGTTATAACTGTTTGAATGGCAAAGGTAGAGAGTCAAACAACAAACTAAGCGTTATATGCATTCATGACCAATCATGAAAAGTGCATGATGACAAAATTCTTGCATGGCAGAACAGAACAAGATGCAGACCTTGGGCAACAGTTAGCCAGACAAGCCATGGTGGATACATGGTGGATACCATACAGAAATGCCGACAATCAAACAGACAAACCACGACGGGGCGCCGGCGGTGAGAGACACAGAAGAAATAGTGTCTTGAGACATGAGTGTCTCGAGACAGAGACAGAGTGTCCGCGACAGGGCACAAGCAGAGAGAAACACAAGAGGGAAGTCAAACAGACGAACCATGGCGATGCACAGGGAGCTAGAAACACACTAGCTCACACTTGATTGATTTAATTAATAACGGAAGTTAATGTCAGCCGTACAGGCCTGAAACCTTGCACAAATAGGATTCATATGTCATAGATATGTCATTGGTGACTGAAGTCACATTCTGGACACGTGAAGTCCGAGATCCACATGAAGCCACGCCATTATTCGACCGTGTGTTTTTCACCAATTCATGATTTTGAAGAAAACCAGTAATTTGGCACTGATCAGTATCAGTCCAGCAGTTTGCAAGATTAGCTCCAGACAAACACAGACAGACACACAGACCGACCCTCCTAAAGTTGGCTAGCCTTCTGTAGAGCCACACAGTAAAAAGATTTTTGTCTGTGGGTTAAGGGGTGTAGGATTTCCCTGTTTCCTATTCCTTAGATCAGAACCTGCAGTACAGATTAACCACATATTAATAATAATAATAATCATAATAATAATCATAATCATAATAATCATAATAATAACAATGATAATAATAAACCAACATCCAGCAGAGAGCTTTTAGTAGCCAACAGCTGTACTGAAAGCCCACTCCACGTTCCAGGTCAGTTTGCAAGAGAATGAAATCCCCTCTCATGGCCTGTCTAAGATTTGCATGTGTTACAGAGTCAGCCAACTAGTTAATTGGCCGTGGGTTAGGCCTCCACCTGTTGCCAACCTGAGTAATTGGCAGAGCACTATAAGAGATTTTTAAATGCCCTATGTTTCGTGTGTCTGCGCTTCATTTCTGAGTTTGGTACAGGGCGGCACTGTCCGACTGAATATTGTCATGTGACTTTAAGTATTGTCATGTGACTTTTGTTTTCTTTATTTAGTGCTTGTTAAAAATGTATGAGATACATGTAGTGTCTTAAATGTTTTTTGATTGTTTTGTTTGTGTGTGCCTGATGTGTGTGATGTGTGTGCCTGCTGGTTACACTGAGGCCATATTTCCAGCTGGTGATCGAGACGAAGAGGTCGGGGAGATCCGAGACTATATTTGAGGCTACAAGAGGCAGTGGTGACAGGGAAGTTCGGAGTCTACCAGGCTATACAGGAGGCAGCGGCGGCAGGGAAATGAGAGACTATTTGGCTAGACAGGTAGGAGAACCAAGTCTACCTGCCTGGACAGTTTTTTGTTTTCTTTATTGTTTTTGGTCGATCCCCACTTTCATGTTGGGGGCATATTGACTAGGGGGGGATATGAATACGAACATCGCTGAGTCGGCTGAAGTGGACTTCGCAACGCTCTGCACAGCGATTCGCTCCAGTCAAACGTTTGATGTTTGGTTACATTTATGCTCATGCTATGCATTTTGGGGAGTGAGAGTGTGTTGTCCTCGTCTTATGTGTGGAGTGGGGTGCCAAGAGATCCTTATACCAGTGTTGGGTGGAGTTAAAGGTCACAGTTAAAACCTGTGACACACAGTACTTCAAGGTCTGTTAACACCAACAGCCCCACTGAAATGCCTGATTTCATTCCCATTGCTCCAGAAATCGCCCTGGAACTGCTTATGGCTGAAAACATTGCGGCTTGTTAAAAAAGTAAGAGATACATGTGGTGGCTTAAATGTTTTTTTGATTGTTTTGTTTGATGTTTGTTTATTTTATTGTCTAATACAATACTGCCTCAAGTTGACTGCCTCAAGTCACATCACCACATTGGTTCCCAATTCCAACACAGGCAGTATACCTCTGCCAGCTTGGAGCTGCAGGGCTCTAGACTGCGACCAAAATGAATATTTTTTTTAGATTGTGTGTGTTCGAATTTCACGTTTCAGCTTGAAGACTACCAACACCAAGCCACCCATGCAGAAGATAAAACTCATGGTGGAAGCAATGCCTACATACGAGAATTAGGAGAATGGGAAACTCGAGTACCAACTAGGCCTCACGCAGGAAGAGCTGGGATCCAAAGAGGTTGCGTGTTATATGAACAGGCTGAAGACCTGCAGTGCCTGAGGAGTTGGATGCCGCAATATACAGCTCTGACCAAATTGGAATTAAATAAGACAAAACCTTCACCTCGAGCAATCTTCTTTTTTTGAAAATGTATTGCTTTTTTTTACAGTGTGGCACCAATAGTCTAAAATAGCGTTAGAATAGTGTTTGTCCATCCATCCGTCCAGTATGTATGTAAGTGTGTGTGTGTGTGTGTGTGTGTGTGTGTGTGTGTGTGTGTGTGCGCATTTCTTGTTAACACTCTGCCAGTGAACCCAATCCCCGAATATATATTTTGTGTTTTTTTTTGCCTCAATATTATTTCCATCTATCTATCTATAAATACACATAATCTCTCTCTCTCTCTCTCTCTCTCTGTGTGTGTGTGTGTGTGTGTGTGTGTGTGTGTGTGTGTGTGTGTGTGTGTGTGTGTGTGTGTGTGTGTGTGTGTGTGTGTGTGTGTGTGTGTGTGTGTGTGTGTGTGTGTGTGTGTGTGTGTGTGTGAGAGAGAGAGAGAGAGAGAGATTGAGTGAGTGAGTGAGTGAGTGAGTGAGTGAGTGAGTCCTCCACATATCTCGAGAACCGTTTGCCTGACCGTCCTAACCTCTCCTACTTAATTTCAAACTTTATTTTCCAGGATGGTCGTTACGCTCAAGGTGCTGGTCACCCGCAGCAGCCCCAGGCTTAAGGAAGAAACAGTCAGGGGTAGAGCATGTCTCTGGAATGCTCTTCCCTCAGCTGTTTAGAGAAGTGGACTCTGTATAAATTTTTTAATTTAGCTATGAAAAACCCTTCCTCCCTTGTTTCAGTATAGCATGTCATTTGAATTAGAATCCCTTAGTGTTTTATTTCCAATGTCAATACTGTAGCCTGTAGCCATTCCATTTTGCCACAGCTTTTGTTTTTATTTGTCTTGTCTATTTTCATGCTGTGCATTGTTGTGTAATGTTTTGGGAATTGTGCGTGCGTGCGTGCGTGCGTGCGTGCGTGCGTGCGTGCGTGCGTGAGAGAGAGAGAGCACACATTATAAAGTGCTATAGTGCTGTTAAGTGTGAAGGGACCCAGTGTCAGAAGTAATCCAGTCCTGTGTATCTCTGTCAACTACAGAGCCTTTACCTTGCCATTTTTTGTTGTTCCCCCCCCCCTATTTCTGCTCATCAGTAACATGAGGAACACAGAGGTGCTGTGGTGAAGCACCCATTGCCATGTAGCCATTATTCTGTTAAAAGACATTTTAGATTGGAATGTTGTACAACTCTCCTGAAGATGCTTGTGTCGTCTACATACACAATGCACGTGTGTCTGTTTGACTTTACGGCAAGTTAGCATTTGTTTTTTTTTTCTCCCAGGGAAGTTTGTGAAAGGATACATTCATTTGAGTTGATCATATCATGATCATATCATCATCACAGTTTAGATCTGTTTGGAGAGCAAGGCAAGGACGTTGCTGCTTGGAAGTCCACATTTGTGAACAGGTTGAGCTACACCTGTGTTACGTCGCACCCAAGGCAAAAACAAGTTCTGGGTTAATTTAGTAATTACTTTAGTCACTGTACACTTTCCCTCTGCATTCATACCTCCTAACTATTAGGAGCAGTGGGTGATGTTGAGTTTAGACCAAACAAGCTAGTATTTTGATTTTGAACTTTATCATTATTAAGCTCAGGCATAATGGCCGATAAAATGGATGTGTCCTGGCAACATGGCTGTGGCCACTCAGGTGGTGGCTGAGATGATTTTAGTCATCTTGGAGGAGGCACCAGGGGAGAGGGGCCAGGGGTTGTCAACTCATTGGCGGCGGTCCACAGGTGGTCCTCAGAGAAAGTGTAGCCCCCAGTGTCAAACATGACAGGTAAGGTCCTAAAGGTCCAGTGTCATCTAGCTCTGTCAACTTCAAAGACTTTAACCTGCATTTTCTTTGGTTTGTTTTTCCCTATATCTACTAGGAGAGGTTTCATAATCGGTAAAGTTTGCAGGACAAATAATAATATAACATATAACTAAGCATATAACTAATAATAGGACATACAGTAACTAAATAAAGAAATATAAACTAAATATAAAAGATGACCTCCAAAGCAGCGGTGTTGGCAGTGGGTTTATAGGCAGTTAATTCAGCAGATCATTTTAAATGCTGGAAATTCAAATATTGTGAAATAACAGTACTTTTTATGTTATAATTTGGCGTTCTTATAAACAATAAATATGTTTTATAAATCTGTGAAATCTGTGTTTGAAGAGCTACATCTGTCCTGCTCCCAACATTCGATTCACTAGCAAGGACCACGCTACAAATCAATAGCGTTTAAGTTTTTTTTTTAAGCGAACCAATGGAACTAATGAAACAAAATGAATAGAAAGGCGAGGGCCTTCAGGCTGAGTCGTCGATGCAGAGTCGATGATGCAGAGTCGTCTATGCAGAGTCGCGGATGCCTAGTCGTTGATGCCGAGCGCCCGATACCGAGTCGATGATGTCGCCCGAGTGGCTGCTGACGAGTCGTTGATGCAGAGTCGTCGATGGCGAGTCGATGCAGGATTTAGAAGCTTTGAAGGGAGCTCGGCGTAGCTCCTGGCCACGACGAAGTCCCCCGGAGCCCTACGGAAGGAAAAAGTGGAGAGGTGGGTGGGAAAGTGGGGTGTGGGAAAGTTGCAGAATGCGATATATGGTTTATAGGTAAACGAATGCGACTTGATTGAACAGTAGAGACTTCAAGAGTGTTGCAAATATAGTTTTGGTTTTAAATGCTAGACATTTACAATGTAACATACCTGTATAGAACAATATTGTACCAAGTACTAATACAGTAGGCCTATGTACAACTAGCTACTTCCTCCAGTGGTGTTGTCATCGCTGTGCAATTACATTCTCTTCCTGCCACCTTTTCAAAACGTTTGATTTTAAAATCTTACTGTGTAACGTCCATTTTAGTACTCCTTTTGGGGACACCTCTGGTAGCTCTCTTAGAACTGCTTATGTCTGCCAGAAGCTTAAAGGTGAGGGAGTGCAGTGTTACCGCCGTAGCATCCTTTTTTACTCAACAATGTAAGCAGTTTGTTAAGAATTGTTTCTTGCTTTGTTGAGAGGCGTTCATTTACAAGCAAGTTTGTTCATATCAGCATCACATTGAACAGAGTTTAGATCTCTGGCGACGTTTGCTCAGTTAACAGCAAGGAAGGGATGTCTGCCCGGTACTCCATATTTGGGCAACGTTTTTTGCAACGTCAGTGTTGCATCACGCTCATAGACTATGTAAAGCTGCTGCTGGAGATTTGGGGCCGTTATCGAGTAGCAATATGGCCCAAGAAACCAACCGATGTAAATCCCCCATGCTATGTGAGACCGGCTGTGGTTTCTTTGGCAGCCCACGGAACAATGGCATGTGCTCCGTCTGCTACAAAGATTTCCTCCAGAGACAGAAGATCAATGGGCGAGTCAGTCCACCACAGTCATCACCTACTATCAGCGGAATAGGAGAGTCTTTTCTTGCACAGTGCTCAGAGAATTATTCTCTACCTGTACAGGTATCTGTTCCAACAGCCACTTCACTCAAGGACACAACATATGGGCAGAGCAGCGATGTAACAGCCTCTGCAACTTTAACAGAACCTCTTCCAAGCACCTCAGCGGCTAGATTCAGCGTTAAAACCGAGGAGATACAGACATCATCAGTACCACAGGACTCCACCCAGGTGGCAGTGGAGACTGATGACAAACCCAAAGCTAAGAAAAACCGTTGCCTCACCTGCCGCAAGAAGGTTGGCCTCACAGGCTTTGACTGCAGATGCGGGGGGGTGTTCTGCAGCATTCACCGATACTCGGACAAGCACGACTGCACTTTTGACTACAAAGCCGATGCTGCGGAAAAGATCCGGAAAGAGAATCCCGCCATTGTCGGAGAGAAGATCCGAAAGATCTAAGGGTGTTCATAGCAGACGTCACCATACAATTCAAATAAACGTGTTTCATTTACAGTTCTTTTCCTGACAAGTTGTTGCTTTACACACGTTTTTATTTCTCCGAAACTGATTCCTTGTCCTTATTTTTTACTTTAAATGTCAAGGTTTGTGGGTTTTTGTTCCAATCACAATACTTTTATTTCCATTTTCCTATTTTTTTATTTGCAGATAAAAGACTAAAAACAAGACAGAAAATTAAAGGCTCTCCAAGGCAAGTTTGCTTATTTGTTATACATGTTAAACCGAATATAAATGAGAACAGTTTCAAACAAGAGAAAAAAAGTTGTAAAAACAGAGGACAAACATGAAACATCCCCTATCACATACTGTATATTCAATATACTATTACAAAGTTCCTTACATGATCTCACAGTACCTTGGGCTCAAGCTATATCCCGTCTCCAATTGCTACACAATCCAGCTGCTAGACTGTTAACTGGAAAGAAATTGGATCATATACCCAGGCTAGCCATCCTGACTTCTCTGAATGCCTGTGAGTTTCAGAATGTATTTTACTGATAACTTTTAAAGCCGTGCAAGGCCAGGCTAGTTATATATAGATAAGCCGCTCCTGTATGAGATAGGGCCCTCTTGGTTGTAACCATAGACTGAAAAAACCTATCAACGAAGGGATCCCCATTGGTTTCTACAGACCGTTTTGAAGCCACTTTTTGGCTTATTCAAATCCGCCATCTTTGAACTGCCGGTCCCGAAAAGAAACCGGAAAGACTGTTATTGGCTGCAACCGCAGCGAGGGCGGGTCTTCACCCGGTAGAACCAATAGAAGCCCTAGAAGTATACCCTACTTAATCATTCATTTTAAAATCAATGGGACCATACTTTACTAAACACATATCAAGATAATTTAAAAAAGGATTTGAACTAGCGATTGAAAACATTGTGTTTATGAAAATGAAAATGTTTACTACGGTAATAAAATCAAGTGTAAATTACTGCTGAAAACCTATTTTTATGTCAAAGCCTTTCCATAGGGTTTACTTTATTGCCTCTTATCCGTGTTAATTTCCTTGTATGCCTTTTTGTCTGTTTCTAATGTTAATTGCTAATTCACGTTCATTTTAGCTTCGCTTTGCTGTTTTAACACTTTATTGTTACCTAGCTGCATTCTTTATATCATTTTTAAAACTCTAACAGAAATAGTTAATACTATAGTCCTGCTTAATGTCCCTTAGATCGAGAAAGGCGTTTCCAACAATGGAAACTGGAGAGGTGCACCAAGTGGGAACGCAGATTTCAGCCAGGCCAGGTGGAACTCCATATTTTGGCAAATCTGTGACTTCAGTCATCTATGAATTATCTATATAACGAATGACTCCATATTTGGGCAAGGTTTCAGCCTGATCCGACCATCATTGATTTCGATTATATATTATTATAAAATGAATAAAGTTAAATATTTCCAAAAACATACATAATATATATGTTAATGGGGCTGGATCCAGATCCAGCCCGATTAACTTCCATTATAAAAATAAATAAATATTCAAACAACTTCACCTACTGGCAGTGTTGCACAAGAAATTTGGCGCTGATCGGTCCAGTGGTTTGCGAGATAATCTCTAGACAGAAAAACAAACAGACAGACAGACAGACAGGGGCGAAAAAAGAATCTCCCAGAGATAATAAGCTGTTGTTGGGCTTGTGTTTTATCTTGGACCATAAAAATGCATGGAGGTACTTCCTTGGCCTACTGCCAGTGTTCACAAGACAACTCGTGCTGTTCAGGCCAATGGTTCAGGCCCCTGTGCTATACACATACACACTCTTCGCCATGTTGCCCACATACTGAATTAGTCTGTATTTGTACATTCTATTTCTAATATAATTATTTATAATTTAATTTCACAACAAAATCTGAAACCTCAAGTAAAATAAAATCAAATCAGATTTAAATATTTACCATTGCTCTAACAATTGGCCTTAATGTTATGCAGCAATATACTGTAGTGTGAATTATTCAAAAATAATGAATACTGCTGCTATTCTTTGATTGTTCCTTTTATTATTTTTGTATTGTTGTATAATGTATATACAGTACATTTATTATTAATATTATTATTATTTGGCCGATGCCCGTTGAGAACGATGCCCGTTGGCAACGCACACCTCTCGTTTACCCATTGTACTCATATGTTATCTCACAATAACAGAAAACAGAAAATACACTAGTATTGAGCCCTGAGGGATTCCGGTTACCCATATGGGGTTTAAGTGCTTAAAGCAAGGCAGGGAAGTCTGTCTGGAAATCCATATTTGGGCAACGGTTTGTGCCACTGTGTTACCTCATACACACAGGCCTATATCATGTCCAGCTGCATAACACTCACATCATATAGCTAGTTGTGTAGTCATGTAGTGTTAGAGGTTATTATGTTACTATGTTACTATGACATCACAGTACTGACATCATAACACTGATGTAATAACCTGCCTCCCAAGTACTCTGACAACACGTTCTGACGTCAAAGTGAATACATAGTACCTGCTGAAGACGGGGTACTACACTGGTTATGGACAATCTGAATTTCTCTGAAGAGAAGATTAAGCAACAACTAGCGTTACTTGGGTACAAGAATGTATCAAAGTCCCGACTGCTTGAAATCAAAACAAATCTTGATAAACTGATTCAACGTGGAAGATCAAAGAGCCAGGCTTCATCCAAATACACACAGCCCTTAACAGATCCTACCAGGCAAGAGGTGGAGCCCAGCCAAATGAACACACGATACACCTTCAGCCAGACATCCTCTCTAGGCAGTGACACAGGACAGGCACACGGGAGGAACTTCATCAATAAACATGAAGGACAACTCCATGTATGTGATGATTCCAGACACAATGAAGGATTAGATACATGGAGCAATCAGGAAGGACGTCTAGGAGGCCTGCATGTGTCCATGTCTACCCAAGAGAACGCTGAACCAGAGAATGAAGACAGAAGTCAGAGTGAAGGACAGAGACCTGCATCTGTGCAGAGACAGTACTCATGTCTCTCTCCTCAGCCGAGGTCTGATCCTGCTTTCTCTGAAGAGGAAATTGAGCAACAGCTAGTGTTACTTGGGTACAAGAATATACCAAGGCACCGACTGCGTGAAATGAAACGAGATCTTGATGAACTGATTCAACATGTAATATCAAACAGGCAGGCCTCATCCATTGAGCTTCACTCCAGCAAACCCCAAACAGTCCCATCCCAGCCAAGTCCCTCTGCATACAGGAAAGAAGTTAATCAATCTCATATTGCAGACCCTGGTGATGGGTATTTATTGCATTCTTGTAAGTCAGGCCATAGTAAAAGACAGGTGGCACCCGCCTATTATTCAGGTGAGAAAGAGTATATACGGTCCTCAACAGATCCTACCAGGCTAGAGGTGTCGCCCGGCTCCTTGTCTGCCCAGGACAGCTCTGAATCAGAGAATGAACTCAGTAGTAGTAGTAGTAGTAGTAGTAATGGTAGTAGCTCTGAGACTGATGGACTCTCTCCGAGCACCTTCGAATCCTACAACAGGAGAATGACTCCAATGCAAAGTGAGCTTGAAGTCAGGCCCAGACCCAAGTCCTTCATCGTTTCAGCACAGGGTCATCCTCATACGAATAACCTGAAGAAGGATGACCCCGTCACAAAGTATTTTCAATATAAGAAATACTGGGAAATGCACCCACGTCCTGGAGAATGGGATAGGACTGAACTACGCAGGGAGATCAGTGAAAAACTTGCATACCGGCCTCCTCCGCCTAGACCTGAAAGAGTATTAGTGCCCAATAACTATGTTGTGCCAACATCGAAGAAACGCTCCGCCCTACGTTGGGATATCAGGTGTGATTTGGCCAACTTCCTAATGCCACCAAACAGCCTAAGTTATCTATTTTAGGCCTTATTCTCTGTCCATGCATTTTTTTATTGGATAATAAGCCTTATGCCTTGATAGGCCTACACTATAATTGCCCTCTATAACAAACACCGTAAATATCCTACATATAAATAAGGAAACGTCTGTCAGTCAGTCAGTCAGTCAGTCAGTCAGTCAGTCACACACGCACGCACGCATGCACACGCGCGCACGCACGCACACACACACACACACACACACACACACACACACACACACACACACACACACACACACACACACACACACACACACACACACACACACACACACACACACACACACACACACACACTGTTTCCACATGGTCTCAGTGGGTTGAGCAATTGATCTGAACTTGCACACAGGAATTGACCATTAGCACATGCAGACAGTGACAAAGTCTGTTTTTCACTTTCCCAAAATGTAAGCTGTTTCACGTTTTTGTGTAAACACCAAAGATTCAGAGTTCAGGCTATGGGATCTGTCGTCATGGTTACAGCCCTGCAGGCTATGGCATCTCTCTAGCCACTGCCTACACTTGGCTTACACACACACACACACACACCAGCACAGAGACGTAGCTCTTGGTGCCAATAGTGTTGGCGTATGCACATTGTTTACTCATTGATACAACAGACATTCCATCGATTTATGTGCGATCAGAAGGTACATTATTTCACGTATTTTCAAGAGAGGCGAGCCGGCTGTGAGAATAACGTCTCTCTGTGAATGAGAACCAAGGTGGAGCTAAGCTCAGCTGAGCTGCACTGTGTGTGTGTGGGGCCTTAAAAACGCATGGTAGTGGAATTTCTGCTGGTCCTCCAAAGTAAAAAAGTTGATTTTGATCCCTGATATACTGTGTACACAGCGCATAACCCAAAGTCTTTGTCTTGTGTTGCACAAGTGTTGTACAATGTGTACAACATATCCAGGACGACGACATGCTTTTAGATTAGGTTTTTATTCCCGAGCACTGCACATTCACATGTAAACAGGAAGGCTCACTTCCACAGACTGACCTGGGGACACACCCCTTAAGTGCTTGTCCCAACCAATCACAAATGCTATTGGAACAGACACTAGGTGGTAGTAGAGTATCAAGTACAAACATATTCTGTGAGAATATTGCATTCTGCAAATACTTTGAGTGCTCACATCTTCGGGTATGGACCAGAAATAATATTTTAGGGTTATATGGCTACCTACAAGCCTCCCCTGGACAGACATGCCAAATTTGTGATAACCTCATGCAGTTGTTGGCAAGAACCATGCAGTTGTTTTTGTAATCCAGTACAAATGTAATTTCGCATATTGTACAAATGGCGTATTTGACCATTTCTGCACACCGGGTGTTCTTAAACAGTAATGGAATTGCATACATTGGGTATGACTGGAAGTCAGTAAACTTTCTTGACTTGCAACATTATCTTCATTAACAAACAAACATTAGATGTTTAATTCATGGCACAACTCAAATGACCAACACATTATTTGGCTCTTGCCATAAACTAAGGTACACATTTTTTTATATATATTTTTTTGATAATGGTGGAAGGAGAGGGACTTCACATCTCTATACCCTTATTTTATACTTTGGTCTCAATAGTATTTAAATAAAAACTAACTGAAACTAAAGGTGTAGTGTCTGTCCCTGATTGGCTGAGACCTAAATTGGTATCTCACCAGAAATTAAACTTAAACTCCCCAATTGTACAGAGTCAATTCCCCCTACTGTCCTGGTAATTGGCCCACATATCCCCTCCGCTGGTCTCGGGAGAGTTGTAGACTTAGAACAAGCGTTACTCGATACATGCACGTCACGTGTCATTTGGACTGTTGACAGTACACTGCCCAGATTGTCACGACTAATTGTCACAATGTCGGCTGAGCCTGGACCACACACTATACACAATATAACAACAGTACAGTGGTATATAGATGCAGTACAGTGGTCTCATACAGCTATAGATGCACTACAGTGGTCTCATAGATCCAGAACAGTGGTCTATATATGCAGTACAGTGCTCTATAGACACAGTATATTGGTCTATAGATGCAGTACAGTGGTCTATACAGTACAGTGGTCTATAGACGCAGTACAGTGGTCTATAGATGCAGTACAGTGATCACAACGGTTATAATCTATGGCCCATCCATATTATAAAAAACAGACTCATGTTTGTTATACTGTAATAAACAAATAAACAAAGAGTCTCAGGCCTGTTTAGGTCTGACCACTAAATCAATGACACAATGCTGTTGCCAGCTTCCATCCCAGTAGGCTACATAAAGTAAAACCAGTAAAAGGGATTAGTTATCATAAAATGGAACATACATGTAATAGGAAGTGTCTTTGTTGATGTTTCAGTGGTTTTGTGTGTTCTGCTTCTGTTTCTGACACACTGAATAACGGTGAGCAGTCAGCATCAAAGAGCCATAAACATGGACAGTGGACACATTATGTCACTTTCTTTCCAGCTGGCAGATTCTTCAGCGTTTGTCAGGCACTGTGTTGAATAAACACTATTTATTTCTGAATTATTTCGACCTTTGTCAAATAATCGGTTCAGGAACACATATCACGCTTTTTTATTTTATCTTTTTTTATGCACATTATAGACAGTTGATGTACACACTCATGTTTGATGGTGAATTGCACCATCTCGTGGCAAAATAAAGCAATGATTTCATCTGAGCCTAAGTTGTAAACACAAACTCAAGACTTTGAAATAGACACATTCACTATTTAGCATTGCACGTGACGCACTTCAAAATAAACCAAGTACTGTCTATCTAGATTGTTATTTCGATAGTATTGTTTAGACAGATGCTAGGTCTCTCTGTAGAGTATGTGGTTGCCTTTGCTTATTGTTAGTTGCTTGGGCTCTGGATGAAAGCATCTCCTAAATGCCTATATATGTAACAGGGCGGTATGAGGCCTGGTACCAGCTACGCCACCTAGGGAAATACTTTAGTATACCTAAAAATGGTTAAAAGTACATTATTATTAGTAAAAATAATAAAAAGTTATTGAAATGAGTAAAAATACTTTAAAGTACATAAAATAAGTAAATAATACTTTGAAAGTACATCAAATCAGTAAAGAAATACTTAAAAGTTGTCAAAATGGGTAAAAATACTTAAAAGTTGTTATAATGAGTAAACAATACTTAAAAGTTGTTAAAATCCATAAAGAAGCCAAAAACATATCCCCAAAAAAATAAGAAGAAAAGGGTCTACAACGCCCACTTATTGGTCAATTAAGTATTTGGTTAGTATTTGGTGTGTATTTGTACTTAACAAAGTATTTGATGAGTATATGGTGCATATTTGGCAGTTAACAGAGTATTTGGTGAGTATTTGTACTTGACAGAGTATTCATGCTGGGTATTTGCACACAGAGTCATGGTGTTGGTTGACAGGCTGGTAGAACAAAGCTGTCATTGTTCTAAACACACTGGGGTCAGCAGTCAAAGGTCAGAGGTCACTGGATCTGGGTTCCAGAGGAGTGGTTAAATATAAAGAGCTCTAACACACGCACACACACGCACACACGCACGTACGCACGCACGCACGCATGCGTGCTGTGAAGCCTTCAATTCATTCAATCTTTTTTTTTTGTGTCGCATTCCTTGGCAGTGAATGAGTACAGGTGGTTCAGCTAAACTATGTACTGTATATCGTTGCTGTCGGGCAGAAACCTCTTAGTCTTATCTCCATATTCTAACTTTTTGTGTTTTTTCATAAATTAATGCTCTGCTTGATCATACTACTCCACTACTACTACTACTAGTACTACACTTCACCGCACCACCCGAGCACTGTCCCAGGTTCCCGAACAGTTTCAATGGAGAATAAACATCACACTTGTGAGTCTGAGGTTGTTTATTTTTGTTCATATAAAAAAATGACATCTCCGTCACAATCAGATTGCATCATCACATTCAGCATAATGTTGCCGTGGTTACTACGTACTGTTATTACATTTAAGCGAACTTTCACAGAAAGCAGACACTTTGCTCAGAGAATTGGGCAATTTTCCCCAGGAAACAGACAGGTATTTTAATCCAGTGATTCGCAAAGGATTTTCATGTTAAGGGCCCCCAAATTGATACGTAATTGGCCTCGGACCCCCATCTGAAAAGCTTTTGTGCCAAGGACCCCGATAAGAGAAGATTCGTGTTGTTGTTCTTGTTGTTTTAAAATCATTAAAACATTTCCACTACCTCCCAAGATGTTCCCAAGCAGATTTACAAGATCGAAAATAGCAGATCTGCAAGCTCACAATGTGTCGCGATGCGACGCGTTGTGAGCTTATAGATCTGCTACTTTTGAATACCCATGCACGCCAAATGGGGTTAAAGTTCTTAAACAGATGTTTTAATGATATATGAAATTATTTAGCTGAGGACCGCCTGGAACCCCCACAAGGGACCACCTGGGGGTCCCTGGACCCCACTTTGAGATCCACTGGTTTAATCGGTTTTCAACACACAAACAGAACTATCTGTGGGGTTCTGCCACCTTCAACCTGGACTCCAAATTGTTGGCCGTAGCGTTAAAGTTGAACGTTCCAAAAGATTCCAAAAAAACGTCCACATTTTGTAAAGAAAAAAAATCTAAAAATGTTCAAGAGTAGCAAAAAAATGTAAAGTTTTGAAAATGTTTAATATACTTGAATATAATTATATATTTTTTCAAATATTCAAAATATATTCACATATTAGTATATCGGGCTTAAGTATTTAAAGGTCACAGATCATGACAAAAAAAAAATCATATCAACAAATCCATAAACCGAAGTCTGATTTGTATTAAAGATACTAGATTGACGCTGGTCGGTGCTACGTGAACTTCATCCTCTCAGACTCATCGGGTTAATGTGTAATGAAGAAGACAAGGATAATAGGTTACATTTAAATAGTCAAGGTAGTGCATGTAAATATAAATTCTATCATTGGACCATTTGCTGTAGTTCCCCAGGTGTCCAGAAGGTGGCATATACCCGTGACTTGTTCCGGTTCTTATTCACAAAGCTTTGTTTGATTGGCTCAGCATTTCATTTGAACCAGAAACACATTATGAAGGTGTCATGGGCTTATGTGTTTCCGGTTCAAATCTGCTGACAGTGGTGCAGTGCTCATTGCACGCAATACCACGGCGTCCCGCCAGTCTTTTGAGCAGGAGCACGCGCATGCACGAATGTGAGAGTGCGTCTACCTCGCGTATCGACCAAAAACAACAATTCACACCTCTTATCAAAGCTTGCTAAAGCTGCCGAGTGTCAACAGCGTGAATTAACATAGGAATGAGCTGGCTGGATGCATATAAATGGTCCATTGTGTGACCTGCTAAGTACTGTAGGTGTAGGCATACTGTCAGATGTCTTGAAGCAGTCCAAAAAGAACGTTTGGATAACAGTGGCTGATGGATTCATGAACTTAATTAGAGAGGTGACGTCTGCAAGGTAAAGACTATTCATTTCCTGTACAAACATTTCCTACTATTTATGCACTCGTAAACCTAAGTAACATAAATCACACATTATTAAAGTAAAATGCATGCGCGAGCGAAGTGCGCGTGATGTGCGTGAGACGTCATTAAAATAGCATCACACCAGTTAAAAAATCACCACTACAACACTGGCTACTGAGCCAATCAAACAAAGCTATGGGACACTATTTCAGTATTAGGTAGTATTTAGTCACTCGAGCAAGACTGTCGACTCAGAGATTGTGTAATAGTTGTCTGGCTGCGTGAGACTATAGAATTAGAATCCGCTCAATCACACGTTTGCCTTTCTCTTCCAGGATCCACAACCTGACGCTCAACCAATCAGAAGAAGGGGTATTTCCTCTTCCTGGTTCTGGATCAGCTGCCCACTCTGATGTAAGAGGCCCACCTCTGCGCGGGGCTTAGCCTGGCTCCACCCATTTTAAAGTAGACCAGCTGTCGACCTGCAAAGCGGAGGAGACAAGAGTTACCTACTACTAAACCAGTGGTTCTCAAACTTATTCAAATCAAGGACCCCCAAATGTATATATATTTGGATGTACAAGCTTGAAGCTGTAACATCTGCTATTTTTGAATAGCCAACGTAAAACATTTGGATCAAGTGGTTAAAAAGTGATTATGATGCTGAATTAACACATTTTGCTGGGGATCCCCTGGAACTATTAGTCTAATTTCAAAGACGAAGTAAGGTAAGATAACGCACAATAAGATAAGAGGTAAGACAAGAAGAGACGAGACAAGACAATCATTCATCCCCCTGAGGGAACCTCATGTGTCAGCTGACCTGTCCAGGTGATCTCATTGGTCAGGACAAAGGCGCCACAGTGGGCGTGGCTCTCACAGATAAGCTCCGCCTCATGCAGGCTGAAGACAGACAGCTGGCAGGCGTCGTGACGATAGGATGGCCAGCATCTGTAGTCGTCTCCTTGGATGGACCTGTCTGGGACGGCTCTGTAGTCTGCAGGACAGGTTTTATTTGTCACTGACTTATACAGCAAGGGTTCCCAAACTTCTCAGGCCGCGACCCCCCCGAAATAATCATATTGGAACTGGGGACCCCCCAAAATAATCATATTTGAACTGAGGACCTCCCAAAATAATCATATTGGAACTGGGGACGTCCCAAAATAATCATATTTGAAACGGGGGACCACCCACCCTGACAAGCACTTGGAAGTGTAGGCATTACATTTAGTTTGACTTGTTTCCACAGATACATATTGTGAAAATAGCAGAACTACTAGCTCACAACGCCTCGCATTGCAAAGCGTTGTGAGCTTGTAGATCGGCTATTTTCACAATGTTTCAAAAATATTTTGTGTACAGCAAAAACAGGAGGGGGGGGCCTAGTATAGAGCCCTTGGGAATCCAGTCAACTAAGTATAGGGTTTAATTGGTTAAGTGTCAGCAAGTGAATGACATATTGTTTAGTACACAGGTCTTTCACCAGAGGGCGCCAGGGCGCCTAGTATGGAAAGGAGGAATCATTAAAAAAAACAATGTATAATAGATATAAATTGTTGATTTTTTTCGGGATCAATAAATCCCGGGATCAATAAAGTATATATCTATCTATCTATCTATCTATCTATCTATCTATCTATCTATCTAATACAAACGTAATACAAACATAATACAAACGTAATACAAAAGTGTGTGTGTGTGTGTGTGTGTGTGTATGTGTGTGTGTGTGTGTGTGTGTGTGTGTGTGTGTGTGTGTGTGTGCGTGTGCGTGTGCGTGTGCGTGTGCGTGTGTCTGTGTCTGTGTCTGTGTGCTTGTGCGTGCTTATACCTGCAGTGTGTGTGTAGTTGTTGAGATAAAGGCCGTTGGCGTAACTGTGTAGAACTTTCTCCATCTGTTTCAGAGTCTCATCCACATCCCACAGTAACTCACCTGAAATACACACAATCATTGATCTGTTATAAACTTCACTTTACTTCATTTGTCTATTTAGACGGGACACCGCAGAACAGAGGATTTTTCATAGTTAATCGCACGTTTAATTGCAAATACGGTAAGTCATCCCTTTTTTATCTGTTCACAATCACAATGTACCTTAGAGGGATATTTTTCAGTCTTTTACACCCCTATTAATGAATTGCAACCAACAGTTAATGAGTTAATCGCGATTAATCAAGTTAACTTTGACAGTCCTAATATATATCTGGATACGTCATCGTTTCTCAAAATCAAAATTTTGTACACGGTTCCACTGAGACGGATATTTCAGAAAATTGTTACCTTTTTATCCCATCACAAAACAAAAAAAACGAAAATGACGTTTGCGTGTGGATGAGAGGCCTAAAAAACGTACTGGAGAAGGTATGTTTTGCTAAATATCCATGCTAGTGTCTGGGGGGCCTGAGTGTGTACAACAGAACTGCATTTCATTTTCACGAGTTAGAAAAAGGGATTTGTGTTCTATTAGCTCACTATGACTTCAGTAGCCTGCATCTCCTCCAGCATGATGTGTTGTGCATGCGTACGTGCGTGTGCGCATGTGCGTGTGTACGTGCGCGCGCGTGTGTGTGTGTGTGTGTGTGTGTGTGTGTGTGTGTGGTTTTGGGGAGAGGACAAGGGTTAGTCATCTGACTAACTGACTCTGATAGGATCACACACACACATGCGCACGCACGCGCGCACGCACGCACGCACGCACGCACGCACACACGCACGCACGCACGCACGCACACACACACACACACACACACACACACACACACACACACACACACACACACACACACACACACACACACACACACACACACACACACACACACACACACTGTTCATGTGATGTTGTGATGACATACCATCACTGATCGACTGATAGAGAGACTCTGTGTGTGTCTTGGAACCAGAGACATAATTTCTTATCTTTCTTGTTTTGTTGTTCGTGTTGGTTTGTGACTTAAAAGCAGTCAGTCATTCAGTGGGTCAGGTTCCAAGATGATTTTGGGAGGGCGATGATTAGCTTAATGTGCAACACTGTTTTCTCACTCAACAGTAAACAAACCAACATGCACATTTCTAAAGGGACAATATAAGGACATTTAAGAAATGTTTAACACCGCTAAAAGTAAATAAATAATAAGACCATTACTGCATCAGAAGTAATCAACAAACAATACAATTAAAAATGGTCAAACATTGGCCAAATTGTCAAATAGCAACTAAGAAACAGGTACAAATTGTATTATTTTCAGTGTTCATTTTAACAGCAAATTTTTTATTAGTTTTTGTCATAGTTTTTAAAAAATATAATTCCATTTAGTTTTAATCATATTTTAGTCATCTGAAATTAAATATTAGTTTTAGTCAAGTTTTGGTCGAGATAAATGCCATACAATTTTAGTTCCGTAGTATTTTGGCACTTAGCTGCGTGCCAAAAATAGCCGATCTACAAGCTCACAACGCGACATGAGCTTGTAGATCGGAGTGACCTACAATTGTACTGCAGGTACAATTGTGTGTGTGTGTGTGTGTGTGTGTGTGTGTGTGTGTGTGTGTGTGTGTGTGTGTGTGTGTGTGTGTGTGTGTGTGTGTGTGTGTGTGTGTGTGTGTGTGTGTGTGTCTTTAAGACTGTATTGAGCGGTGCGTATGTGCCAGAAGCAGTATCATTCCATGTACGCTACTGGGCATGAGTATGTATCCATGTGAGCCGAAGCTAAGGAGCTAAATAAATACCACAACCTCTGCAGTTAAAGGACAACTTTGGTTTTTTAGAACCAATGTTTATGTTTTAGATTGTAATTAAAGTAAATAAAAGATGAGTGTTAAAAATTTTAAATTTACTGCTTTCTATAGTTTTAGCAATTTTCACAATCTTTTTTTACAGTGTTTTCACAGTGGGCGGGGGCATTCTGTCCGGTGGCTAAATATGTATTTTTTTAACACATTAACCCGGCGTTTTCTTTATTATTATTTACAGTAGCTCTTCTAGCCCCCAATAACTCACATCTGGCCATCTCAGACAGCCGGACCTTTTTTATTGTGTAAAAAAGGCATATTTAGCCACCGGACAGAATGCCCCCGCCCACCGTAAAAAATATTGCAAAAAATGCTAAAAATATAGAAAGCAGTAAATGAAAAGAAAATTACACTCATCATTTATTTACTTTAATTACAAGCTAAAATATAAACCTTGGTTGTAAAAAACCAAAGTTGTCCTTTAAAGAACGTCGTCAAGTGATTCATTATGTCATGTCATAACCTGAACAACACCCAAGCACAACCAAGCATAAAATGACTTGTTTTAGTTCTACTGGATCTCTTCTAGTCCCTCCCTATCATCTTAGTCTAGTTTTTATTTATTGATGCAATGGTCAATACATTTTGTCATCGTTTTTAGACAATGAAATTAACACTGGGTGAAAGTAGAGTGAAATTATCCACTTTCAACTTTTTTTGTGCTTGTAATAGGCACAAAAAAAAGAGAAATCCTAATATATTGTATACTGTAAGTGCTGTGTGTAAGTAAAACAGTATTGAATGGCTGTACTGCATGTTCAGCAAGAACAGAGGAAGCTAAATGAAAAGCAGATCACAGTGCACTCAGACATGTGGTTTAACTGCAAAATCAAAGTCAATGAGTCATTCGTTCTCCTCAGCATCATGGCTTTGTGCTGGGTCCAGCTGTGAAGTTTAGGATGGCTCAGGGTAGAAGACAGGGTTAAGCAAATTTAAATGGGATTGGTATTTAAGATAGTGACACCCACAGCCACAACACTGGAGGGAGGGACCATGATCTGGTACCAACCCAAATTTAGAACAAACATGGCGTTTCTTTCAAAACTGTCCTGAAAATACATCTATCAGGAGACCACAAGGGGAGGTAGATTTGAATTCGGAGGTGTCATTCACTGCCACCGTTTTTCCATTTTCTCCTTTGTACATAATAGTTTGTATTAATTGTTGATCACAGTTTCAGTTATGACTCTGCATTAAATCTCTTTGCTGAAAATAGCAGATTTACAAGCTCACAACGTGCTGCGACACGCTGTAAGCTATTTTCTGCAATGGTTTTCCCCAGACTATGGATCCTGGGGTTTAAGTGGTTAAATGTATGAATGCACTGACTGGTAGCATTGACGATGTTGTCCAGCAGGGGTCTCAGTCCAGGAGGAGCGCTGTGAGGCAGCAGGTAGGTGAAGAAGAACCTGCAAAAGCAGCAATACATACATGTCACTGTCAGGAAGAAAACTACAAATACATACATGTCACTTTCAGGAAGAAAACTACAAATACATGCATGCCACTGTCAGGAAGAAAACTACAAATACATGCATGCCACTGTCAGGAAGAAAACTACAAATACATACATGTCACTCTCAGGCACACACCTGTATCTCCATATTTCATATTCATAATATGAATATTTGAGATCTGCTATGTTCACTACTTCTGTGCGACACACTTGTATGACGTTGATGCATTAACTTATGAAACATATTATGCACGCACATACACACCTGTAAGCGTTGTAAAGGTTTCTCTTCTCGTTGATGGCCTCGCAGCGCCCTCCGGTGCACGGGAGGGTGAAGTTCCTGGCGGGAAACTCCAGGAGGCACGACGTGGCGGCCGCCAGGGATTGTGGGTCGCAGACGGGCGTGTCAGCGGTGGCGTCGTCCAAGTCGCTGACCTTAAGCTCCGCCCCCACCAGGACGAACTGCCGCGGCCTGAAGTCCAGCAGCGTGACGGAGCCGACCGGAGAGTGAGCCAGGTGGTGCAGTAGCCTGACCACACTCATACACATCTACAACACACAGAGACTGGAGAGTGACAACCTGACCACTACACATCTACAATGAAAGAATTATCCGCACTCTCTTGAGGAGTTTCTTATGTTCTTATTTAATAGATTTGCACAGCAAATCTATCAGCAGTCTATCTAGAGAAACGGACACATTTCGGCACGTCGGCCTTCCTCAGCGTTTCAAAACACAAAAAATGCTGTCTGGCTGTCATCTTGAGTTTGACACAGAACGTAGAAACTCAAGAGTATTGTCTGTAAAAACACATATTCCAGATAAGGAGACAATGAGAGAGATTTTCTGTTCAATTTGCAACAAATAAAACAAGCTTTGGAACCCCCTCCAGGAACCATGAGGGTACGTGGACCCCACTTTGTGACCCGCTGGTGTAACACAGTGTTTCCAGTGAGCCAACATGCACAATATCAGCACCCTGACTCTGTTTGACCAGAATGGAACAGAGCCTTCATTAGTATCATTGGCAACACCTGTGAAGGAAGTAAGGAAGAGGCCAAATTCTTTCACACTACGGCTGCTGTGCATAGAGCCTTCTTATTATTCTCGTGCTGCTTGAGCAGTGCTGTGTCCCGTGTCCACTTGTTGTGACGGGATCTCTTGTCACTGAGATGCATCGCGGCAACACAACCATTCTAGTTTGCTGTATGCTCATGTTAAGAGCTTCAGCAACAATCAGTGCACCTCTCTACACCTGCGCATTGATTTATGACTGATGAGGCTTTATTTCTCTCTTAAAGAGGGTAATTACTAGAGCGCTTTCTCCACACAGCCCTGTGAAGTAAGCTATATTTTAAAACGCACATTTGAACACCAATGCCTGGCAGTCACAATGTGGGACAGCGTCTCAATTTCTGGGATGCCTGAAAAGTCATGGAGATGTGGGACTGTCCCACGCAAAGTGGGACATCTGGTCACCCTAAGCCTGGTTTATGATTGGTCCATCCACTCTGTAGCACCACCTTGCTTTGAGGCCAACAACATACTGTGCTTATTTCCAGTTCAACAAAGACATTTTAACTTAACGGATTATGAATGATGAATGCTACATGAAAAGCAACAGGGTGAGTTATGGTTGCTCATGTCTCAAGATGTGTGGAACGGATGGAGCAACTCATCGCTGCTTCTTTTGATCTTTCCTATAAGCTCTTGGTGATTCATGTTCGGATCATTCTGTGACGTAAACAAAGTCATGTTAATGGATGACATTTGTCACATA
>NC_139950.1:12204276-12241776 GCF_963454915.1 Gymnoscopelus microlampas
TAACAGAGTATACATTAAGTTCTCATTTATCGATATCATGATGCAAACTTACTTTTCAAAGTTTTAAAGAAAGAAAGAAAAAACGCCATGTTACCTGGCAGCCCACCATTGGGCCCTGTGCCACAGGTTGAGAATGGCTGCTCTAACTTCATATCACTGTTGTCGGGTAGAAACCTCTAATCTCCATATTCTAACTTTTTGTATTTTTTCGTAAATTAACACCCTACTTGATCATAATACAGCGCCATACAAAAGCTTCAAAAGTAGCTGATCTACAAGCTCGAAGCGCGGCGACTGTTATATCTGAATTTGAATCCTGAAAAGTAACAGTTTTGGACATATGAGGTTTCCACCCGACAGAGATGATATGAAACGAAAATATGTAAAAATGTAAAAGTGTTCAATGATGTCACCACTTCCTGGCTTCTGTCACATTACACTGAAATGTTGTAAACAGACACACTGCTGTTTCCTTTCAGCCCCACGTGTGAGTGTGTGTGTGTGTGTGTGTGTGTGTGTGTGTGTGTGTGTGTGTGTGTGTGTGTGTGTGTGTGTGTGTGTGTGTGCGTGCGTGTGTGCGTGCGTGCGTGTGTGAGAGAGAGATAAAGAATGAATGAACATGCATACACGCGCAGCGCGAACACACACACACACACACACACACACACACACACACACACACACACACACACACACACACACACACACACACACACACACACACACACACACACACACACACACAGAGGCTTATCGGTGTGTGATCAGCTGGAATCCATCTTGTTCACACGAACATGGAGGAGGTCAAAGGTCACCCCAATGCCCTCTGGGAGAGACAGAGAGGAAGAGAATGTGTGTTTATATCAGTATATAAACACACACACGCATGCGCACGCACGCACGCACGCACGCACGCACGCACGCACGCACGCACGCACGCACACACACACACACACACACACACACTCTCTCTCTCTCTCTCTCTCTCTCTCTCTCTCTCTCTCTCTCTCTCTCTCTCTCTCTCTCTCTCTCTGCTAAATCTCCTCTTCTCCACGTTGTGGCAACTGTGGTTTGTATAGATTTGCGGAGTGCATATCTCCGCCAGGCTGGGTTGCCAAGCCAGGGCTGTATAAGTGGTGGTTTTGCAGCTGTCAGAAAATAACCTAAGCAAGTAGAAAATAACCTAAGCAAGTACATAGCCTCTACCCTCTATGTCAAAGAGGGCTGAAGAGGTTAATGTATGTTTTGTAATAATAATACAAAATCTAAGTAACTAAAGTTTCCAACTAATTGTAGTGGAGTAACATTTAGCTGTGAGACGTAGTGGAGTAAAAGTAAAAGTATTGAACATTGAAAATACTCCAGTAAAGTAAAAAAAAGAAGAAAAAAAAGTCAAGTGGTACAGTACAGACAAGTGGTACAGTACAGAAATTCCATAACTCCATAACGGATCCGCCACAGTAAAAAAAAAACGCGCCTATGGTTTTTGCTTGAAATCAGTAATTTTAATAGCTTTTTTTTCCTGCAGAGATCTGATGTTTACAGTGAGAGAACATTATGCAACCTGTTGTTCTTGAACACGCTCGACCGTAAGCCGAGCTTTCACGACACTTCCGGCGCCTGACGGCAAAAGTCTGTATGCGATTTCAAGCAAGAACCATAAGCGCGTGTTTTTAACTGTGGCGGATCGTGTTTTTAACTGTGGCGGATCCGTTATACAGTTATGGAATTTCTGTACTGTACCACTCGTCCAGGATATCACAACGTCGTAATAAAGGTAAGAATAACGTGGGGCGAAATTCCCCTTTAAGTAGAGTAGCCTACTTGGTGGATATTTCAGAAGATCCACCATCCCAAGTGGGCACCAGATCTCGCAAACGTCTATATGTTTAGTGACTGTGAGTGAGTGAAAGGCCACACATTGTACACTTGAATTGAAACTTGAAACACATAGTGCCGAATAATGTTAAAACTGCATGAATTTGGTAGACATGCCAGACTACTTTACAATACAGGTGCTTATTTTCACAACAATAATTTTGAGTTACAAAATGATGTAACTGTACTGTATCACTCTGGTGTACTCTGGCCTTACAATAAAAAAGATTACTTTCATAAAACAATCCACGTCAATGCCGTATCAACTTTTCAAAGAGCCTATGAATTTAACTTATCTTGTCTGATCTGCACCACTCCATAGGTCACTGATCAAACACATTGCATTAGGTTATAAATATGGACTCAAGGTTGACTGTTTCACTGTTACATTATAAATGTAAAATATTTGAGTACATACGGATGGAGGAATGCAGGTAGGTATAGTACTCAAATGGTAAATATTAATTACTATTAATTGGAGTCGAGTTAAATATTTTTTTCTCAAAACCATTAACACACGGCAGCCTTTTAGAATGTACGTTTTGGCGGGGGGGTCATTTTGTTTTTCTTTGAGGACTTGCCGGGCCGGATTAAGATGGTCAAAGTGTCGGGTCCGTATGTTGTGTGTCATACTATATCACCGTTGTTGCACCTCCATATTTTAACTTGTCATGCTTTTTCTTAAATGTACGCCCTAATTGATCATACTACAGCGTCACACAAAAGCATCAAAAGTAGCAGATCAGACATATTCACACATTTTCAAATATGAAAAAAGCAGAAATAGCAGATCTACAAGCTTACAACGCGTCCCTTTGTGACGCGTTGTAAGCTTGTAGATCAGCTATTTCAGCTTTTTTACATGTATAAAATTGAAATACATATTAAATATGTTAATGTAAATTTAAGTTATTTGTCATATCTGCCCTGTGATTTTTGATTACAAAGCCTAAAAGGCAAGCAGATTTTTTCATTTCATTCATTATGTTCCAATGTTCAATGCCAAACACACAATTAATCACAATTATTATAGTGACAATTAATCGTCAACTTAAATTTGTAATCGTGACAGCCCTAAACACGGGGCAAAGTTTCATCCTATGCCTTTAACTGAAGCAGTGTCATGAAATGTATGTCACATGTCTCCATGAAGGTGGGAACCCTGTGCAGTATGTCCAAAGCTGTCACTTTTAGCATTAACTTAAATGTAAACAAAATGATAGCGAAACCACGTTGCGATGCGACGCAACGCGTTGTGAGCTTGTAGATGTGCTATTTTTGCTATTTTTGTGTGACATTGTAGTATGATGTAGTAGGGCATGCATTTACAAAAAAGAAAACATGGAAAGTTGAAATAAGGAGATGTGAGATTTCTGCCCTACGGTAACGATATGTACAAGTCATCTGACTGTAGAATAGTCACACACACACACACACACACACACACACACACACACACACACACACACACACACACACACACACACACACACACACACACACACACACAGTTTATTACCGTACGTCTTAGTCATTAAGCTGTTAGTAATAAAAGGTTGTTTCTTTAATAGTTCATCGTTAAACTCTTAGTAATTAAAGGTTAGTTTTATGTAATGGTTTGTCATTAAACTATATGCCTAGTACATGGTGGTTTATCATTAAACAATTAGGAATAAGAGGTAATTACTAGGGAGTCATTACACTATCATTTGTCATTACTCTTCTCTTGTGCTTTCCTCTTTCCTCCTTTAAACAATCTATTTTGTTGCTATATATATATATATATATATATATATATATATATATATATATATATATATATATATATACACACACACACAGTGTTTGTATATGTATGTGTATGTATGTAATTCCCATGTTACCTTCAGAACACACACACACACACACACACACACACACACACACACACACACACACACACACACACACACACACACACACACACACACACACACACTATATCAGATCACATGCATATTCATATTTTATGTACCTTGATTTCACCTCAGAATATTGGATGTCCAATTAATCTAATGTATTTGCATTAATCAAAAGTATAATAATCTAACGTATCTAATTACATTAGGAGTTAACTGTCTCATTGTTAGTATGCATATTGTCCAATTGAACACATTTGCCCATTTCACATTTAGGCCTACTTTGCAATTTGTAGCATGTTTTAAGAAATTCACGCATATAAATGAGTTACTGTGATTATACAAGCTCAGTGTTAATTTAGCCATTTGTAACTCTGACATTGTATAAATGTAATGTATTGAGTTAAATTGACACTCATAATTTTACTTGAGTTGTGATGATGATGATGAATATTATTCTTATGATAACTGTTATCATATTGCTGACTTACCGTCAGTACATTGGGGTGCTGCAGTCGGTCCATTAGCGTCATCTCTTTGATGAGTTTCAAGGAGGCCAGGCGGTAACAGGGTCCGTCGGATCCGGAACCAAACCTCCTCACGCAGTTCTCCATGTCGTGTCCGCTCAGGTCCACGGACTTCAGCGCCACTGGCGCGGTGCCGTTCACGGCGGCGCTGTGCACCGCCTTGGTGTAGCCGGACCCCAGGTACCGGGCCGCGGTCAGGTTGAGGTCCAGCCCGCCGCAGTCTGGCGCTGTCGATGTCCCAGTCGTGACGCGATTTTCGTTCGGAATATCGGCCCGCGCCCCGGACCGATATTCCGAAGGAGGGGATCGGTAATACCGAGAGGTCCGGTGGTGGTGATCCCTTAAATCCATGAGCCTCCTCCGCCTCTCCTGCGGCAGCAGCAGGTCCACCGAGTCCCCACGATGCTGCTGCTGTTCCCGGTATGCCCGGTTATCGGTCCTCCGGTATGCCCGGTTATCGGTCCTCTGGTATCGGAGAACCTCATCGTACCGATCCCGGATCTGCAGCCGCAGCTCGGCGAGGCTGCCCGGCTCGGGACCGGTCCCGGTCCCGTGTCGGACAGCCTCGCCGGGCTTCGGTCGGTCCACACCGGACTTCGAAGCTCCTGACAGCCCTCCACCATCTCGGTAGAACTGGACCGGGTCGAATGCGGCCGGTATGTTGTATAATACCGGTATGTAAAGCACATTCATCATAGTACCGAGGAGGAAGGAGATGCAGAACCCCGCCGCGAGCACGAGCTTATTCCTCCTCATCATAATAATAATGATGATAATAATAAATAAATAATAATAATTAATATCCGTCCATAGCACCAATAAATTATAATAACTAATAATAGGCAATAGCCTATTATAGACTGTTGTTCTGTTGCAGGCTAATAGCCGATATTTTCATCTTCTGTCTTTGTGATGATCAACACACAATGCAGAGAAAAGAAAGAAAAGAGACAGAAGCAAAGGAAAGGAAAGAAAGGGAAAGGAGGGGTATAGAAAAGAAAGGTAAGGAAGAAAGAAAGAAAGAAAGAACCGCGGTTCTTCTGTCACCGACCGTCTCGCGCTGCCGTCATGTTCTGTCTCGAGACGTTTAGGTTTGATCCGCGTGCAGCGGCGCGTGTCTCTCTCTCTCTCTCTCTCTCTCTCTCTCTCTCTCTCTCTCTCTCTCTCTCTCTCTCTCTCTCTCTCTCTCTCTGTGACGTCAGGGCAGCTGTGATAACTATAGGTTTATGATTGGTCCAGCTCTGCCTCCGGGTCATTATTCAACACAGGAGACTACATTACCCAGAGAGTGCAATTTGAAAAGAAACATTGGGCCAATAAACCCCTCCTCGCTTGAGCTGCCGTTTGGAACGCGCGCGCACTCACACACACACACACACACGCACACGCACGCACGCACGCACGCACGCACGCACACACACACACACACACACACACACACACACACACACACACACACACACATATGCGCAGAGAGAGAGAGAGAGAGAGAGAGAGAGAGAGAGAGAGAGAGAGAGAGAGAGAGAGAGAGAGAGAGAGAGATGGATAGTCAGACCTAATCCACTGGACAGAAACCAGACTTTTTATTTCACATTTCTGTGTGTGTGTGAGTGTGAGAGAGAGAGCGAGAGAGAGAGAGAGAGAGAGAGAGAGAGAGAGAGAGAGAGAGAGAGAGAGTGCAAGAGGGAGAGAGGAGAGGGAGAGAGGAGAGGAATCTGGCAGAATAATTCCCCTCCTCTATCCTCCATTGACTGAGTTCATAAACAGACTCTCCTTTCAGACAGTATGTCTGTTCATCTCTCTCTCTCTCTCTCTCTCTCTCTCTCTCTCTCTCTCTCTCTCTCTCTCTCTCTCTCTCTCTCTCTCTCTCTCTCACACATCTCATTCTCTCTTTTCTTCTACATCTCATTCTCTCTTTTCTTCCTTCCCTTTCTCCTCTCATCTGTCTCCCCCCCTTTCCTCCCACTCTCTGGAACATGTACAATAATGGCGTCTGATCGTCTCTTGAAATGAAAAACTGAAAATAACTGAAGGGAAGAAGCCTGTGTGTGTGTGTGTATGTGTGTGTGTGTGTGTGTGTGTGTGTGTGTGTGTGTGTGTGTGTGCGTGCGTGCGTGCGTGCGTGCGTGCGTGCGTGCGTGCGTGCGTGCGTGTGTGTGTGTATGTGTGTGTGTGTGTGTGTGTGTGTGTGTGTGTGTGTGTGTGTGTGTGCGCGTGTGTGTGTGTGTTGTAAGCTGGTTACTGATTTGCTGACTGGCTTGCATTTCAAAAGGTCAATAGGTCAGACGTCCAGTCCGCCTATGCAGAATAATGAGAGACCAGAATTAGCCACGCCCTCAGGATGACCCACACCGGTCGAAACCGGTCGGCTTTATTACTTTTAAACTGTGCATATTATGTAACATTACGATGATAACTACTATAAGATGATGATGAAGACAATGGGGCCCTATTCTCACCGGTGCCTTACCCATTATTCCTAAACTTCTTTGCCATTTTTTACTATTTTTAAAAACATTTTCAAATAGTTCAACTAGCTGATCTACACCGACATGTTGTGAGCTTGTAGAGTGGCTATTTGAAAATGTTTTTAAAAATAGTAAAAAATGGCAAAGACGTTTAGGGATAATAAATAGGGCCCCACAACTTTCAAGTGAGCACACAGCTTGAAGCAATCATTTGAAATATTCAATGTACAAGTTGAATATTATTACATTGAATCTGGATGGTTAAGACCACAGTCTATGGTTAAGACAGTGGTTCTCAACATGTGGGTAGGGACCCCCAGGGGGGTCTCCATATGATCTATTTTGAGGGGTCCCCAGATGACAGTAAAGTGAAAAATTAAGGACCTTTAAGACCTTTTTAATACCTAAAAATAAGAAGAAAAAAGAGACCATTGCTGCATAACAAGTGATTGACCAACTATGCAATTAAAACTGGGCAAACATCGGCCAAATTGTCAAATATTTTCCTCTTTCAATATAAGAAATTGTGAAAATAAATATAAGCTTGTGAGCTTGTAGATCTGCTATTTTCACAAAATGTATCTGTGGAACCGAGTCAAACTAAATGTAATGCCTCAACTCTTACATTCCAAGTGCTTGTCAGGATGGGGTCCCCAGTTCAAATATGATTATTTTGGGGGGATAAACAGAATAAACAGATTGAAAATAACATATAGGCCTACTGTATAAATAATAATATATAGTCTGAACTGCAAAAGTGTATTTATGAGTATACAATGAAGCAAAACAAATTACACAAAAAGCCCCGAGGGCTTGTTTCCATTGTGGTCCTATGTATTCAATTCATCAAGACATTTAAAGACATACAGTACAATAACATACAAGAAATCATAAAAGTATATGTACAGGGGGGTCATTTCTGGACTTGACAAGACAAGACTTGTCTAGGTCCAGTTGCAAATTGCAGACAGGAGCTCTTTTATGGCGGTTTTGAAGGAGGGTACTAGGGAGTCACTCTTTGATGGCTGAGGGCATTCCACATTTTGGTAGCATAACAGTAGAACAAATTTAACCCTCCTAACTCATTTTTGTTTTTTTTTCGTTTTTTTCATTACCTGGAAAATGAACATTTTGGAGTTGCTGGTTCCTGCCGGACAGCGAGATTTGATGTCAGGAGCCTCTTGCACCAGATGTGTGTATGTTCAAAATTAGGCAAAGGTATCACTTATTACTTAACCACTTAAACCCCAGCATCGGTATTGTGGGGAAAGCTTTTGCTGAAAATAGACGATCGACAAGCTCACAATGCGACGCAGTGCATTGCGTATCCAGTCATCTCCATTCTCCATACATCTGGCCAGCACCAGCATCTTCTTTAGCTCTTCCACGTAGGTAGGTGTGGGACCGTCTATAGCAGTGGTTTTCAACCCTTTTCATATCAAGGTCCATTATTTATTTGGCATTTGGATACGATTTTGTCCACAAATCCATGCTGTATTGATGTTGTTACCATAGGCAACAGGCAAACGTTGATCAAAATATTTTTTTTTAATTACGTAATGCAGATGTTTAACAATAATTTAACTCTCGAGAGCGTAAAATGAAATTGGTTTCATTTTACACACTCAAGAGTAAATATCTATAAGGGTCCATTTGGTTACCAACTCGCCATAATTTAGCTACCATCATTTAGGACCACCTGGAACCCCCTCAAGGACCACTGGTGGACCCCGGACCACTGGTTGAGAACCACTGGTCTATAGTCACATTCTTCTGATTGCTATTGTCTGATAAACTTTAGTTTTTGTTTATTTCAGACATTTAACCTTAAGTTAACGGAACTAAACTTGACCATTGGCTCTGTACTTGGTCTGCTCCTTTTTCCCTCTATACCTAACCTCTTTGCCAAAAATAGCTGATCTACAGAGCTTGTAGATCTGCTATTTTCGGATAAGGGCATGTGCCAGGCAGTGTCCAGTATTCACATCCATAAAGGAGAACGGACTCCACAGTCGCAGGAAAGAAACTGATCTTGTTTCGTCGGAGGAGGTCGGCCATTAAGGGCTCTCCATGCGAGCGCTTTCCTCACTTTAAGGTCCTCTGTCTTAATCATTTCACCCAAAAAGTTCATAACAACATATGATTATGTATTGACATACAAATAACACTGTCTGTCAGTTATGTAACATGAGAAGACCTGCCTTAGGCCAAATTATTAATGATTGAGTAACTGACGCAATGTTTTGGGGCCTAAGTCACAAGACAATTGTCTTTGACTTAGGCACCATAAGAGTGGATAAGTCTTAACCATAGGCCATTATACTGTGCCACTGGGTGTGGGAACAGCATGATCTTTTTCAATAATTACTGTAGGCCATTATTTTAAGATGACGATATTTCCACTTTTTGTATTTTTTCGTAAATTAATGCCCTACTTGTACAGCGTCACACAAAAGCATCAAAAGTAGCAGATCTACAAGCTTGAGCTTGTAGGTCTCATGATCCATGATATTTTTCCATGATCTTTTTCAATAATTACTGTAGGCCATTATTTTAAGATGACGATATTTTAACTTTTTGTATTTTTTCGTAAATTAACGCCCTACTTGTACAACAAAAGTAGCAGATCTACAAGCTTGAGCTTGTAGATCTGCTACCTTTGCTTTTTTTTTTTTGAATCCTGAAAAGTAACGCAACACCCGACAGAGACTCTTCTTTAGACAACATTATCTCAAGTGTTGTTTGTTTGTTTACACATCATCTTTGCTAATATAATGTTGGATTTATGTTCATGTGTATTTCCAGATACAGTAAGTACATGTTACAGTACATCATATGTCCTGGACCCCCTGTTGAAGACCCATGATACTTTCATTTCAAACCTTTTCCTGACATAACATACTATTTATTAATGTTTAATTTGTTTCTTTTCTCCTGTTTGTTGTCCTCGGAGTGTGCTCGGGATGCCAGCAGCAACCAGTGCAGCGCCGTACTGTGAAAGCACATTTTTTATGCTCTTCTTGAAGACCTTGGACAGCGGGAAGAGGGAGAAACCGATGTCTGGGTAGCCCCTGAAACTCCGTCTCCGCTCCTCGGCGGACTCATTAAGCTCTAACCAGTCCTCCAGGCGTTGGACGAGCCGCCAGCCACTTGTAGAGAAGTGCTCCTGGATCTCCTGGCTGAAGACCTCGATGGGGGCCTGCAAAAGTCGGGTCATAGACCGGACCACTTTGATTAGGGTCTTCTCGTTATAGGAGCGGCTGTTCCTGCTGCCTTTCGGCTGGCTCTCAAAGCCCGGCTCATTGTAGTAGGGCTCATTGACGAGGATCAGACCTTGTATCGAGATAAGAACCTGCATAATGTTAGACTTGTTGGTCCATATTTCAGTGCCGTGGCCAAACCAGGTGCCCAGCACACTGACGCAGACCGTGCCATTGTCGTAGAGGTTGGGGTTGAGGTGACCGCTGCACTGGGACAGGTAGTGGAAGCGAGGCGGTGCCAAAGGGTAGGTGTTGGGCAGCTGGATGTCAAACAGGAACAAGCCGTCCTCGTAGGGTGTGCGGGTTGGACCTTTGATCAGGGCAGAGAATATATCCATGCGATCCTCGAAGGTTTTGACCATGATGCCTTCAGGCAGAGAGGTAGACAACAGAGTCATCTCTTTCCTCACTGTGCTGAAGAACTTCTTCGGCACTGCTGAAAAAGATCTTTGGCGCTCCTTAAAAGTGTGCGTGGCTGGTGCCTGCTCCAGCACGGAGACACTGGTCACATTGTCCATTGTCTTCCTCAGGTTCTTCTTGTCACCCAGGAAGTGCTTCTCCTTTGTGGTTATCACTGAGCTTGCCACGTAGGCGTTGGATGCAGGTTTGATGGAGAAGGTCCACAGTTTATCCATTGCCATGTTCTTCAGACTCTCCAGGACTTTCAGCACCAACTTCAGTATCTTCATGGCCATGCTGCCCTCCTCTTTGGGAGAAAGAGCTGAGACCGGGGACGATGTTGCATGTGTTTCCATCTTATAGGCGCTGCTGCTGACTCTGCTGCTGACTCTGCTGCTGTTGTCTAGAAGACGGAGATAGTTATTAGAGTTGAGAGTCTGAATAAAGTACTTGGAGGCCAGTGTCGAGCTGCGTGGAACTCCATAAGTGGGCATATCTGATGTAAACAACATTACGTCAGTACTTGTAGGCCAGTCTCAAGCTGTGTGGAACTCCGTATTTGGACAATTATTTGGGGGACATACACAGACAAAATACGTTCTTGACCCCTCTTACCTTGTCAGTGGCTTACAGGGGTAATAGCCCAAAATATACAAAGACAAAAAGGAGAGGTTTCCATGGGGTCCAGGCTCCGTTTAGGGGGCGGGATCACAGACTGAGCCCTTGACTGAGGTAATTGTTTTATTTGTATTATGTTGCACATAAATAATCATATCTTGCTTTCATCCACTGTCTGCCTGTATTTGATATCAGTCCGACTTGTCATACAGAATTTTCTATCCTGTAGCATTAACATAGCATAACATAATTTCTAAGCACAGTAATAACATCCGTCCGGTCGTCTGCGAGCAGCTAATCTCCAACACCGTTGGCCCGATAGCAGTGGAACTGTGCACACGCACTCCCTGGATGCAAGAGCAGAACCTCTGCCTCAAATCATTCACATCAGCCTATTACAGCGCCACCAGGAGGCCACAATAACGATAAGTACTGTATATAAGACTAAAGGTAAACATGAGAAAGCGCATGCATACACGCGTGTGTGTGCGTATGTGCGATCTCAGCTTTTGTCAGATCTAAGGGGGGCTCCAATATGAGCATGTGAGTGGATCGGAGCTGGAGTGGAGTGGAGCGATTTTTAAAGTAGTGGTAATTCACAAAAGGAAATTGCTATAAATGATTGTATTTCCAAATATGTAAATCCTGCTTGATACATTTGTACTATTACACTGAAGAACTCCTGGACAGGTATGAATACACATTAAAGGGTAATTTCAGAATTGTGGAGAGACAATCTAAATCTAATCTAATAATGTGGAAATGTTTCACTGTGTTCATTTATTTGATGCAGTTTTATCTCAACATTAGTTAGTCATTATATCATTCACATCAAACATTATACATGCTTAGTTGCACGAGTGCTTAATTGACAATGTTTTCTTTTTTTGTTGGATGTTAACTCTTTAATAAATGACCTGATGATATTGTTCAATATGAATGGAGGTGGACAACACGGGGAGAGGGCCTTTAGAAAGAAAGCCTTCCATTCTGTCATCAACTGTAAAAAGACTAATTAGAGTTTGTTGATTGGTTCTTCACGCTGCACCACACACGACTGACGAGAAATAGTCATAAGTGAATTTTTGTACCACATATCCTATCCTATATTAAAATTGGCTAATGGAGTACTGGCCAGCCAGCGGGCGGGCGAGCGGACCACGTCATCACGCTCATGTCACTATGACTCAACGGTAACCATACAAGGAGTTCCCAATGCACTTACGCCCAAATATGGAATGTGTTGTCTAACGTCAATGTGTCGTCAGGACAGCAGGTGCAAGCAAATCAGTCAGCTCCATATAAAGTATGGGCACAAAAGGGGGCATGCACATATATGGGCAAATTGGGCATCTACTGATGACATCAGGGATCTCCATATATGGGCATAAAAGGGACATGGGCTGACATACATAGAGATCTCCGTATATGGGCATATCGGTCGGTCGGTGTGAGGGCAGTGGGTAGTGGTCCGAACTCTAGATGTGGGCTGCGTAGCGGCCCGAACCTCTAGAACTGTATAATTGCTGATCTGTAGACGAAATGCATAAGGGGACCTGCGCACCACTACGGAGTCTAGGGGTTCGAAACCATTGATGTGCATCCGGCATCTATGCGAACACAATTGGCCCGTGGTCGGGGGAGGGAAGCTGGGCGGGGAGGGTGATATTTGTAACTACACGTACTCCTACGGGCTTGGGCAGAGTGTGTCAGCAGGAGCAGGATGGTGGAGTTCATCACTGGCAGGTTAGCCTGCCCTAGCGTGTCTGATATCTGGTCTAGAGGTTAGGGTTAGGGTTAGGGTTAGGGTTAGGGTTAGGGTTAGGGTTAGGGTTAGGGTTAGGGTTCACTGATCCCCCCCCCCCCCCCCCCCCCCCCCGCCCGCCCGTCGGCCTTCCTCCTCCCCCAATGTGCAACATTGAGAGCCCTGACGTCACAACATTTGGAGCTACGCCCACTGCACGCTGTTTGGTTGGGGAAATGAAAGGTTGACTCCCACTTCCTATGCCAGGAATGTGAACAGCTTGGTCCAGGCTCTTATTTTTTAGCAAAACGCGAAGGAAAATAAAAGCCTGGAGATCGAGGCTACTGGCAGTTGAGCCAGTAGGATACAACGGCTGTGGTAACAGACACGTGTGGGGAGGAATTCATTGGCATAATGACTCAATTGTGGAGGGAAATGAATAAAAAGGAAAGGAGTCAAACTAATGTTTTTCGATATGTTTTAATTGCAGAAGCCATTAGGACTATGTATTTAGAAATGGTACGAAGTCAACAGGCTCCAGTTGCAAGGGGTGGTGGGGGCTACAGAAATACACTGCAGGCAGCAACAGAATGAATGAAGCAGTCTTCTTGGATTTGTTGGCTCTTCAGCCCCATTATGTACGATTAAACGATTTGTTGGCTCTTCAGCTCTATCATGCACGATACAAGCCAATAGTTTGACTTCCTTTTTTTGTAGATTTTTGTTTTGCTTTATTACCTCTACGGTGCATAACATTAGTGGTTCCGATTCTTTTTAGCTCAAGACCCAAAAGAGAAATGTTATGCCTCCCAGGGAAAAATTTGGCAAGGTTGAATATCGTTGCTGTAGGGCAGAAACCTCTTATCTCAATATTCTAACTTTTTGTGTTTTTTTGTAAATGAAACGTTCCTCTTCTACCTTGGATTTGAACCCTGTTTCCTGCACAAGTGCTGAAATGTTTTACCATTGAGCGAATAGAGCCTGCCTGCTTGCTCAGGGGATAAATTGAATCTTGACCATCAGGTAAAAATTCGTGTCAGATCCTGTGTCACACGAAAGCATCAAAAGTAGCAGATCCAGAAGCTCGAAGCGTGGTGCGAAGCGACACGTTTTGAGCTTGTCGATCCGCTACTTTTGCTATGTTTGAATTTGAATCCTGAAAAGTCACAGTTTTGGACATATGAGCTCTCCACCCGACTGCTAGAGACGATGCACAACGACCCTCATTAGGGCTGGTATGGTGTTGAGGGGTCAGTCAATTTGTGTCAGACCACATGCTTCTGCAGTGAAGGCTTATCACATATTTGATCGTGCTGAGTGCAAACTGCCACCAAGAGAGGAAATCTCTTAACAGATTAGTGCCGTTAAGAGGGGAAATGCCTTTCAGAATGAGCCATGCAACCAACCCAGGTCTCTGGAAGTTGGATCGGTGGAAAACCACAGAATTCGGGCAGTTTCTGCTCTACTCTGCACTGGGCTGAGAGATATATTGTCAGATGTTTGGAACATTTTGAATAATTTGGATTATTATTATTATTTTTTGTCCATACATGGAGAACTGTCCCCCTTTCGTCCATACATGGAGAACTTTTCTGTCCCTCTTTTCCTCCCCTGTCCCTCTTTTTGATTGGCCAAGCTTTGCGTGACGTACTGATCTTAGCGTGACGTACTGATAGCGTGACGCTCTGATCTTATAAAGTACTAGGAATTTATTCTGGGTCTGGCAGAACCAGGTCTCCCGGTCTTGTTAATATAGTGCATGCAAATAAACTCACACTACGTACTGTGTTTACTCTTACTGTATCCATCTGCTCCTATAGTCAGGTTTCCATATCACAGTATACGGCACATCCAAAACAGGAATTTAAAAAAATCCCTAGACGGTAGCACATCCCAAATGTTCAAATCAATGGAGGACAAGGTACTCACATTTCCTTTTTTTTATTGGCACACACCAAGAAACGACTGCTTACGCGTTTCGGCTAAGAGCCTTCATCTACACGGCATGTCGCCGCTCTAACCTGCGTTTGCAGTTGTATCTCAAGTCTCAACACCTAAAGTACGTGTTTAATTTTTACTTTTTATCCAAGTCTGTTCTCATTAAAGCAGCACTATGTAACTTCCCTCTTCTATCCCAGATTTGAACCCGGTTTCCTGCTAAAATGCTGACATTTTTACCATTGAACTAATAGAGCCTGCCTGCTTTCTCGGGGGATAAGTTTAATCTTGACCATCAGGTCAAAACTCGTGTCATATCCTGTGTCTAGATGAGACATGACCTTTGACACGATCTAATGTCTCAATAGAAGAGCAGGGAAACAACATACAACCACCACAATCGTAAAAGTTATATTGTATTTACATACTCTACCAAAATTACATTTTATTCATTAAAGAAAAGTTACATAGTGAGGCTTTAATCAATTAAGACGATATTTCACTGTACAATTATAATGATGATTATCCACCCAGGTGACAATGCTGGCCACACAAAATATGGTGTTGACAGGCCTTCTGCACACCTCACCACGGTATTAACTGAAAGTAAAACGTTTTTTTTATTTATTTATTTTTTACTTCTGTGGAAGATAAACAATAATGTACTTATGTACATATAATGTCAGGAGCCTCTCGCACCAGATGTGTGTACGTTAAATTAGGCAAAGGTATCACTTAATTCTTAACCATTTAAACCCCAGCATCGGTATTGTGGGGAAAGCTAAAATAGCAGATTAACAAGCTCACAAGCTTGTCGATCGGCTATTTTCAGGGAAAGCTTTCCCCACAACAACAGAAGAAAGAAAAGACACTGGTATTGAGCCCTGAGGGACTCCGGCTACCCATATAGGGTTTAAGTGGTTAAAAAGGTGGTCTCAGGCCTCTCTCAACGTCGTCCCAAGACGAGTCCTCCGTCTGCGTTTCCAGTCATCTCTATTCTCCATAAATCTGGCCAACTCCTTCGTGCTTTCCGCACCAGCACTGTGGAAAGCACTTAGCACTTCCACTATAGGTAGGTGTGGTACGTCCTCTCCTTTTGATCCATGCCCCGTGTGTTGGTTGCCACAGCATTGCTGGCAGAGAGTCCCGATGTCAAAGGCAGGGACCGTCTATAGCAGTGGTTTTCAACCCTTTTCATATCACGGTCCATTATGTATTCGTCATTTGAGCCACGGACCACCATTTGATGAGATTTATCCTCTCAGAACCAAGACTTTTAATATGTTGTTATCGTTGGATACGATTTTGGCCACAATTCCATGCTGTAATGATGTTGGTACCATAGGAGAGACAACAGGCAAAGGTTGATCAAAATATATATTTATTTATTAAAGGAGTAGTTCACCCAAAAAATGACTTATTTTCTATCAATTGCACACCCCGTGAAGCCTTGAATCCATGGATTTATTTTTGTTTTTGTGGCATTCCTAAGCCAATAATTTGATTCCCGTCCGGCTAATGTATCCGTAGGAGACACAAAGTAGATTATTTGTGTCTCCTACCGGATACACACCCGGTCATCAAATTATTGGCTTAGGAATGCCACAAAAACAAAAATAAATCCATGAATTCAAGGCTTTATGGGGTGTGCAATTGATAGAAAATAAGTCATTGTTTGGGTGAACTCCTCCTTTAAGTAATGCTGATGTTTAACAATAATTTCACTCTGGACACTGCCTGGCATGTGCCAGGCAGTGTCCAGTATTCAAAGCCGTAAAGGAGAACGGACTCCACAGTCGCAGGAAAGAAACTGATCTTGTTTCGTCGGGGGAGGTCGGATTTCCACACGCATGCCATTAAGGGCTCTCCATGCGAGCGCTTTCCTCACTTTAAGGTCCTCTGTTGAACTGACCCATGCCATGTGCCCAGGTATTTAAAGTCACTGACCTCCTTTAGTGCAATGCCTCATATTGTTGTTGGGGCGGATGTTATAGTTTATAACCTGGGTTTTCTTTGCATTTAACATGAGGCCAACCTTGGCACTCTGATAAGCTATTTTCAATGCCCATTATGTTAATTGAATAGCGTCACCTTGCTAAAATAATGGCTTATGTAATTGTTTTCCAGTTTTTTTCAGAAAACAGAAAAAACTGAACCAAAGCAAACGATATGTCTTAATCATTTCACCCCAAAAGTTTATATGATTATGTATTGACATACAAATAACACTGTCTGTCAGTTATGTAACACATGAGAGGATTGAATGACTTAGGCCAATTTTTGTTTTGACTTAGGCAATTGTAAACCTGCCTTAGGCCAAATTATTAATGATTGAGTAACTGACGCAATGTTTTGGGGCCTAAATCACAAGACAATTGTCTTTGACTTAGGCAACATAAAATATCCTAGGTCACACTCTTGACATAGGCCATTATACTGTGCCACTGGCATGGGAACAGCATGATCTTTTTAAATAATGTTCCTCAAAAAATGACTTACTGTAGGCCATTATTTTAAGAAGCTGACGATATTTTAACTTTTTGTAATTTACCGTAAATTAACGCCCTACTTGCACAGCATCAAAGCATCAAAAGTACTTTTGCAATTTTTAAAATTTGAATCCTGAAAAGTAACGTGACACCCGACAGAGACTATAGACTCTTTAGACAACACAATCTCAAATGTTGTTTGTTAAATGTTTGTTTGTTAGTGTACACATCATATTTGCTAATATGATGTTGGATTCATGTTCATTTCGAAAAATGTGCATATTCTATCATACAAACATTTGATCTGGACCCTCTAGGGGTCCTGGACCCCCTGTTGAAGATCCATAATATTTTCATTTCAAACCTTTTCCTGACATAACATACAATTTTTTAATGTTTAATTTGTTTATTTTCTCCTGTTTCTTGTCCTCGGAGTGTGCTTGGGGATGCCAGCAGCGACCAGTGCAGCGCGGTACTGTGAAAGCACATTTTTTATGCTCTTCACGAAGCCCTTGGACAGCGGGAAGAGGGGGAAACCGATGTCTGGGTAGCCGCTGCCCTTGGAAACTCTGAAACTCTGTCTCCGCTTCCCGGCGGACTCATTAAGCTCTAACCAGTCCTCCAGGCGTTGGACGAGCCGCCAGCCGCTTGTAGAGAAGTGCTCCTGGATCTCCTGGCTGAAGACCTCGATGGGGGCCTGCAGAAGTCGGGTCATAGACTGGACCACTTTGATTAGGGTCTTCTCGTTATAGAGGCGGCTGTTCTCGTTGCCTTTCGGCTGGCTCGCAAAGCCTGGCTCATTGTAGTAGGGCTCATTGACGAGGATCAGACCTTGTATCGAGATAAGAACCTGCATAAGGTTAGACTTGTTGGTCCACATTTCAGTGCCATGGCCAGACCAGGTGCCCAGCAGACTGACGCAGACCATACCATTGTCGTAGAGGTTGGGGTTGAGGCGACCGCTGCACTGGGACAGGTAGTGGAAGCGAGGTGGTGCCACAGGGTAGGTGTTGGGCAGCTGGATGTCAAATAGGAACAAGCCGTCCTCGTAGGGTGTGCGGGTTGGACCTTTGATCAGGGCAGAGAATATATCCATGCGATCTTCGAAGGTTTTGACCATTATGCCTTCAGGCAGAGAGGTAGACAACAGAGTCATCTCTTTCCTCACTGTGCTGAAGAACTTCTTAGGCTCTGCTGAAAAAGGATCCGCATAGCCGAAAAAAGATCTTCGGCGCTCCTTAAAAGTGTGCGTGGCTGGTGCCTGATCCAGCACGGAGACACTGGCCACATTGTCCACTGTCTTCCTCAGGTTCTTCATGTCATCCAGGAAGTGCTTCTCCTCTGTGGGCATCACTGAGCTTGCCACGTAGGCGTTGGATGCGGGTTCGATGGAGGAGGTCCACAGTTTTTCCATTGCCATGTTCTTCAGACTCTCTGGGACTTTCAGCACCAACTTCAGTATCTTCATGGCCATATTGCCCTCCTCTGTGGGAGAAAGGGCAGAGGTCGGGGACGATGGTGCATGTGATTCCATCCTAGGCGCTGCGGCAGGCTCTGCTGCTGTTGTCTAGAAGACGGAGATAGTTATAGCGTTAAGAGTCTGAATATAGTACTTGCAGGCCAGTCTCGAGCTGCGTGGAACTCCATAAGTGGTCATGTCTGATGTAAACAACATTGCGTCAGTACTTGTAGGCCATTCTCAAGCTGTGTGGAACTCCGTATTTGGGCAATTATTTGGGGGACATACACAGACAAAATATGTTCTTGATGGCTGACCCCTCTTACTGCAGTGGCTTACAGGCGCAATAGCACAAAATATACAAAGACAAAGAGGAGAAGTTTACATTCCTGGGGTCTAGGCTCCGTTTAGGGGGCGGGATCACAGACCCGAGGTCTTGTCTGTTAGGAGGTAATTTTTTTATTTTGTATTATGTGGCACATAATCATATCTTGCTTTCATCCACTGTCTGTATGTGATATCAGTCCGACTTGTCATACAAAATATTCTATCTTGTAGCATTAACATAGCATAACATAATTTTAAGCACAGTAATAACATCCGTCCGGCCGTCTGCGAGCAGCTAATCTCTGGCACGATTGGCCAGATCGCAGCGAAAATGTGCACACGCACTCCCTGGATGCAAGAGCAGAACCTCTGCCCCAGATTTTTCACATCAGCTTATTATAGCGCCACCAGGAGGCCACAATAACCTACATGACCTGGTGGAGACGTTTCGAGTTATTCATCAATTAATTCATCAACGATAAGTACTCTATAGGTCTAATGGTAAACATGAAAAAGCATGTGCATACACACGTGTGTGTGTGGGATCTCAGCTTTTGTCAGATCTAAGGGGGGCTCCAATATGAGCATGTGAGTGGATCGGAGCTGGAGTGGAGCGATTTTGAAAGTAGTGGTAATTCACAAAAGGAAAGTGCTATAAATGATTGTTTTTCCAAATATGTAAATCCTGCTCGATACATTTGTACTATTGCACTTAAGAACTCCTGGACAGGTATGAGTACACATTAAAGGGTCATTTCAGAATTGTGTAGAGACAGTCTAATAATGTGGAAATGTTTCACTGTGTTCATTTATTTAATGCGGTTTTATCTCAACATTAGTTAGCTTCATTGCACGAGTGCTCAATTGACAATGTTCTTTTTTGTTGGATGTTAACTCTTTAATAAATGACCTGAGGATATTGATCAATATGAATGGAGGTGGACAACACGAGGAGAGGGGGAAAGAAAGCCTTCCATTCTGTCATCAACTGTAAAAAGAATAGCAATCAACAAATCCTGATTGCTTCTTCACGCTGCAGCACACACGACTGACGAGAATTGAAATGAATTTTTGTACTACATATCCTATCCTATATTGAAATTGGCTAATGGAGTACCGGCCAGCCAGCGGGCAGGCGAGCGGACCACGTCATCACGCTCATGTCACTATGACTCAAATCAAAAAGTGACACAGATGCGTTCCAGGTCTCCATGGGTTAATAAAAAGGAAAAGAGTCAAACTAATGTTATTTGATATGTTTTAATTGCAGAAGCCATTAGGACTATATATTTAGAAATGGTACGGAGGAACAAGTCAACAGGCTCCAGTTGGAAGGGGTGGTGGGGACTACAGAAATACACCGCAGGCAGCAACAGAATGAATGACGCAGTCTTCTTGGATTTGTTGGCTCTTCAGCCCTATCATGTACGATGAAAGGATTTGTTGGCTCGTCAGCTCTATCATGTACGATAAAAGGATTTGTTGGCTCTTCAGCTCTATCATGCACGATAAAAGCCAATAGTTTGACTTCCTTTTCTTGTAGATTTTTGTTTTGCTTTATTACCTCTACGGTGCATAACATTAGTGGTTCCGATTCTTTTTAGCTCAAGACCCAAAAGAGAAATTTGATGCCTCCCAGGGACCCCAACTATTGAAAATAGCCGATCTATAACATGTCGCATCGCAATGCGTTGTGAGCTTGTAAAGCTGCTATCACTACTTTTTCATTCTTTGTTTTTAATTCTTTTTATTTTATTTTTTACTTTCTTTAATTTTGTTTATTTATAAATGTATTTTTGAAGAATGTTTTAATGTGTTCAATCAACTGACGGTGGAAAAAGTGTACTAATTTATCCAAAGAGTAAGAAAAAATATATTTTTTTGTAACTCACTATCATAAACAACAGACCTGACAAAATCGCCTGGGTAGTTTGTTTATATTTGGAACACAGCTCTTATGACGCGATCTAAGATTTAGATGGGAATTCCAATACAAAAAAATAACGCTGTGACCCAGGGGTAGTGGGAGTGACGTCAGGACTTCCGTACTCTATTGCACTGGCTTTTCTTTTCTTTTTTATTATAGTGATGTGTTGTATCCAAGTGATGTTTCAGCTTTGATGGCTTCATAAATTCGTTTGACAGCACTATCATCTGTGTTGTGTAAATAAGATGTTCTTTTTTCTTTTAAATGATTTTATTTACACTCATCTTTGCTAACAACATGTTGGATTCATGTTAATGTTGTTTTACCAAATGTTTAAAACACTTATTTTTTCCCCCTTTTTTTGGGGGGGGGGGGGGGGGGGGGGGGGCTTCCTATCACACCCATTGGAAACTCCCTGTATTAAGTCTGAGGACCCCCTGGGGGTTCAGCACTGAGATATACATAGGCCAAGGCTCAAGCAATGTTGGGGAGACAGTACATCTCAATGTGCAGATCACATTGAGATGAGCGGGGCTGTGGACCAGAGAGACGGCAGGACCCAGTAGGGCACCAGAAAACCTGTGAAGTGATAAGGAGGATAACATGCCTGGAGTCAGACAAAAAGAGGGAGGAAGGTTATAGAGGGTGAAGTGGGTGAACAGTAGCCTGGCTCCAGACGAATATTCAGTGATATTAGTCTGGCCATGCAAGGCTAGGTGAATAGTTGGGGTGGGGTGTGGCTGAAGGCACTTAATTGTCCTTGGTGTGCTCAGAGATCCTGGCAGCGACCAGTGCGGCACGGTACTGAGACAGCACAAATGTTATGCTCTTCACGAAGCCCTTGGACAGCGGGAAGAGGGGGAAACCAATGTCTGGGTAGTCACTGTGCTCAGGGATGACACTACTACATACACTCTTTTTCCGCTTCTCGGCGGACTCATGGAGCCCCAACCAGTCTTCCAGACGGTGGACAAGCCTCCAGCCGCTTGTAGAGAAGTGCTCCTGGATCTCCTTGCTGAAGACCTCGATGGGGGCCTGCAGCAGTTTGGTCATAGACTGGACCATCCTGATTAGGGCCATCTCGTCATAGCAGCGGCTGTTCTCGTTGCCTTCCTGCAGGCCTCTGTCACTATCATAGCCCGGCTCGTTGTAGTAGGGCTCATTGACGAGGATCAGACCTTGTATCGAGATAAGAACCTGCAGAAGATTAGACTTGTTGGTCCACATTTCAGTGCCATGGCCAGACCAGGTGCCCAGCAGACTGACGCAGACCTTACCATCGTCGTAGAGGTTGGGGTTGAGCTGACCGCTGCACTGGGACAGGTAGTGGAAGAGAGGCGGTGCCGCAGGATAGGTGTTCGACAGCTGGATGTCAAACAGGAACAAGCCGTCCTCGTAGGGTGTGCGGGTTGGACCTTTGATCAGGGCAGAGAATATATCCATGCGATCTTCAAAGGTTTTGACCATGATGCCGTTAGGCAGAGAGGTAGACAACAGAGCCATCTCTTTCCTCACTGTGCTGAAGAACTTCTTAGGCTCTGCTGGCTGGAACTCCGTCATCTTAAAAGTGTGTGTGTCTGGTGCCCACTCCAGCACAGAGAACACCTCTCTCTTTGCACTGGTGAAGGTGACTCCGGGCGTTTTTATCTCATCTAGGAAGGGTTTCCACAAGTGCTTCTCCTTGGTGGGTTTCTCCAGCACGGTGGGCGTCACAGAGCTTGGCACAGCGAATGTGGGTTCGATGGAGGTGGGCGAACAGCCAATCCCCAGTTTTTCAACTTCCATGCCCCGGTCATTTTCGTCCTCAGCGTTGGTCTCGTCCTCAGAGTCATCGTCCATCTCCTCGATAATTTCTTGCATATTGTATATGTGCTGTGGTAGGACAATAGTCCTGGAGGTGTCTTTCCATATTACTTCCACTTTGCCGCTCTTGTCCACCCTGGACACCTCACCTACTACTGGTATCTCATTTCCATAGTCATTGGTCTGTCCATTCTGAGAATTCAACATTCCGATGACAATGTCATCTGTATGAAAGTCAAAGTCTGGGTGGTCCGCGATGTCGTAAACACTCACGTCCTCCTCATCACCTATCACCTCCACATCATCACCGGAGGAGTTAGGTTTGATCCATTTGACAGTGCACGTCCTGCCCTTGTGATCCCCAGACTGGATCACACCATACACTGCTGGGTCTTGGGAGGCATGAGGTCGCATGTCAATGACAAAGTTCCCGGGAAACAACTCACGACAGTCAAGGTGCTCGACGGGGATGAGGTTGTTGGATCGGATCCCCTTCTCCACCTGACCGTTCTTCCACATTACGTCCGCTGATGTCTTACTGGACACCACCTCCACTGCCACCCAATCTCCAGGCTTGAACTCGCATGATTTAGTCTTCTTCTTCTTGTGCTTTTTCTTCAGGTTGCGGCTGGACAGTCGGTTGGTTCCTAGACCGCCGCTCTGAGAGGAGGCAGTGGAGCTGGCCAAGGAGGTCAGAGAGCTGTCGTTCATGTCTTCTACATCATCGTAGTCTGCATCCTGCTTCCTGGACTCGGTCCAGCCATTGGCAGGATTATGGGAGTCCTCCAAGTTGTGAACGACGGATTCCGCTGGACCGTTATTGTTGTTGTTGGGAATACAGGAATCCATCTGCACTGATTTGTGTGTCGCCTCTACATCCTCTGCAGACTGTTGGTTGGCACTTTGTGTTTCAGCATAAGCAGACGCCCTTCCCCCCAAATCATTCTTCCTGAGCATTCTCTTCAACGTCCTGGCCACTGGTTGTTCAGGCGAGATAGGAGCATCTTTGTGTCCTTTGCAGGTGACGCATGTGGAATCTTTCTTAGCGGGGGGGAGCATGTAGAGCGCCCTTTCTCCCATATACCTCTGGGTGTGGGCATGCAAACCCAGCAGCCTCACTCTGCAGAGGTTTTCCTGTGTTATGGTGGAGGGAGGGGGGTCCACCCTGTCTGAACCTTTGGGGGAGAAGCTGTTGGTGCTGCACCATGTCACTTTCAGCTCAGCCACCTTAACCTCTTCGACTACCGCCCTGAACTTGCCCTTCTTTCCGCGGTCAGGTTTAACCCCCGACAGCCACTGTACTTTGGAGAAGACTTTTGCGGGACCAGTCAGGACCTGACCTGGGTGGAAATATTCCTCCTCAGAGAACAGACCCCAGTCGCTGACATGGGGATAGACGTCGTGCAGCTTGTAAGCATCCTCCAAGCTCATGGAGCATCTGACTCCATTGGAGAGCTTAAGGATGATGTGATTAGTCAGGTTTTGTACTTTCCCCAGCCAGAAGTCATCATAGGCTATATAGTCACCATACGTAAAAGACCAGATGGGATGGAGGTCCTTGCTGTTGACTGGGTACAGAACATCGTTGGTCCCAATGAGTTTCACAGCACACTCTGTGTCGATGTTGGTCACGACACCGCACTGACTGTCATTGGAATTCATTCGTCGCACAATGTCGCAAACGCCAATAGATCGATCTTCAAGATTCAGCTTTGTCTCTTCGATGTCTTGCTTCCCACCGTCAGGGTACCACTTGACCCGCACAAAACCCCTCTCAAGAGGCCTACGCTGGTTTCTGTCATTGAGGTCAGAGTCTGAATCTGAATCTGAAGTAAAATCTTCCTCACCGTGGATCCTTTCCACGAGGCCGAAATGAACGACCCCGCGACAACGCTGTGAAACCAGGTCGTCGAAGAAAAGCAGCTGCTGAGAAGGGCCGGCCATGGGAGAGACTGTTGTGGGCCGAGGTTCAGCTCGTGGGCTGTCTGTGAGAGAAAGGGCCGAGGTCAGTAATGTTGCCATTGCAACCATTTCTACGGACTCTGCCATTTGGCTGCTGTTGCTAGAAGACAAAGCCACTGCAGTAATAGCGTTAAGCGTCCAATATAAGTAGTTCGAAGCCAGTCTGGAGCCATGTGGAACTCCATATTTGGGCAAGTCTGATATCATCAACACGACATCAGTACTTGAGGCCAGTTTCAAGCTGTATGGAACTCCATATTAACTGTCTTGTTGCAGTTCTATAATGTCCAATAAAATGAACAAACTCAAACCACACTGATATGGACTCATTCCTTCTCTCTACGTCAAGCTATAGCGTATTATAATATGATACAAATGCTAATGACTTTTAAAGAATGTTGCGACTTTACTTAAAGGTCACTACATCATGCTATGGTATTATAGTATGATATAAGTGCTAATGACCATTAAAGAATGTTTCCACTTTACTTAAAGGTCACTACGTTGTGCTATAGGGTATTATAGTATGATACAATGTCTAATAACGCATGAATATGTGGCCACTTTACTTAAAGGTCTCAAAGTCATGTTATAGCATATTATTGATGTTTATAAGACATTATTCCATTTAATAAACATGTTGGTTATAATGTGTTATGACACATTACAGCACTTCTCTATACCCTCCTGGGAATGTGATTACTTGGGAAAAGTTACCGGTGTTATTAAATAGCTAGTTATTGTTTTTTGTAGAAATCTCCCAAAAGCTAACCTTCACCAGACGGGTCTCTCCTGTGCACCTACAGCGTAGAGACATTCCCAAAGTTCAGGGAACCTTCCCTTACTTTAGGGATGGTGGATGTCATGCTATTGAGATAGTTGGCACCTGCCTTCCCCCTAAGGATGTCTTAACTCGGCTTGAAGTAGTCCCAGAGGGGTCTCTCTTTAGCACAACCACCATTGGCTAAAGTAAATTAACTTAATAGCTGAACATAATAACCCTTGGATTGTGTTAGAAACCCGCATACACCTTTGGTGTTAAAGGGTCAAATTTGACCCGTGATTTAACTCAGCCCAAAATACTATTTAAAAAAAAATATTTTCATTCATTTTTTTCTTTCACCTCATAGCTGACTTGTTATGCATTCATATCCATGTAAATACTTTTTAAAATATTATTTTGGGTTAGGGTTAGGGTTTCATCTTTCAATATATCTCATTTTTAATTATAAAAATGTTAAAATTCACTCATTACATTTCCTATAATGAAGACAATGAATAATTATGTTATCTAATAGACAATTGACTAATATTAGAACACACTTCCATTTTTTTTTTTAAATACATTTAGTTTTTTAACTTTTGTTAATATTATTTAAAATAGTGACATCTGTGGGTTAATGGTCAAAATTGACCTGTTAACCATTGATTTATCATTTATTTTTCATAAACCCAAACTTTATTTTACTCCTAATAGCAAATGCTAATTGAGGACAAGTTTCTCTCACTCTCAAACATGTAAACATTGAATATAAAAAAATTGGGGGGAATTGACCCACACTTCTCTGCCGGGTCAAATTTGACCCTTAACAACGCAGATGTCACTTTTTTTTTTTTAGACCATCAGAATGAACTAAAATGGTGGTAATTAATTGTGTTGCGTTAAAATAGCTGTTTCTGAGGATATCATGAAGCCTTGTTCCAATAAAGAAATGTAAACAGTACTTTTTTTTACCTATTTAGACTTGAAAACGGGTCCAAAATGTCCCTAACATGGTAAATGCTACCCAAAAAAGACCAGAGGGCAAAAGGAAAGCTGGAAGGAAAGTATCGAGACAAGGTTTTTTAACTGGGGGGGGGGGGGGGGGGGGGGGGAATTTACCTATGTATGTTTTGTAACTTGTAAATGAACCACTATACTTTGGAATTTCAACTGGTGATGGCTGGCTATATTTGGGGATTGGGTAGGAGGGAGTCCATTTTTGTGTTACACCTGGTTCGTAACATAATTGGGGGCTTGTCTCAAAGTTAAGTTACAGTTTGTAAATTATGTATTAGTTCTTTCTGTTATGTTTGGGTTACATTGGTTTGGGTTTGGTTTGTTCTGATAGTTAATACTTCGGGTTGGCAGGTTTATATATTGTGTTTTTATTTGTTGTTAGTTGAGTTTGTGAACTCCCACCTTTTAGAAATATGCTTATTGCAAACTTTTGTTGCTGTTCTCTAATGCATCACCTATTCTTGAGAATTGGGACAAATCATGTCCTACCAAAACATTTAAAATGATTATTTATTAACACAATATATTGTTTTTTAAGTTTGGTGAAAATATATTCTTAAAGGATTTATATATGATTAAGATTTATACAATGTTTTGGTCTGGTTTTGTTTTTTTTACATCTAAACTTTGGTCTAAGACAAGGATAACTTTACATTTGTTTTGTCAAAAGCATTAAAAAAAAACGTGTGTGTATTGATACATAGATGTAAGAATTTTGCCATCAGCTTCTTTTTTGTAAAAGTTTATGCGCTTTAAAGTTGTGTCCAAGATCGTTGTCAACTCCGTCAGAGTTCTACGAAAAAATAATTTTCGTAAACAGGTAAACAGGTTTTAGCTATATAAGGTCCCCTAGCTGTCTCACTTCCGGGTTTAAAAAAAGGCGGGAAAGCTGCAAAAGCTCTGGTAAGCTTTTATTTTTTGATAAATGCACTAAATATTACTACAGGGGTGTCCCAACCATAATATGTCAACTGTCAGTCCTTATTTTTTTTATTTTTTTAAGTGCAATTCTATTTGCATTAATAGAACTTTGAAAAATAAATTGTCAACTCACTACGACTGTGCTGTGGAATGAAAAAAACATAGCATTTTGTCAACTCCGTCAAACTCCGTCAGATGTCAACTCAGATATGCCATCTTATGGAGATGACACAAAAAAAACTATGGGAGGCTGGCCAATTACACGGTTTAATAGTCAACACTTTGATATTTAAAAATCACACCCTGTGTGAAGGTAGCGGCGCCTTTGATACATTTTGTCATCGATATATGTTTATAATGTGTTTATAGCCATGTGTCACGTGAAGCTTGACCAATCACTTTATTGACGGGTCAGACCAATCAGAGCGTTGACGGGTCTGACCAATCAGAGCGTTGACGGGTCTGACCAATCAGAGCGTTGACGGGTCTGACCAATCAGAGCGTTGACGGGTCTGATCAATCAGAGCGTCGACGGTGAACACGGACAAAGTCAGGTATAGAGCAGGATCCGCGGCTAGCGCCGCTAAAAATATATTTTCCCGGCATAACTGAAGAATAAATACAAATAAAACCTTATTTTTGTTCCGATTCTCAAGAATGGGTGGTATATATCTCCGCAAGCGGAAGGAAAGACTGGCGTATCACAACGTATGGAGAAGGGTCTCCTGGCTGGCGGTATAACTAACCTGCAGAGGTGAGTGTGTCTGTGGGTTTAGGAGAAGATGTAGAGACGTCGGCTATGCATCTTCCTTAACCCACAGCGACCATGGGGAGGGGGGGGGGCGCTCTCGTGCCCCATGGCTGAGCACGGAGCCATTGTCTGTAGCGTTCAGTTCATGCTGGGGGGGACTCAACAGAGTCTATAGGTTGGCCTTCCATATCTGAGAGGTGGAGCTCCAAACAAGGAGCTGATGTGTGTACACATTAGGGCTAAAGCCGACAGGGTGTACCTGCCCCTCGGCCGAACACCATGCACTCTAACCCTTCTACATTAAGCATATTGCTTAAGTGCCACCTTTGAGAGTAAATGCAGTTCATTCATATTTGTATTCACTTGTGGTTCCACTCTAAATTGGTGGGTTCCTCAAAGTCAGCCAGCTTGTTTTGGTTCTGTGAAAACCTGCCAACCAAATTTTTGTATGCGCTCCCTACTCTAAGTTTTAGTATTTTTTTGTTTGTTTTGTTTTTGTGATGTGTAATATTGGTGATTTAACTATTATTCGGGTGAGGAATAGGTGAGAAGGTGTCTCAGTGGAGACATATTTTGTACTTTCGTAGTTTTCAGTGATTTAGAGATTCTGTAGATATTCTGTGTTTCATGCTGTAGTTCGTAGTAAGAAGGCTGGGGTCTCAGTGGAGATGGTTGGAGTGAAGGGGAACCTGAGTGAGGTCTCAGTGGAGACATTAGGAGGAAAGGTGTCTCAGTGGAGAAAAGGGAAGAGGTCTCAGTGGAGACATTAGGAGAGAGGGTTTAGTGGGGACATAGGAGGAAGGAGTTGGGATTAAGAATGTTTTTGTTGGTTTTCTTTTGGTTCTGTAAGAGAGAGAAATATTTGATCTTAAGGTTGGAGGTGTTATGACCCTATATATATATTTATTTTCTTGTGTGTTGCCCTGTGTATGTATTTTTACCTCATTGGTGTGTGTGTGTGTGTGTGTGTGTGTGTGTGTGTGTGTGTGTGTGTGTGTGTGTGTGTGTGTGTGTGTGTGTGTGTGTGTGTGTGTGTGTGTGTGTGTGTGTGTGTGTGTGTGTGTGTGTGTGTGTGTGTGTGTGTGGTGAGAAGTGGCTGATGAGTACCAGCTGGTGTGAATGGTGAATGAGTGGTGGCTGAGTGTGACTGGCTGATTATAGGTGCAGCCTGCTGGGGATTGGCTCCTGTGACCAGGCTGGGGACTATAAAGGTGGCTGTCCCTAATATATATGGTGTCTTCTTCCATGCCAGTCTCCAAACTATACCAGTACAGTGTTTTGAGTGTTTTTAACCTGGCCAGTTTTTTTAGAGGTTTCATTGTTAACACGGGTTACAGTCTTGGTAATGTAGGGGTGGGTGTCCCATCTTTTGTGCTCGTTTGATATGTTTCTTTAGTTTGTTAGGTAAGATACCTGTGTTTGTTCTGGGTTTTAACTAAAAGAAAACCTATGCTTACCTTTACCAAGGTAAGCATAGGTTTTATTTTAGTTAAGTGTTTTATGTACAGGTGCCCACCCTGAGGTAATTTACCCATGTATGTTTTGTAACTTGTCAAATAAACCACTGTACTTTGGAATACTGGGTAGGAGGGAGCCAGGTGTAACATTTTTGTGTTACAGCTGGTGACCCCTAAGCTGGGTTAAAAGGTTATTTCCAACATTCTGTATAGTGGCACCTGGTACGGTTATGTCCTTCCCAGAAAGATGTCCAGGCTATGTGTGTATGTAGCACAAGCTCTGAAAAACTTCATTCATAGTTGAAGGTCACAAGCGGACTAATTCCAGTTTCTAGAGCCTGGCGTAAAGTCATACCTCTGGGCCCTCATGCTGTAGTGTGTAGGAGGAGTAGGGCCATTCATCTGCTTGTTCCCCGTCTGCAGATATTGCTGGGTGGCGCTGGAACCTTGGAAATTCCAGGCTGGAGGCTGGGGGAGGTTGAATTCCATAGTGGCCTGCTTGCTGATGCATTTTGATCTTTTTCTGCCCCTATGCGGTTGCATATTGATTTGCTGCTGACTATTAAGCTGTTGACCTGTTGAGCTGTTGTATCTCTGCTGTTGTTGCCAGATTGTCTGGTGCCAGTACTGACCGGGGGTCTCGGAGGAAATCGGAGGTCCTGTGTTGTAGTTTGGATCATGAGCCCAATTCCCAGCAGTATTTCCCACTGGGGCATATGGGTCAAAAGCGGTAACTGGGGCATATGGGTCAAAAGCGGTAAAAACGGCAGGGCCAGTATTGGGGTAGTTGGCATATGAGTTACCCCTGTTTTTCTTAGAAGTGGGACGCGTATCTCCATCCACGTTCACAGTCTTTTTGGCTGCATATTTATTGTCCTTGGTGTGCTCGGGGATACCGGCGGAGACCAGTGCGGCGCGGTACTGTGACAGTGCACTTTGGACGCTCCAGGCCCCGGACAGCGGGAAGAGGGGGAAACCGATATCTGGGTAGCCGCTGCCCCTATAGTTTCCCTTGGGAGGGAAACTATAGAAACTCTTTCTCCGCTTCTCGGCGGACTCGTTAAGCTCCAACCAGTCCTCCAGGCGGTGGACGAGCCGCCAGCCGCTTGTAGAGAAGTGCTCCTGGATCTCCTGGCTGAAGACCTCGATGGGGGCCTGCAGAAGTCGGGTCATAGACTGGACCACTTTGATTAGGGTCATCTCGTTATAGAGGCGGCTGTTCTCGTTGCCTTTCGGCTGGCTCGCAAAGCCTGGCTCATTGTAGTAGGGCTCATTGACGAGGATCAGACCTTGTATCGAGATAAGAACCTGCATAAGGTTAGACTTGTTGGTCCACATTTCAGTGCCGTGGCCAGACCAGGTGCCCAGCAGACTGACGCAGACCGTGCCATTGTCGTAGAGGTTGGGGTTGAGGTGACCGCTGCACTGGGACAGGTAGTGGAAGCGAGGCGGTGCCAAAGGGTAGGTGTTGGGCAGCTGGATGTCAAACAGGAACAAGCCGTCCTCGTAGGGTGTGCGGGTTGGACCTTTGATCAGGGCAGAGAATATATCCATGCGATCCTCGAAGGTTTTGACCATGATGCCTTCAGGCAGAGAGGTAGACAACAGAGCCATCTCTTTCCTCACTGTGTTGAAGAACTTCTTCGTCTCTACTGGCTGGAACTCTGTCTTAAAAGTGTGCGTGGCTGGTGCCCACTCCAGCACAGACATGCTAGTGAAGGTGACTCCGGGCGTTTTCTTCTTATCCAGGACGTGCTTCCACAAGCGCTTTTCCTTGGTGGATGTCTTCGGCACGGTGGATGTCTTCGGCACGGTGGAGGTCACTGATCCTGCCATGTAGGCGGCGGATGTGGGTTTGACGAAGGTGGGTGAATTGCCAGTCCACTGAAAAATGCTGGGTGTTTTTTCCGCTGGCATGTTCCATGGCATGGTTTGCCATGTGCCATGGGCGTTAGACAACTTCTTCCATTTCCACATGCCATGTGCCATGCTGGCCTCTTCTGTCTTTCCTCTGTTACTTCCGTCTGCCATATCGCTGATGTTGTCGAGGAGATTATTCCGGTATCAAATTTCAATCGAAGTACGCAGAGAAGAGTGTGGAACTTCATATTAAGGCAGGTTTGATGTCATCGACATGGCGTCAGTACTTGTAGGCCAGTATTGAGCTGTGTAGAGCTCCATATTAGGGTAATTATTTGGGGGACGTGCACAGACAAAATATGTTCTTGATGGCTGACCCCTTTTTACCCCTTCTTGGAAGCAGTGTTAATTTCGTCGACTAAAACTATGACGAAAACGTTATCAAGTCTTTTAAGATGGGGGTTAGTGCCTAAGTGCATATCATTCAGGGGTCATTGACATGAAAATGTTTGAAAAACATAGGACAAAGGCGCTATGGCCTCCCGACGGGGGCTCCTCACTGGCAGGTGATTCAATAGGATACAACAGAAATGTGTGTGGGGAGGAATCAAACGACTAATTTGGGGAGAAAAAGCACACACAAAACAAAGCACTGCCATAATCAACCGAAAGATTCTAAGTGGCTTCGGGGGGCTGCAATGATTGAGTTTCATTCTCTGTCAATTGTGCCGAGGGTGCTGACAAGTTTGATGGGATTTATATCACTATTTTTAATGTTCACACGTGAATACATGTAGAAATACATAAGTGAATGTAATTTAGACAAATTGAATTGAAGACAAATTGAATTGAATTGAATACCAAGGACCTCAATGGAAACACGACCGCAAGGACTCTTTTGGACAGACCTTTTAGTCAAAAATGTAATTAACTGTACTTGTGCTGTTTTTACATTTATGCCTAAGAAAAGAAAAATTCAATCAATCAATCTAAAATATTTTACGTACATGCGAAATGTAGAAATAGCCTGTGTAAGTTAATGGACTTTTTGTGTGAATATACGTAGCAGTCTCTTTCTCTCTCTCTCACTCTCTCTTTCTCTCTCTCTCTCTCTCTCTCTCTTTCTCTCACAATGTGTGAGTCCACCTTGAGCCTTCTTCCTTCGCACTGGGAGGAAAACTGCTGCCGAAAGTTTGATTGAATGCATTTTTACCGAGTGCCGTGATGACTTTTCCATTGCGTCTCATGAGCGGTCGGGTTTCTTTTTGCAACCTGCCTGCACACTCATTCCTGTCCGATAAGGGCTCTGATGCTTTATTAGAACGCCTCCCTGCCAATCACAAACCCCAGCATCCATATCCTGGGAGGGAACATTAGCCAAAAATAGCCGATCTACAAGCTCACAAGCTTAATCTGAGCATGTAGATCAGCCCTCCTTTTTTTGGCAAAGAGATTTGGTTTGTATAGTGAAAAAGAGCGGATCAAAGCACAGTTGCAACCTAGGTCGGTTTTACCGAGTAGAGGGCTTGAACTCGTGACCGCAAGTTCTCTTCGCAAATTTTAGGCGAAGACAAGTCCAAGTACAGTTGAAACTGGGGTGTATTTCACTGAGAATAGAGGGTTTAAAGGAGTAATTCACCCAAAAAATCTCTTATTTACCATCAATTACACACCCCATGAAGCCTCGAATTCATGGAGATGTTTTTGCCGCATTCCTAAGCCAATAATTTGATGACCTGGTGGCTGCTCAGTTGGAGACTCAGAGTCACTCCGCCGCTCATCAAATTATTGTTTTAGGAATGCGTCAAAAACTAAAAAATCTCCATGAATTCCAGGCTTCATGGGGTGTGTAATCGATAGAAAATAAGTGATTTTTTAGGTGAACTACTCCTTTAAGTGGCTAATTAGCCCACAACAAGCTCACAACATGTTGCGACTGCTACGCGTTGTGAGCTTGTAGATCGGCTATTTTTTGGTGAAGAGAGGTCCAAGTACAGTTGTAACCCAGGTCCATTTTACTGAGAATAGAGGGTTTAAGTGGTTAAGCGGCAAACTGTGGTCTAATGATGGATAAATTTGTGTTCATGTTTTCTGCTGGGAGGGAGACTGCCACACTGTGTGTGTGTGTGTGTGTGTGTGTGTGTGTGTGTGTGTGTGGTAGCAGAATAACAATGAGACGACTGTTAGACTCTGTGTGCACGCACGCACACACATGCGCACGCATGCACGCACGCACGCACGCACGCACGCACAATAAACAAAAGTTCCGAGTGAATCCGACCGTAGACTCAACATTCGGAGGAATGCACAGATAAGCCGTAATACCACACACACACACACACACACACACACACACACACACACACACACACACACACACACACACACACACACACACACACACACACACACACACACACACAGACCTCCCAAGTGCCACCACCTGACAAACATATTTCATATTCTCTGCTGAACACAGGATTAATAATGACATGGGACATTTTCATTGGTGCTACTTTGGTACTACAGTGTTTTAATTACTTATTATAATTTTGATAAATCCTACCAATAATAAATGTGTTCATTAAACGCAATAATGTGCTGACTGCACAAAGCCAGTCAGTTTTCTTACATATCGTCTCTGTCGGGTGGTAACCTCATACAGTATGTCCAAAAATAGCAGATCTAAAAGCTTGTGGATGTGCTACTTTTAATGCTTTCGTGTGACACTGTAGTGTGATCAAGTAGGGCGTTCATTTTACGAAAAAAAAAAAACACACAAAGTTAGAATATGGAGATAAATGGTTTCTGCCCGACAGCAACGATATAACAGATTTCACAGTTCTCTTTGCCAGCTGTTCCCTCAGACAGTGTGCGTGCTCCTGCTGGCATACGGGCATAAAGTGGCATAACGTGGCATCGCCACATGCAGCTCAGCTTAATGCAATCCAGTGGTTCTCAAATGTCTATATGCCAAGGACCCCCAAATGAATATGTATTTGTTCATGGACCCCCATCTGAAAGTATGTTGTGCCACTTGACCCTCGTAGAAGATTCCTGTTGATAAAATGTTTCAGAAATATTCAAAAATTTTCACATTTGTTCAATGTTTTTTTTTGTTTTTTTAAATAGCAGATCTACAAGCTCACAACATGTCCCGGTGGGGATAAGACCTTTAGGTGGGGCTCAGCCCCTAAGCCACTGGATAATAATATTCTTTATATCATAGTATCATTTACAACAATACTCATTTTAATGAACTAGGGCAGGAATTTAGCAGAGGCCATGAAGGCCATGCACCTTCAGTTTGGCCTCCTGCCCTTCACAATCATGAGGCCACAGTGGCCTTAATGCCGATTGTAACCCGATTGTACTGTTTTCTCCTCTGCCTCTTTCCTCAGAGTTTTTAAACCTACTTTTACTCAAGTATATGTCTTGGGGGGTTGATTTTGTAGCAGCTACAAACGTCTGATGTATCTTTGTATATTCATGTTGCTGGCTTTCATTGAAAATTAATGGTAGCCTAATAGCCAGTGGTGTGTACTCAAGTGTACACTGCCTGTAGCTTTGTATCTTCATGTCGCTGGAATCCATTGAAAATGAATGGTAGCCTGTATCTTTGTATCTTCATGGCTTCCATTGTAAAATGAATGGTAGGTAGCCTGTATCTTTGTATCTTCATGGCTTCCATTGTAAAATGAATGGTAGGTAGCCTGTATCTTTGTAGCTGCCAGTGTGAACGGCTCCTTCCAGTCCCATAACGTGGTCAACGTAGTCAAATCAAAGGGCTCGTTACGTATTATTTTTTCTGACACAATGACTCTGTAATGATCCAAGTTCACTGGTTCAGCATGGAGTCCAATGTGATGCAGCTGTGTGTGTGTGTGTGTGTGTGTGTGTGTGTGTGTGTGTGTGTGTGTGTGTGTGTGTGTGTGTGTGTGTGTGTGTGTGTTGGGGGGGTGCGCGAGCCAGATGTGTTCTGGTGTCAATGGAGGCTGTAACCTCAAACACACACACACACACACACACACACACACACACACACACACACACACACACACACACACACACACACACACACACACACACACACACACACACGCACCCTTTCTCCAGATGTGAACTCCATATGTTAAATAAGCCCCTCCCACTGGGGCCAGTTCAAACCTTCTCTCTCTCTCTCTCTCTCTCTCTCTCTCTCTCTCTGTTTAGTTCCAGTATGTAGGTCTTTATCCTCGGCCAGTTTGAATCCTGTTTCATGGGTTTCAACCACAAACATCATCACCTTGTAGCCCCCCTCACGTACACACACACACACACACACACACACACACACACACACACACACACACACACACACACACACACACACACACACACACACACACACACACACACACACACACAGCATTGACTTAAGTTAATTCTGTATGCCCTATTATGAAACTTCGGTCAAATAACAGTTTTGTCCCCAATTCGACACACTGCAATGGGGCTGAAACCTTGTATCTCCATATTTGAACTTGTTTGCGTATTCTTTCTACTATTTCATTATACAAGAGTGTCACACAAAAGTAGTGAAAATAGCCGATCTACAAGCTCAAAATAGATCAACATAATTTCACTACTTTAATTACAGTACAAAAAGAATCATCCCACTCACTCCCCGAAACGCAAATCGTGCCGCTTTTGCCCCCCTTCCAGTCAAACGTTTGACGTCCGTCCCAAGAGGTCACCGGTTTGCCGTCTTGGGAGCGTGTTGAAAAAATACTAATGGGAAAAAAAGAACGGTTTTGGACATACAAGGTTTCCTCCCGACAGCGACGGTGTCCAACATGTGTCCCACACGCAAGCACACACACATGCACACACGCACCACTGAGTGTTTTAAATTCCACAGAATATTAGATTTCATGGTTGAGTTGAGCTGCTGTCCTGGAATTCACCCTGTTAACTGGCTCTCTCTTTCTGTGTGTGTGTGTGTGTGTGTGTGTGTGTGTGTGTGTGTGTGTGTGTGTGTGTGTGTGTGCACGCGCGCACGGGTGCGTGCAAGCTCGCGCATGCTCGCGCGAGCGCATGTGTGTGTGTGTGTGTGTGTGTGTCGGATTCAGATTTTAAATGGTCCCAGGTTACGGCAGCTGATGACTCACACAGGGAGCTCTCTCTCTCTCTCGTTCTGTTTAAATGATTTACTGCACTGGGTTCTCAACATCAGGTCTGGGGACCCACCACTGCCACCAGCGGTCCAAATGGACTTGAACTCTGAGAGTGTACAATTGGCATCGGTGCTGGTCCATTTGGTTCCATTTGTACACTCTCAGAGTTACAGACCTGTACGGGTCAATTTGGGCGTATTTATTTTCCAAAAACGGTTACAACTATGGCACCATGACAATAACAGACACGTCTCAATTAAAACTGTTCTGAATAACAATTCACTACAAGAACAAAACTTCCCTTGATAGTGTGTGAATAACTAACATGATGTTGGATATAGACAAAACAAAAAAGACAATTTCATGAATCTTGTCTACTTCAGTGACTGGAGACAGAAATGTTTTATGACTATTACTACTTGGATCAGATATTCCTTTTTTCTTTCATAAGTATTCTGGTATGGAAATGTACATTTCTGATGTAGCCAAGTATCATGGATCTATAACTCTGTGTCTGGCAACTTAACCACTTAAAAATCGGTTGAAAATTCAGGGAGATGGATTGGATTTGAATTTGCCAAAAAAGTGGCTTCAAACAATACATTCTCACCCCAAGAAGTCAAACGGGTGACTTCTTGGGACAGACATCTCAAGAAGTCAAATGTTTGACTGGAAGGGGGGGCAAATACGGAACATGTTGACTAGGGGGGATTATGAGTTATGAATCTGTTCCTATCGGGGCAAACAATAATTCACTGCCAGAGTAAATAAATAAATAAGACTGCCAGTGATTTTCCGTTTTCCTTACCTTTTCAACTAGTGACAGAATATTTATCTCCAGTATGATCGATCCCCCGATCGTTGCTAAACATGGAGGT
>NC_139950.1:12246776-12249276 GCF_963454915.1 Gymnoscopelus microlampas
CTCCAAAATGTAAAGATTTTCCAGAAATGTTAAAATATAAATAATATGGAAAATAGCCGGTGTACGGCTATTTTCACTATATTTGAAACAAGGCTTAAGTGGTTAATTCATAATGTAGGCTATTTTACCTTCATATAAATGTAGTTGAGTCAAAAGTACAAATTTGTCTTTGAAATGTAGTGGAGTATCCAGAAATATTATACATATATTTATTATAATTTAGTTTTTTTACCGTCCACGACCATATGTTTATCCTGTGTGCACTGATAGATGTGTTTGCTCTGTCACGCCCAGCTCAGAGTCCAATTAGTTTGGACTCGGGCCATGTGTGACTGATTAAATCAGCTATCACCCATTCTTAATCACATACACCAGGCACCTGCATGTTTATGTGACCTGCTCCAACCATATGTGGTCCATCCCAGGGCCTGCTGGTTGTCCCACTTAGGAGATTAAAGACGTGATTGAGCCTTTGTGAGTTTTTTTTTGTGGTTCCACAGATAGAAACCCCATACATTTTCCCCTTAGAGATTTCCTAAAATATTTATATAAATTATTTTAAGCCTGGAACCAAGCCATCCAGGCTCCTGTTGAATCATGACCATAAAACATTTCATTCTGTGTCTATATTTAATAAACATCCTTTTTTTTTGGGGGGGAGGGGTTCAAATATTTTAGAATGTACTTACTTACTTATACCCACACCACAGCACTGATAACTAGAAAGGTGCGCTCCTCTGGGCGCAGATCTCCGCCAGGCCAGGTTGACTATACCCATGGGCTGTGTCAGTGGCGAGGTGCAACCATCAGGACACGAGGAAGCTGAGGGGGGAAAGAGAGTTTGTACAACAGACCGCAGGTGCCTATAACTTTGATCAGAGGTCGGGTAGACAATTTTTAGGGTCCCCCAATGGTTCCATTTGTCGGGTCCATAACTTCGGGATAAGGATTTGCGCTATGTGGCACTGCATGGTTTCAATGTTCAGGTCTGTGACTTTTGAGAGTGTAATGGAACCAAATGAGTTAAAGTTACACTTTTGCAGAGAACAACAAAAAACTAAAAACAAAATTGAAATGGGTGTCCATGGCCTAATGCATATCAAACTGGGAGTCCTTGAAATGAAAAAGGTTGACCATCGCTGTACTGATGGTCAATGTGTTTGTGTGTCTCTAGACAGACACTCCAGCTGTGTGTCCCCAGACCTCTCAGCCCCCCAGGAAAGAGTCTTCAGCCTCAGGGACCTCCAGGACAGTGAGGGCAGTGGTCCGATGGGCGTCGTACACCTGCAGCCGCTGGAAACACTCCGCTAGACAGAGAATCAGGAGAAAACTCACTGGTATACACACACACGCACGCACGCACGCACGCACGCACGCACGCACGCACGCACGCACGCACGCACGCACGCACGCACGCACGCACGCACACACACACGCACACACGCACACACACACACACACACACACACACACACACACACCTTTCTATCTGTGCGTGTTTCTCTCTACAATCACAGAGGTGTGCTGGAAGTGGTTTTCAGCGGGGGCTGCCAACTTAAGTATGACTGTTTTCTTGCACATCATACAGTAGGTGCACCTATAGACCAATGATGTGCACTCACTGTGCACTGTTAACATCGAAAGCCAGGTGCAGAATAAACTAGAAAAAGTGCTCCTCGGAGCACAGGTCTCCGCCAGGTCAGGTAGGCTATTGTGGCCTCCTGGTGGCGCTATAATAGGCCAATGTGAAAAGGGTGCCATTTGTTCTCAGGCCTTGCACGACAATTGGACCCTGACTGCATTCATGATTTGAGGCATTTTGATAAAAACATTTGTTTTGCTAAATTAGACCTGCTGGTGGTGCTATAACAGGCCAATGTTAAAAGGGTGGCATTTGTTCCTCAACATAGTGTGAATGTGCGTGCAAAGTTTGAGCGCAATTGGATGGTGCGTTCATGATTTGCGGAATTTTGTTCAAAACAAGCCAATAATGCAAACTTTAGATGTCAATCTTAGCCAATCAGTATGAAATATGAAAAATCAAACACATCTGTCGTGATCACATGACTATAGAGATCATGTGTACCGATTTGCGTGAAATTTGGATAAAATTGGAAGGAGTAGTATAAAATAATGTGTTTTACATAAGTCGGCCTCCTGGTGGCGCTATAAAAGGCAGATGTGAAAAATGCAGGGCAAAGGTTTTTCATTGACCTCTAGGGAGTGTGCATACAAAGTTTTACACAGATCGGTGCAATTATAGGTAAAAACACGAATCGGCCTGTTATAGCGCCACCATGAGGCTGATTTGAAAACTTTCAAATGGTAGTTCTTCCTCGGCCTAATGGGAATGAGCGTGCAAAATTTCACGGAAATTGCATGCTGGGTTCATGATTTGAGGCATTTTGTTCAAAATGGAGCACTCCTGCAAACTTTGGAAGACATTTTTAGCCAATCAGGATGGAATATGAGAAATCTGAAAGACCCGTTTCGTTTAATG
>NC_139950.1:12254276-12334276 GCF_963454915.1 Gymnoscopelus microlampas
CTGCCAAGAACGATGCCGTTGAAGCCGTCAAACTGCTGGTGCAGGCGGGAGCCGACATCAACAGCAGAGACTACAAGAGCAGAACTCCTCTACAGCTAGCCGCTAACCTGGGTACTAACAGTACTGTTGCATTAACGTCACAGGTTCAATTCCTCTAACACAATGGTTCTCAAACTTTTACATTTCAAGGTCTCCCCTTAGTAGTAATCATTGCTATAGAGTGTTTGTTCAGTAACAGGAGTCACCTTGTCTCTCCAGCTCTTTAATAAACAGAAAAAGGATTTTCAGGTCGGGATACCAATTTTTTTCCAATCAGGAGAGAGAACTTATACAGGATACAGGTTAAAAAAATTTAATAGGAAGTGATGACGCAAATAAATGAGCAGACAAAATTGGAACTGTAACAATAGAAAATGTAAGCTGATAAATTTTCGAGCGTTTCGAGCTTGCAGATCTGCTACTTTTGATGCTTTTTGCGAACGCGGAAGGAGCAAGTGAGCTAAATATGTGTGTGTGTCTCTGTCCGTCTGTCTGTGTGTGTGCAATATTGTGTGCGTGCACTGCCTGTGTGCAGCCGCCAGAGTGCAGCTACAGTCAAAACACACACACACACACACACACACACACACACACACACACACACACACACACACAGTCATCTATTTTCGAGCTGCGTTCGCTTCCAGCGTTCGCGCGTCTTACTTGTGTGTGACGCTGTAGTATGATCAAGTAGGGCGTTGATTTACGGAAAAACACAAAAAGTTAGAATATATATATAATATATATATATATATATATATATATATAAATATATAAGAGGTTTCTACCCAACAGCAATGATGTTTTCCTAATCCTCTCCTCATCCCTGTGTGCGAGTGTGTGTGTGTGTGTGTGTGTGTGTGTGTGTGTGTGTGTGTGTGTGTGTGTGTGTGTGTGTGTGTGTGTGCGTGCGTGCGTGCGTGCGTGCGTGCGTGCGTGCGTGCGTGCGTGCGTGCGTGTGTGTGTGTGTGTTTGCGTGTGCGTTCAGATCGTAGTGAAGCAGCCAGAACTCTGTTAGGCTTGGGGGCGGATGCTGGTGTGAAGGACATTGACGGACAGCTCTGTATCACCGCTATGATTGACAGGATGATGCCAGTGGTGAGAAAGTCCCGCCCACTGCCTGCCGGAAGGGCTGTTATTTGACGATCTGTGATTTGAAGACCCTCAATGGGCATTGTTAAAATCTGCTTAGCTGTGCCAACAGTGATGTTGGCACAGCTAAGCAGATTTTACTGTAGGCCACGGCATAATCGCTTTTATAAAACGGTTACCCAATATGGCAACTTGGAAATCACTGACTTATTTTTCTTTGCTTTTTACCCCTTCTTCTCCCCAATTTAGTCGTTATCACCCTCCCCGCCTGGCTAACCTCCCCCGAACACGGGTCAATTGTGTTCGTAAAGACGGATGCATATATATTTTTAAAGCGAACATTTGTAACTCAAATCTTTGCTTCTGGGGATCCCTGGAACAACATATTTTGAGATGGGGGTTCGTGGCCAAATACATATCATTTTGGGTGTTCCTTGACGTGAAAATGTTTGAGCACCACTGATATAGCAACAATAGTTTTTCAAAAAACTGTTAGGATTTTTACATTTTGTAGAATTGGCCTCAGGTCTTAATGGGTTAATGGGCTGTAAGCTGATGATGTTGTGGTGTTTTATCAGGCTCATCTGGCCCTGAAGCAGTTCCATGTTCAGGACAGGATGACCAGACAGCAGTACTACCACCTCCACCTGCTGGAACCACCTCAGACTGACACCGCGGAACCTCAAGGTATGCTGTGTACCCAAGCCCCCATAACCCAGAGGTTGCATTGAAGCGCATTGGGCTGGGGCCACTGTACATGAACGAGCGAAAACGGTTTCGACCATGGGCTCGACTCATGAGCTTGCGCACAAGCTTGTGCACGGGGCTGCGCACCGAGGTGACGCAAAACGTGTCACCGATGTGACGCAAAAAGTGTCACAGTGGCCCCAAATAGGCCTCGCCCATCACACTACACAACCCGGAATAAGGGGTTATTTCGCCTCATGCGCTGGGTGAGCAACTCAATGCAAGTGGATGGGAGAGGATTTCCGGTGCCCTCTCTATTATTTTTAACTCTATGTGTGTACCACAGTGCATGGTTCTCAAACCATTTTCTGGATCTAGGGCCCACTTGAAAATCTTGAAAGCGTTCGCGGGCCCACCCATCTTGGAGATATCTGTTCATCTGATCCAATTTGTTTGTATTTGTCTTTTCAGAGAAAGTTGTCAGTGAACCCACAACTCCAGTAAGTACTCGTCAGCAACATCACTGCAGTGACAACATCACACACACACACACTCACACACACACACACACACGCACGCACGCACGCACGCACGCACGCAAAAGTAAACAGAACAGAAGAAAGACACTAGTAGAGCCCTGAGAGACTATATTCTGATAGTAATCATTGCTATAGACAGTATAGAGGGTCTCTCCAGCTCTTCAATAAACAGAAAATATATTTTCAGGTAGGTGACAAACTTTCAGCTAATCAAGAGAGAGTGACCTAGCTTGTTTCTGTACTTGTTTGTACTACTCTACTACAGTACATCTCAAAGGCAAATATTGTACTTTTATTCTAAATATTGTACTTTTACTCCACTACAATTATTAGAAAACTTTAGGTACTAGTTACTTTGTGGATTTTGATTATTATTACAACACATTAACCACTTATTAACCAGCCCTATTTCAACTATTTGAAAATAGCCGAGCTAAGCGTTGTGAGCTTGGAGATCTGCTATTTTCAAAAGATTTTTATACATTTTAGACATATGATAACTTGTGAAGCGGGACATTCTGCGTAATGCATGAGTACCTTTCCTTCTAAATGTAAGCACATTTTGATTGTGTTGACCTCTGACCTCTTGTGGTGTGTCAGTTGGAGTGCATCGTGCATCAGGGTCGTCTGGAGCTCATCATGCATCCTGTGGTCCTGAAGCTCATCGACATCAAATGGAAACTCTACGGCAGGTTGGGATGGATCATCATTTTAAAGAGCATGCTCTTTAAATACAATTGCGTGGTGTTTGTTTTTTACCCCCAGATACCACTGGAATAATGTTTTAGACACAAGAATATAAACTGTATTTTGGAGGGGAAAAAAAGAAGCAAAACAAAAACTGCATAATTTGAATCACCGGACGGAAACCAATGGACTAATTGCAATATTTCTTACACCACTCTTGTGAGCTTGTCTATATTCTATTTGCTATATGCTATTTTCAGCAAATGCTTTCCCCACAATAACAGAAAACAGCTCAAAGCTCTCCTCAACCATATGGTTTCAGTTGTTAAGCTCTCATTAAGAGGTACATGTCGGTGTGTGTGCGTGCGTGCGTGCGTGGGCCAATGAGATGAGGTTTCTCCGAGAATCATTCTTCTTCTGTCTGTCCAATCATGTCCAGATTGGGGGCGTGGCTATTTCTTGTCCTCAACTTCCTGTTCATCGTTGCCTGGACGGCGTTGGCGATCGCTGTGTCGGCCCGACAACCCACACCTGAGATCCTCCCACTGGTAACACACGCACGCACGCACGCACGCACGCAAAAGATAAAATCTCACCGTATATATGTACAGTTTTTGTATATGTATATATGTATGTATATATGTATAAACAAATGAATACATTGTATTAAATAATGTTATAAAACAAATGTAAAACTATTTTAAAAACGTATTAGCGTATAAACGTATTACAACCACAGGCACCCTAACTGAGGTGCCTGTGGTTGTAGGACTGGTGGTGTTTGTCCCTGCTGTGCGTAGCGGTGGTGCTGACGGTAGAGGAAGTGTTCAGGGAGATCTCAGACATGTGTCGCTCACGCTTCAGACGCAACCTCTGGAAGGACTGGTCGTCACGGCGACTCACTGATGACCTAGCAAACACACACCCAATGTGGCCCGAGGTAACACACACACACACACACACACACACACACACACACACACACACACACACACACACACACACACACACACACACACACACACACACACACACACACACTGTTTTTGGTGTTTTATAATCCCGTAAGGGATGGGTTTTATGACAAAATAAAAATGCATTCATTCACTCTTTCTCTCTCTCACACGCACGCACGCACGCATTCACACACACACACACACACACACACACACACACACACACACACACACACACACACACACACACACACACACACACACACACACACACACACACACACATTCTCACACACACACACACACACACACACACACACACACACACACACACACACACACACACACACACACACACACACACACACACACACCACACACACACACACACACACACACACACACACACACACACACACACACACACACACACAAACCTTAATTCCAAGAAAAATAAGATTAACGTCTAAGTTGCTTTGCGGCTTTGACCTATGACCTATCTGTGCAGTGTGCCTGCTCTCACTGCAGACGTGTAACGGCACCCCCTGCTGGTGTTCTGCTGAACTATGCTGAACATGATGGAACAAAACCAAATGGATGATTTGTATTGTCATCATGTGTTGTTGTTATTAATAACATGCTGTTGTGTTGTGTTGTGTTGTGTTGTGTTGTGTTGTGTTGTGTTGTGTTGTGTTGTGTTGTGTTGTGTTGTGTTGTGTTGTGTTGTGTTGTGTTTTTTTTTGAAGGAGAAACATTTCCTGGAAAATCAAATCAAGGAGGTGAAAAAGAAAAAGGGGAACTACATACAAGACCTCTGGTACACACGCGCACACGCTCACACACACACACACACACACACACACACACACACACACACACACACACACAAACACACTCAAGCACACAAGCATGCACGCACACACATATTCACACTTACACACTGGTCATTATGTCATAATGTCGGTTGTGTTTGTCAGGAACCTCGTTGATTGGTTGTGTTTGTCAGGAACCTCGTTGATTGGTTGTGTTTGTCAGGAACCTCGTTGATTGGTTGTGTTTGTCAGGAACCTCTTTGATTGGTTGGTGTACGGGCTCCTGGCGGTGGTGTTTGGCATCCTGGTGGCGACAATGTTTGTGCGTTCCCCAGCGCTGCACACCACCAGTCTGAGAGTGTTTGCTGTGGTCATCATCTTCCTCTGGCTCCGCCTGATGAAGCACGTCAGAGCCTTCAGGTATAGCAAACATTTATTTAAATGTTTAAATTTGTTTGAACTTACGGTGCTGCAACACTGGGAACCAACATCTGGGCACCAACGTCACTTTTGCCCTGGGTAAAAGTGAAAGAAGACTCTACTACTATCGGGTAAAGAGCGCCGAAATATTGAAACAATGGCTGCTGAAGAAGCGGTAAAGCGGTTAAACACGCTGGCAGCACCCGCTGTTGGAGCGAATTATTCATTGTGTGTGTTCAGTAAAATGATATTTAATTTATTACATGTGTTCATTAAAATGATATTTCATTTATTGTGTGTTCATTAAAATAATATTTCATTGTGTGTGTTCAGTAAAATGGTATTTCATTGTGTGTGTGTTCAGTAAAATGATATTTCATGGTGTGTGTTCAGTAAAATGATATTTCATGGTGTGTGTTCAGTAAAATGATATTTCATGGTGTGTGTTCAGTAAAATGATATTTCATTGTGTGTTTTCAGGGTGATGGGGCCGTTCATCGTCATGTTGGGTAACGTCATCGGGGACGTGATGCGTTTCTTCTTCCTGTATGCTGAGATATACATCCCCTATGCCTGTGCATTCTGGATTATATTTGGAGGTGATATATAAATGTTATTATTATAAAATCTTCCATTCTTTAAAATGTATTACCATTTATTTAAAAAGATTAAGGCCAATTAAAGCTACAATCCGAAGTGTGGAAGTGTGGAAGTGTACATTCGACCACAGCCTGGAAGAGGCATTCGCATTCCTTACCAAGATGTTAAAGTACCAACGTCTTAAGGATGCTATTATACAGCTTGGTTACAAAGGTAACCTGCTTCATATTTGGAAGCCTCGGTAATGTCCATAAACTAGCTGTGAGAGGCCTGCAGATTGCAGGAATGCCCAATAAGCCAAGAGCTGATAAGACATTGGCTAAATCTGTTCAGTGTCTGTGATAAATTGATAATTGCCAGTCGCCACATATGGAGGAGACGATGCTTCCTGTATCCATTGTTGTTGAGTTTCCCAAGTTGTTGCATCTTCTATTGTTTGTGTTCAAGAATTCCTTGTTAGGCCTGGACGGCTGTCGTGGCGGCAGTGGTGGAAAGTACTGTACTTAAGTACAAATTTGAGGTACTTTTACTTTACTAGAGTATATCCAATTTTCAATACTTTTACTTTTACTCCACAACATCTCAGAGACAAATATTGTGCTTTTACTCCACTACAATTATTTGAAAACTTTAGTTACTAGTTTGTAGATTTGTATAATTATTACAAAACATACCACAAACATATTAACCACTTCAGCCCTATATACATTTTGGCCATTTGAAAATAGCAGAACTACAAGCTCACAATTGTAGATCTGCTATTTTCAAAATATTTGTATACATTTGAAAACTGTTGACATTCTGCATAATGAGTACTTTCTACTTTTGGTACTTTAAGTACATTTTGATAAGAATATTTTTGTACTTTTACTCAACTACATTTAGAATTCTGGACTTTTTCTTGTAATGGAGTATTTCTACATTGCAGTATTGATACTTTTACTTAAAGTAATGCTAGGTAACTTTTTCAATAAAACTAAAGTTAAATTGTATATCTTTTGTGAGTGGCAAATGTTTCACAACACCCACTCCATGAATTTCACCCCCGAAAGCCTTTTATTTATATATTTTCTATTGAACATGGTCGGGGTTGACTGTCCCGCGAAAATGACGTCATCTGGCCGGAAAATGGAAGCGGAAATGCACCGTTTTCCTGTTTGGCCAGGAACTACTGCACCGGTTTCCTGTTTGGCCAGGAACTACCGCGCTAATAACAAAAAGGAAACTCACGCTGATTTTAACAGATTGTATGATTTGAAGAACGAAAAAAAACTGAAAAAGAAAACACAGCTCACGGTAACTAAAGCTCCACTGGCTAAGAGAAACGATCCACAGATCGTATAAAACAATTAAAAGAACGTTTTTTGAAACGCTTCCGTCTTCTGGTGAAAACAAATGGAACTAGAAAGTACTGTTCCTGAAGAAACAGTGTGGGATCGCTAAGAATGTTGCAGGTATTGATAGTGTTAGTAGTGTTATAGGTTTGAAAAGTTTGAAAGGTTTGAAGGGTTTGAAGGGTTTGAAAAGTTTGAAAGGTTTGAAAGGTTTGAAAGGTTTGAAAGGTTCTAAAGGTTTGAAAGGTTTGAAAGGTTTGAAAGGTTTGAAAGGTTTGAAAGGTTTGAAAGGTTCTAAAGGTTCTAAAAGTTCTAAAGGTTTGAAAGGTTTGAAAGGTTTCAAAGGTTTGAAAGGTTCTAAAAGTTCTAAAGGTTTGAAAGGTTTGAAAGGTTTGAAAGGTTTGAAAGGTTCTAAAGGTTTGAAAGGTTTGAAAGGTTCTAAAGGTTCTAAAGGTTTGAAAGGTTTGAAAGGTTCTAAAGGTTCTAAAGGTTCTAAAAGTTCTAAAGGTTTGAAAGGTTTGAATTTGGAAAGAAAAAAAATGTTGAAAAAAAAAATAGGAAAACATTTTTTTTGGGAAAAAAAAAAATTTGGAAAAAAAATTTTTTGGAAAAAAAAAATGTCTGAAAAGAAAAAAGTTCAGAAAAAAAAAATTTGAAAAAAAAAAAAATCTGAAAAAAAAAAATTTGGAAAAAACTTTTTTCCCATTTGAATTATTTCAAAAATTCAAATGGTAGCCAATATGTCCTAAGTAGGCTGAACGTTATAACGGAGGAACAGGGTTTCTAGCTAAAAGTATGAATTTCCCCATTGAAATGAATGGGGATTTTTTAGAAGTAAAAAGTGAAATATCTCTAAAAGTACAAATTATTTCAAAAATTTGAATAATAGCCGACATGTCCTGAGTAGGCCGAACGTTGAAGAGTTGGAACGGAGTTTGTAGCTAAAAGTATGAAGGACTAGTTAGGTGCCAAAAAAACACCGTCCACAATAACAGTAGTGTGATCGCTTTAGCGATCCCACAATTCTGGGTAACGCAGTAATAAACAAAAGGCCTGCAGTGACGGTAATGACCAGCAGAGGCTGCTAAAAATCGTTTTTTTATTTTATTTGCACTGTACAGCTTTAAGTAAAAAAAATGTAGTACTTTTTCCACCACTGCGTCAGGTCAGGTCAGGGCACCTATTTGCAGCCTGACAGCATGTTGCGGGTTTGAATCCTGCTCCCGACGACCTTGGCTGTGTGTCACTCCCCATCTCTCTCTCCCCATCTCCTGTCAGTCTACTGTACTGTACTGTAAAAAGAATTCCTTGTGAAATGTGAACGCAAACAAAGATGTTAAATGTGTGTGCAGGCATGGCGTCCATCCCCAGCATGCAGACGGTGGGGGCGTTGCTGTACAGCCTGTACCGCCTCACCCTGGTGGACGAGTACGACTTCGACGCCATGGTGGCGGCAGACTCTCTGATGGCCCACATGCTGTGTGGCAGCTTCCTGTTCCTGTCCTCCATCCTGTGTGTCAACCTGCTCATCGCCCTGCTGTCTGACACCTTCCAGAGGTGTGTGTGTGTGCGCGCGCGTGCGTGCGTGTGTGTGTGTGTGTGTGTGTGTCAAGGTTTCTGTTAGCCGGTATATATTGGCCATCGACCGATAAGGAAAAACATCACGGAAAAGGCAGTTCACTCATCCATCATCCGCCCTCCTGACATTAATTCTGTTCTTTTTGGCAAGCGACACCTGCATGTTGGAGTAGATGTGCTTTAGGAAACTATAAACACAGGAACAGATTGCAGATCTGTGATAAAGCGGACAGAAGCCACAACAAAATTTGTGCCTATTTTCAATAAATTGATTAATAATAAAAAAGTGTTCAAATAATTGTAGTTGCCTCTCAGATGTAGTGGAGTAGAAGTATAGCCTAAATGATGATAATAAAAAATAAAGTAAAATAAAAGTATCTCAACATTTTACTTAACCCATTTACTGCAGACGAGAGGTCAATGTTTAAAAAGTCTTCTAAATCCTTACCTGAGAATGTTCTTTTTATTCCAATCTTGTATTATTCCAATTTTTTAAATAATAATAATCCTGTTGCTATACATGGCAACAACTAAAATGTCACAGATGCTTTCCCGGTTTCAAAGGTATAACAGCGTATATAGGCTTTCCCGGTCCCAGTACAGACAAACATGTTTTTTTAATGTCTAAACAGTACATGATTAAATTGGCTTGGTCACTTCACTCCCCTGCATGTCTAGAGTGTACATAGTGTCATGATAATGCACCATCGTGGATTCATTGTGTGTCCCCGTGCGTGCGTGTGTGTAGGGTGTATGAGAACTCCCAGGCCAACGCGGTGATGCAGCAGGCGTCCGTCATCCTGCAGGTGGAAGAGGCCCTGCCCTGCCTCCGCCGTTACTACGACAACCAGCACATCCACCGCCACTGTGCGCCCCTGGCCGAGTTCTACGAGCATGACATCATCAACTCCACCCAACACCACGCCATGAGCCACCTGACCTCTCAAATTAAGGTGTGTGTTTGTGTACGGCACTGTTTCCCAAACATGTGTGGGTCGCGGATCCATTTTCATGAGTGAATATCCCTTAATTTTTGTTTTGTTTCCATAACCCGTTGTGAGTTTGTAGATCAGCTATTTTCACTAGTTTGGGTGTCGGGCAAATGTCTGATTTCTCTTTTATACAACCGCCATGTCGTCGCTGTCCAGTGAAACCCTGACAGCGTTCCTTTTTATTATCGTTGTTAAGCGGTGCCATCCGCTTCTACGAGTATGAGCAGGGAATCAACAGTTGCAGCTGATTGCAACACAAAGATGCAACCAATTACACTAATTAAACACAAACAGGAGACACGGCACAACATATGCGCCACTAAGACATGCACACACACCAGCGCCCACACATCAAATAGAGTAGTACCGTCTGAATACCAGAGCGGCCACATCAAATAGAGTAGTACCGTCTGAATACCAGAGCCCGCACATCAAATAGAGTAGTACTGTCTGAATACCAGCACACACACACACACACACACACATAGAATAGTACTGTCTGAATACCACCCCCACACATCAAATAGAGTAGTACCGTCTGAATACCACCCCCCACACATCAAATAGAATAGTGCCGTCTGAATACCAGAGCCCACACATCAAATAGAGTACCATCTGAATACCTGTGCCCACATATCAAATAGTTGTACCAATAGTTGTTCCATACTCAAATAGAGTAGTACTGTCTGAATACCAACACCCACACATCAAATAGAGTTGTACCGTCTGAATACCAGCACCCACACATCAAATAGAACGTGTTGTTGTTGTGTTATGAGGTTTTATTGGTGGTTTTCTGTCCATTTGTTTGGATGTAACAGGAGACCATGGATGAGTTCTTAAAGATCCAGAGAGACATCAGCACAAAGAAGGGTCACAGCTGCAATGAAACACATGATGAAACACACTCTGACACTGGGTCTGTACACACACACAAACACGCACGCACACATGTACAGACACGCACACACGCACGCACGCACGATAAGCACGATAAGCACACAATGTGTGCATTATTGCATTTTTAGACTTCAGAAGTTGTTAAAATTGTTGAATTAATGTGTCTCAGTTTGTTGCTAGCTGCTGTGGGAAAAGGTAGTCTAAAAAGTTGCTAAATCTATCACGAGATGTTTTAAGTTAACCAGTAATATAAAATATTATATAAGTGGAAATCGTGGGGAAATAGCACAATTTCCAAATGTAGTACAGTAGAAACTCTTCAACACTGTTTGTTTGTTATAATACAATATATTATATTACAATATGATATAAGACAAAATAAATTAGCTGGTGCAATTATGCTGTATCTTTCTGTCTGTCTCTCCTACACTGTCTCCCTCTCAGCTGTCTGTCTGTCTGTCTGTCTGTCTGTCTGTCTGTCTGTCTGTCTGTCTGTCTGTCTGTCTGTCTGTCTGTCTGTCCTACACTGTCTCCCTCTTAGCTTTCTGTCTGTCTGTCTGTCTGTCTGTCTGTCTCTCCTACACTGTCTCCCTCTCAGCTGTCCTACCGTCTGTCTCTCCTACACTGTCTCCCTCTCAGCTGCCTGTCTGTCTGTCTGTCTGTCTGTCTGTCTGTCTGTCTGTCTGTCTGTCTGTCTGTCTGTCTGTCTGTCTGTCTGTTTGTTTGTCTGTCCTACACTGTCTCCCTCTTAGCTTTCTGTCTGTCTGTCTGTCTGTCTGTCTGTCTCTCCTACACCGTCTCCCTCTCAGCTGTCCTACCGTCTGTCTCTCCTACACTGTCTCCCTCTCAGCTGTCCTACCGTCTGTCTCTCCTACACTGTCTCCCTCTCAGCTTTCCTACTGTCTGTCTCTCCTACACTGTCTGTCTCTCAGCTGTCCTACCGTCTGTCTCTCCTACACTGTCTCCCTCAGCTGTCCTACTGTCTGTCTCTCTCACAGTGGTGGTAACATGCAGTTCTCCTCTCTGCCACTAGGGAGTGCTGGTCTCCGGTGCAGGAAGAGGATGAGGAACAGGATGGGGTTGGGGTGATGAAGGCGTTAGGGAGAGTCCACGCGGAGCAGCAGAAACAGTGTCAGGAGCTGAACGCTCTCAAAACACAACTAGGGGAAATACACAACCTGATGAACACACTGCTGCACAACACAACACAACACAACACAGGTCTGTACACAACCTTTGACCAGTGGTGGGAAAAGTACTCAAATGTTTGTAAAAGTATCAATACTACAATGTAGAAGTACTCTGTTACAAGCAACAGTCCGGAATTTAAAATTTACTTGAGCAAAAGTACAAAAGTATTGGTATGAAAAAAGTACCAAAAATAAAAGTACTAGAACTTTACTAGAAAATAGCAGATCTACAAGCTCACAATGCGTCGCATCGAGGCGCGTTGTGAGCATGTAGATCGGCTATTTTCAAATAGAATATTTTCAAATATATAAATAAAATAGAGCTAAAGTGGTTAATGTATGTTTTAGAATGTAATAATTTATATCTGCAAAGTAACTAACTAAAGTTTTCAAATAATTGTAGTAATATTTAGTAATATTTTCCTCTGAGATGTAGTGGAGTAGAAGTAAAAGTATACAATTGGAAATACTACAGTAAAGTAAAAGTACCTCAAAGGCGTCAATGGCAGTACCACTGCCTTTGACGAGCACACTGCTATGTTTGTTGCTGCTATGTCTGTTGTTTTGATAGGTGGTTATTTTTGTAATAGGCACAGCAGCCACATTGGGAAGAAATTCGGCCTCTTCCTTACTTCCTTCACAGGTCTTACCAATGATACTACTGAAGGCTCTGTTCTATTTAGTGTAGCACAGTGGTTCTCAAACTTTTTAATTTAAAGGACCTCCATAATTCTGAGAGTGTACAGATAGAACCAAATGGACCGTTACAGGGTTCTTTTGGTTCCGTTTGTACACTCTGAGTTACACATCCGTAAGGGGCCATTTGGAACCCCCTCAAGGAACCATCAGGGGACCCTACTTTGAGACCCACTGGTGTAGCAGAGTGTTTCTAATGAGCCAACATGCACAATATCAGCACCCTGACTCTTCAACATTGGTAGCACCTGGGAAGGAAGTCAGGAAGAGGCCCAATTTCTTTCCAATATGGCTGCAGTGCATAGAGCCTATTGGTATTAATATATAATGCATATACTTGCACCCAATGTCCAATGTGTGTGTATGTGTGTTTGCGTGTTTGCGTGTGTGCATGCGTGCGCGCGTGTGTCTCTCACTTTAGAGGACTCATGAATCAGAGTTCCTCAGGGGCTGACTGCCCTGTCAATCAGAGCTGAAGATGACGTAGGCTACACCCCCAACAGGAAGTAGCATGGAACAAATGGAGGGACAGAAGAATTGAAGAAGAGAACATTGGATGACAGATTGTAATGAACTAAAAAGTAAATCTATAAAACAATTGTGTAAATAATAATGTAAATATTTTAAAAAGCCTTTGTTGGATTGACTAATGCATGGCAAACCTACACGTTGCGGCACACAGCCTTCATCAGGGTGACTATATATATATATATATATTCAAACTTTTTGCAGACTGATCTACAAGCTCGGCTATGTTTGAATACCTGAAGCATTGGGTGAAAGTGGTTGAACTGATTTTGATGCTATTCTAACTGATTTTGCCGTGGACCCCCCTTAAGTAGTCTCGCGTCACCAGACTGTTGCCTCCCACAATTTACAAATGTTTCCGACATACAGTCTGGGACTCGGAAGCTCTGATCATGTCTAAGTGGAAAGCGGATGCCCCTCCCCTACCCACGTCCGTTTCAGCATTGTGCAGAGTCCGACTGGAATCAACGAATCTCATAAACATCGTTTATGTCTACTAGTGTCTTCTTTCACAGTTTTTTCGGCATTAATTCCATGATACCTTTCTCAGTTTTCTGTGATAAACAATCCTCGCACAAATAACATGAATCTACCGCTCCTATGACTATGCTTCCGCCTCGGTTCTGTTTCCACTAGGACTACAGGTCCGCGGGCACCGCGTCGTGATTGGTCGAATGTCTTTCCGGTCTGAACAACTTCCGTTACACGGCTTTCGGGAAGTGTAGTCCCAGACTCTATTTTAGCATTCAGAGATTGTGGAATAGTTGTCTGGTGACGCGAGACTACCCCTTAAGCATCCCTGGGGGTCCCTGGACCCCAATTTGAGAACCACTGAACTACATAACCCAAAGTGTAATTTTTTGTTTTTATGAAGGATAAAGTTCAATATTGTTATAGTAGCCATTACTATAGAGTGTTTGTCCAGTAACAGGAGTCTCCACCTCCCTCAAGCTCTCTAATGAACAGAAAATACATTTTGAGTGTGTGTGTGTGTGTGCGTGCGCAATTTGACAATTTGTTAAGAACAGATGCCCAGAGCGATTCGAACCATAACTAGAAACATGAACAGGGTGTTAGAAGGTGAATGAAAATGTATGTCTGGGACTACCTTTACTTTTTGGATACGATGTTGCGAAAAAGGTAATCTTCATTACGTTTGGACCGACACCCTGGGAGCCAGTACAGCGGGACCTCATCACGGAGCTATCGTGGAGAGTGAGGTTCCAAACGGGGCTAAATCATCCCCACCTGTGTAGGGGGGAGGTCCTTGCTTGACAATCAGTTGAGTTGATCAATTACACCATATCACAGTCACAGACAAATTAGCAGTTCACAACAATATCAGTAGTACTGAGTACAGTAGCCTATAGTAGTTTCTTCATGATCTGTGATTTTGTGTACTGATTCAGTACACAAAATCACAGATCATGAAGAAATCGCAGACATCACATGATGTGATGTCTAAATCATCTTTTTTAGACATCACATCATGGTTGAAATCATCTTAATGGCACAGAATGACCACATCAGGAACTCAGAACACATCTGAAAGACTTTGAACACAACTAAAAATAGACCTCAGAAACGCCAATAACAATGCACATTCCTTGTTTATAAGAAGGGTTTGTAGGAGAAGTCATCATTTAGGCCCTGTGGTTGCATGGTGTTGAGTTGATAAATCCAAAACATTTCTCTCTGAGATAACTTTGGGGAGGTTACCCCCTCCAGGGGCAGTAACTTGTTCAACCCCTACAAAGCGCAAAGATGAGGGTGACTCATGATTTGCCTCAAGGTAGTGTTTAGCCATGGCTTGTTCAATATTGCCTGCATAGCAGTATAGCAGTTTTGTGTTCAGAGATCCTCAGTGTTAGACATCTTTTTGTTTGGCCAATATAAGCCTTAGAGACAGGTTAACATGTAAACCACATTGGTGAAGTTACAGTTGATGAAATGATTTTGTTTATACGGATTATACGGATATATTATATGGAGCAGTTCCATCTGTAAAAATAAGCCAATGTTTTAATATAATTTGTTTGGTCTGTTTAGTACAGTAATTGAAATCTGACACAAAACACCATCTTGGAGGCTTCACATCTTTTTTACGTTTGGTTAGCAAATCGTTCCTTGGAACCTGTTGAGCTTGGTTCACAGATTGATCAAGGATATTTTTGGGGTATCCTCTATGTAAAAAACGATTCCTCATGACAGGGACTTCGTTGTTAAATGTTTCTAGTGAGGAATAGTTCTGTCTGAGACGCAAGAACTGTCCTGTTGGAACCTTGCGTTTCAGGTGACTGGGATGGTTTGAGCTAAATGTAATAAAGTATTTCTTTCCATGGGTTTTCTATAAATTGTGGCTGTGGCTGTTAGTTGAGGCAATAAACTACCCTATGCCTAAAATATTGGGTGTGGCTGTATAAGTTGAGGTAATAAACTACCCTATGCCTGTATGGTATATCCAGAACTATATCATTTATTATTGGTTAATGACATTGTGGGAATTTCAGGCGAGGCTTTGACCTTTTGGAGTCAAGAGGGTGAGAAGGCAGTCACTAACAGTCAGGCAACAAACCCCCTTAATTTGAATCTGCTATTGAGTTAATCAAGTCACACCCTGATAAGATCCTGGCCTTTGTCCTTGAACAGGAGATCCCAGGTCTTGGTGTGAACTACAACAGTCCCTCAGAGAGCTTTTGGCCAAACCTATTGTTTTCACTGAATTAATTAAGATAGCTTTGTCTCTCTTTGAGAAACTGCTAGCCACACTCAAAATTCACAGGTTTCTCTCAGTGTCACAAACACACATTTAACTGCAGTCTACTTAAAGCTAAATTGAATTGATGTATTGTTCTTATTTCTTGGTAAAAGCTTATTTTGTTGTAAGTACACAAGTGTGAACAAATGTGGTTGGGGAGAAACCAGTTAGTTGCATGTAAACCTTTATTCTTGAATCTAAGGAAAATGTCAAGTCCTCTTAAATCATCTCTTTTTGTTTAACTCATTCATACAAGGTTGAATGTGGGCTTATTTTGAAGGTAATAAGATGTTAAACAATGATTTCATAATATGAGCTTGTGTAAAAGTATAGTTTAATAGATAATGGTTAAAGTAAATTGTCACTTTTTTAAATCTAGGCGGAGGCTAATTCCTTGTGCTGACTGAGAAAGGCTGGCCAAGAAGCCTTTTGTTTCTAAAAACCTGTTTTGTGAGTGGTCAAGAAGGAGATAGTAGGATGGTCCTATGTGAAATGTCAGTCTGTATAAATTGTAATGTTGTGATGTGAAGTACACTCTGTGGATTGGCAATGCAGGTGTCAACGTCGGAAATAAAAGCATTTCTGTGGACAAACCCTCTCTCTGAACTGGATCCTTGTTGTATTCTTGCACTTAGGGAATAGTTATTGAATAGTGTTTTTCCTGTCTGATCAAATGGGACCATATACGACACCTGAAAATATAATCGGCTGTGGCTGTAAATTGAGGCAGTAAACTACCGTATGCCTAAAAATTAAATCGGCTGTGGCTGTAAGTTGAGGCAGTAAACTACCCTATGCCTGAAAATAAAATCGGCTGTTGCTGTAAGTTGAGGCAATAAACTACCCTATGCCTAAAATATCGGCTGTGGCTGTAAGTTGAGGCAATAAACTACCCTATGCCTAAAATATCGGCTATGGCTGTAAATTGAGGCAATAAACTACCCTATAACTAAAATATCTGCTGTGGTTGTAAATTGAGGCAATAAACTACCATATGCCTAAAAAAAGAAAAAGAAAAAATCAGCTGTAGGTTTTCTGGTGGGTTTCCGCTTCCTGTTTGTGGCTCGAGACGGAGACACAGGATAGATCCAAGATGGCGGCCGTGCAGCCTGACAGGGAGCTGCAGACTTCGGCTTTATGTCAAGAATTCGTCAATTTCTCTGCCAAGGACACTGCCTCGGTGAGTACATGATGTCACCGTGTGACGTCACCAAGGCTGGCATACGTCACGTGGCGTCTTTTGACGTGTCATGATGTCATATTAGCCGTTTTATTCCCATAAACATCTGACGTGTTTGTGTCACCCGAAGCAGCAGCAGCCCAGCCCCAGTTTCCCCCAGTGTTGCCATGTCCGCTTATTATAAGCGACTTTGGGCTTGTTTTTCAGCAAAGTTGCTTGTAAATATTGGTGGTGGCTTTTGGGGCTTGTTTCTAAAGTGTAGTTGTTTATTTGGGCTGTTTTCTAAAGTGTAGTTGTTTATTTGGGCTTGTTTCTAAAGTATTGTTGTTTATTTGGGTTGGTTTCTAAAGTGTAGTTGTTTATTTGGGCTTGTTTCTAAAGTGTAGTTGTTTATTTGTGCTTTTTTTCTAAAGTGTAGTTGTTTACTTGGTCTTGTTTCTAAAGTGTGGTTGTTTATTTGGTCTTGTTGTTTCTAAAGTGTGGTTGTTTATTTGGTCTTGTTGTTTCTAAAGTGTAGTTGTTTATTTGGTCTTGTTTTTAAAGTGTAGTTGTTCATTTGGTCTTGGTTCTAAAGTGTAGTTGTTTATTTGGGCTTGTTTCTAAAATGTAGTTGTTTATTTGGTCTTGTTTTTAAAGTGTAGTTGTTTATTTGGTCTTGTTTCTAAAGTGTAGTTGTTTATTTGGTCTTGTTTCTAAAGTGTAGTTGTTTATTTGGTCTTGTTTCTAAAGTGTAGTTGTTTATTTGGTCTTGTTTTTATGTTCATTTGGGCTTGTTTCCTAATATTGTTTAAACCAGCGTTTCACTTTCAAGTCAAGGACCCCTAAATGAATATGTATTTGTCTGCGGATCCCCATCTGAACATTTTATGCCAGGGACCCCTATACAAGATTTGTGTTGTTAAAATGTTCAAATTTCTTCAATTTGTTTGGAAAATAGCAGATCTACAAGCGGTGCAATTTTGTAGATGTAGTTATGGTTCAAATAGCCAATGTATATTTATTGTATTTTATTTTATTTTGTATATTATAAAATTATATATTTTATATTATATTGATTATGTTTAAAGTGCTCTTGTGGCCATGGTTGCTTATTTGTCTCACAAGATCTGGCAACACTGCTCTCCCCCTGTCTGTCTGCAGGCTAAAGCTAACAGGCTAGCAGCAGCTTGCCTTTAATTCAAGAAAAATACCTTATTTATTCCTCCTGTCCTCGGGTTTGTTCGTTTGACTTTAACGTTTTGACGACAAACTGTGCTCGTTGACCTGGTTTTAGGGGCTGACACGCCTCAGAGGTGTCATGTTTTGTTGTTTTTTACTTCGTATCAAAGAGAGAATCTGTAATGTCACGTTAACATGGGGTTTAAAGGGGGACGATGGACACAGACTTAAACAAACACCAACAATAACAATAAAACAGATTTAAAGGGGGCGATGAACACAGACGTAAACAAACACCAACAATAATAATAAAACATATTTTAAAGGGGGATGATGGACACAGATGTAAACAAACACCAAACATGACAATAAAATGGGATATGGACACAGACATAAACACTAACAATAAAACAGATTTAGACGTAAACAAACACTAATGACAATAAGTGGAGGCAAGTTTTTATTCTCTAGGGTCACTAATGAGCATTATGATCCACAAGTTACACTACATGACTTTAAACTTTATTTGAACAAGTTTTGTTGGTGTTTGTTTATGGTTTGAGCATTGTGTTTAACCACTTAAACCCTATATACTTCATGTTGTTGGTCAAATAGAGACAATAACCGATCTACAAACCTGTATGAATGTTATCTACTTTATCTTATCTACGAATGTTACCTACTTTCAGCTATTATGACATGCAAAGCATATGGTTCATGAGGATAAATGTGGTTTATACAAATACATTTTGACTTGACAGTGTGTCAGTGATTGTAGTCGGTTGTTATGTGACAGCTTGACAGTGTAGATTGTAGGCTATAGTGTAGCTTGTAGGCTATATGACTGTGTAGATTGCTAGGCTATATGAATGTGTAGATTGTAGGCTATATAACTGTGTAGATTGTAGGCTATATAACTGTGTAGATTGTAGGCTACAGTATATGACTGTGTATATTGTAGGCTATATAACTGTGTAGATTGTAGGCTGTGACAGTGCAGATTGTAGGCTATGATAATGTGACAGTGCAGATAGTAGGCTATGATAATGTGACAGTGCAGATTGTAGGCTATGATAATGTGACAGTGTAGATTGTAGGCTATGATAATGTGACAGTGCAGATTGTAGACTATGATAATGTGACAGTGCAGATTGTAGGCTATGATAATGTGACAGTGCAGATTGTAGACTATGATAATGTGACAGTGCAGATTGTAGGCTATGTGACAGTGCAGATTGTAGGCTATGTGACAGTGCAGATTGTAGGCTATGTGACAGTGTAGATTGTAGGCTATGTGACAGTGTAGATTGTAGGCTATGTGACTGTGCAGATTGTAGGCTATGTGACAGTGTAGATTGTACGCTATGTGACAGTGTAGATTGTAGGCTATGTGACAGTGTAGATTGTAGGCTATGTGACAGTGTAGATTGTAGGCTACGTGACAGTGTAGATTGTAGGCTATGTGACAGTGTAGATTGTAGGCTATGTGACAGTGTAGATTGTAGGCTATGTGACAGTGTAGATTGTAGGCTATGTGACAGTGCAGATTGTAGGCTATGTGACAGTGTAGATTGTAGGCTATGTGACTGTGCAGATTGTAGGCTATGTGACAGTGCAGATTGTAGGCTATGTGACAGTGTAGATTGTAGGCTATGTGACAGTGCAGATTGTAGGCTATGTGACAGTGCAGATTGTAGGCTATGTGACAGTGCAGATTGTAGGCTATGTGACAGTGAGTGCAGATTGTAGGCTATGTGACAGTGTAGATTGTAGGCTATGTGACAGTGTAGATTGTAGGCTATGTGACAGTGTAGATTGTAGGCTATGTGACTGTGCAGATTGTAGGCTATGTGACAGTGCAGATTGTAGGCTATGTGACAGTGTAGATTGTAGACTATGATAATGTGACAGTGTAGATTGTAGGCTATGTGACAGTGTAGATTGTAGGCTATGTGACAGTGTAGATTGTAGGCTATGTGACAGTGTAGATTGTAGGCTGTGACAGTGTAGATTGTAGGCTATGTGACTGTGCAGATTGTAGGCTATGTGACAGTGCAGATTGTAGGCTATGTGACAGTGTAGATTGTAGACTATGATAATGTGACAGTGTAGATTGTAGACTATGATAATGTGACAGTGTAGATTGTAGGCTATGTGACAGTGCAGATTGTAGGCTATGTGACAGTGCAGATTGTAGGCTATGTGACAGTGTAGATTGTAGACTATGATAATGTGACAGTGTAGATTGTAGACTATGATAATGTGACAGTGTAGATTGTAGGCTATGTGACAGTGCAGATTGTAGGCTATGTGACAGTGCAGATTGTAGGCTATGTGACAGTGTAGATTGTAGACTATGATAATGTGACAGTGTAGATTGTAGGCTATGTGACAGTGTAGATTGTAGGCTATGTGACAGTGTAGATTGTAGGCTATGTGACAGTGTAGATTGTAGGCTATGTGACAGTGTAGATTGTAGACTATGATAATGTGACAGTGTAGATTGTAGGCTATGTGACAGTGTAGATTGTAGGCTATGTGACAGTGTAGATTGTAGGCTATGTGACAGTGTAGATTGTAGGCTGTGACAGTGTAGATTGTAGGCTATGTGACTGTGCAGATTGTAGGCTATGTGACAGTGCAGATTGTAGGCTATGTGACAGTGTAGATTGTAGACTATGATAATGTGACAGTGTAGATTGTAGACTATGATAATGTGACAGTGTAGATTGTAGGCTATGTGACAGTGCAGATTGTAGGCTATGTGACAGTGCAGATTGTAGGCTATGTGACAGTGTAGATTGTAGACTATGATAATGTGACAGTGTAGATTGTAGACTATGATAATGTGACAGTGTAGATTGTAGGCTATGTGACAGTGCAGATTGTAGGCTATGTGACAGTGCAGATTGTAGGCTATGTGACAGTGTAGATTGTAGACTATGTGACAGTGTAGATTGTAGACTATGATAATGTGACAGTGTAGATTGTAGACTATGATAATGTGACAGTGTAGATTGTAGGCTATGTGACAGTGCAGATTGTAGGCTATGTGACAGTGTAGATTGTAGGCTATGTGACAGTGTAGATTGTAGGCTATGTGACAGTGTAGATTGTAGGCTATGTGACAGTGTAGATTGTAGACTATGATAATGTGACAGTGTAGATTGTAGGCTATGTGACAGTGCAGATTGTAGGCTATGTGACAGTGTAGATTGTAGACTATGATAATGTGACAGTGTAGATTGTAGGCTATGTGACAGTGTAGATTGTAGGCTATGTGACAGTGTAGATTGTAGGCTATGTGACAGTGTAGATTGTAGGCTATGTGACAGTGTAGATTGTAGGCTATGTGACAGTGTAGATTGTAGGCTGTGACAGTGTAGATTGTAGGCTGTGACTGTGCAGATTGTAGGCTATGTGACAGTGCAGATTGTAGGCTATGTGACAGTGCAGATTGTAGGCTATGTGACAGTGTAGATTGTAGGCTATGTGACAGTGCAGATTGTAGGCTCTGTGACAGTGTAGATTGTAGGCTGTGACAGTGTAGATTGTAGGCTGTGACAGTGCAGATTGTAGGCTATGTGACAGTGCAGATTGTAGGCTATGTGACTGTGCAGATTGTAGGCTATGTGACAGTGCAGATTGTAGGCTATGTGACAGTGTAGATTGTAGGCTATGTGACAGTGCAGATTGTAGGCTCTGTGACAGTGTAGATTGTAGGCTGTGACAGTGTAGATCTGAAAACTGTTTGGATTTAGAAGACATTTGTGGAATCGGTCTCAGGTCTCAATGGGTTAAACTTAGTTGGGCTATCACAATTATGAAATCATATTTGTGACAGAAAGGAACTTGTGGGCTGGTTCAGGCAGACTTGAGTTGACAGGTAGAAAATGATTGATTGGTTGGAGACACTGAACAGCCTGTCCCTGTGGCAAAAAGCACTGTGTGTGTGTGTGTGTGTGTGTGAGTGTGTGAGACAAATAACTTGCATAATTTCACAACTTTATACTTTATATGAACGTTTTGAGCTTTTTCAGCATGGAAATGATTATGACAATTATGCACAAAATAATTGAGATAATCTCAAATAATTGCGATTATGTAATAATTGTGACTGGCCTGGCCATAAGTCCACTATTTATCTATTTTTCTCTTTATGGCTGTGAGGGTCCAGGGTCTACTTGTCCACCAAGATGTTACAAAATGGGACAAAACACCAAAATAGACTCTGTGCATAACACAGTAGATCCCTTTTCCTAGAAGGTGGTGTAATGCAGTGGTGTAAAGTAACTAAGTACATTTACTCAAGTATTGTACTTAAGTACAATTTTGAGGTATTTTTACTTTACTGGAGTATTTCCAATTGTCAGCACTTATACTTCTATTCCACTACATCTTAGAGGCAAATATTGTAATTTTACTCCACTATAATTATTTGAAAACTTTAGTTACTAGTTACTTTGTAGATTTGTATTATTATTACAAAACACACATTACCCACTTCAGCCCTATATACATTGCACCCATTTCACCCATTTGAATGTGACATTCTGCACTTTTACTTTTGTACTTTTAAGTATATTTTGATACCAATACTTTTGTGCTTTTAAATTTTGAATTCTGGACTTTTACTTGTAACAGAGTATTTCTATATTGCAGCATTGATACTTTTACTTAAAAAATGTGAGTACTTTTACCACCACTGGTGTCATGAACATTTCCTGTTCCGGGTAGAGTTTCCCCCCAAGACAAAAAAACCCCACACCATCTCCGGTTAACTTCCTGTATCTGTGTGAAGTAGGTGGCTGCCTTTTTGAGGAGACCGGAAGCAGGTTGGAGTCTATTCATTCCAATGGAATAGTGAGCGTGAACACAGCTTCTGAACCATTCTCTAGCCTATTGGTTCTCAAAGTGGGGTCCTTGGGGGGGGGGGGGTTACCGGGGGGTACCAGCGAAATTAGTTAATAAAGCTTCGCAATCATTTTAACCCCTTTATCCATATTTTGTACTTTGGCTATTCAAAAATAGCAGCTATGCAAGCTCATAGCATGGCACCCACCGAGTGCCGCGCTATGAGCTTGTAGATCTGCTATTTTTGAAGAATCGTGAACACAAATCTTTGAATATATATATATTTTTAAGCAAACATTTGTTACTCAAATCTTTGCTTCTGGGGGGTCCCTGGAACAACATATTTTGAGGTGTGTGTGTGTGTGTGTGTGTGTGTGTGTGTGTGTGTGTGTGTGTGTGTGCGCGCGCGCGTGTGCGTGTGTGCGCGTGTGCGTGTGTGGGAGACCTGCAGACTGCTGTGGCTGATCAGAGCTCATTCTGCTGACTCCAACAGTGTCAAAGCACTATCTCAGCTGTTGTTAAAAGGGACTTAATCCATGTGCACTGTGTGTGTGTGTGTGTGTGTGTGTGTGTGTGTGTGTGTGTGTGTGTGTGTGTGTGTGTGTGTGTGTGTGTGTGTGTGTGTGTGTGTGTGTGTGTGTGTGTGTGTGTGTGTGTGTGCGCCAGCCCCAGAGAGAGAGAGACTGTGACCACAGTGTGTGGTTCATCAGGCTGGGCAACACCTAGCCGGTCGAGTGTCTAAACGGAAGTACCGGAATTTGGCGATTACGTTGATGCTTTTCAAATCTGTTAAAATTCTCCATGAATGAAACGAGCGTTGTGATTGGTTAAAAAAGATAGTTTCCGGGGGAAATGCATACGATTGATTTACCTCGAACGTGTTTGCAGATCTACAAACGCGTCGCATAGCGATGCTGTTTTTAGCTTGTAGATCGGCTATTTGTTCTACTTTTGTGTGACACTATTAGTATTGTGACGAGGTAGGGCATTAATTCATGAAAAAATATAAAAAATTGATGTATGGAGATAAGAGATTTCTGCCTGACAGCGACCATATTTGGGTTGTTTTGTAGACAGACGACTACTGTGTTTGTTAGACTGTGTGTGTGTGACTCTGTGTGTGTGTGTCCTGCAGCAGTTAGTAATGCGATCCTGGAGAACAGCATGCAGGCTGCAACCTCACTGACGCACATCATGGTGTGTGTGTGTGTGTGTGTGTGTGTGTGTGTGTGTGTGTGTGTGTGTGTGTGTGTGTGTTTGATAGAGCATCAACAGGCTTTTGGGTACACACACACAATCCAATACATATTGTTGCTGTCGGGCAGAAAACTCTTATCTACATATTTTAACTTTTTGTGCTTTTCCGTAAATTAACGGCTTACTTGATCATAGTACAGTGTCACACAAACGCATCAAAAGTAGCAGATCTACAAGCTCTAAACGAGGAAAGAAAGGATGCGTTTTGAGCTTGTAGATCTGCTACTTTTGCTATTTTTGAATTTGAATCCTGAAAAGTAACAGTTTTGGACATACAGTATGAGGTTTCCACCTGACAGAGAGTGTGTGTGTGTGTGTGTGTGTGTGTGTGTGTGTGTGTGTGTGTGTGTGTGTGTGTGTGTGTGTGTGTGTGTGTGTGTGTGTGTGTGTGTGTGTGTGTGTGTGTGTGTGTGTGTGTGTGTGTGTGTGTGTGCGTGTGTGTGGGGTTTACAACTATGCACGGCCCTTGCTATATAATATCTGCTGTGTCAGCGTCCCTTTTCTGGGGCCAAGATAGCTGATCTTCAAGCTGACATTGTGAGCTGCTTAAACTTTAGAAACCGTCAACTGTTCAGTTAGCAGGTTAGTCCTGTTTAACTCCTACAGTACCTGCTGTCTCTGTATCGCATTACTGGTTCTTTTGTAGGCCTGCCTTTTGTCAGTCCGGTCTGTCTCCATGGTGACAGACAGACATTGCCCACCCAACGGTCAGCTCACTTCCTGTATGACTGTTGAAAGGCCTGTCACAATTATGACATAATCGCAATTATTTTTTGCATAATCTTCGCAATCATTTCCATGTTGAAAAATGTTCATATATTTTAAAACCTTAAAAAAATAGTACAAATAGCAGATCTACAAGCTGAAAACGTGTCACGATGTGACACGTTTCAGTATTGTCTCTATCTCAGGTGCTACAATTTGAGTGTCCTTCCTTAACGTGACAAAGTTTGAGAACCACTGGATTAATCAATAGTCGATTAAGTGTTAACATCCCAACTTTCCCTGGTAGTTACGTGTCATTTTCATATCGTTCCCATCAGTGTTAATTTTGACAGCAAATCTTGATTTAGTTTTTGAATAAAATGAAGAAAAAGTTTTAATCATATATTAGTCATCTGAAATGTTTTAGTTTTAGTCTAGTTTTAGTCGACTAAATATCATAAGATTTTAGTCGACTAAATCTACAGTTGATTTTGTCGACAAAAATGTAATTTAGCCTTGATGGTGTCGTAATGACTGATTGTACACTTGATTGCATGCTGAAAATAGACAAATCTACAAGCTCACGCTGCAACGCGTTGTGAGCTTGTAGATCGGCTATTTTCAGAGCGCAACCAAACACCCGAGCGCAACCAAACCTAAAATGACTTGTCTTTTACTTCTACTGGATCTCTTCTCCACTAGTCCCTCACTAACATTTTTGTCAAGTTTTTATTTGTTGACGAAATTGTCAATATATTTAGTCTCAGTTTTAGTCATCATAGCTTAGTTTTTATTTAGTTTTGGTCTATGAAAAGGTAGGCGAAACATTTTTCTTCCCAGTTTTAGTCGACGAAATTAACACCGTTTTCCCCATATCTGTTCCCTCTCTCCAGTCATGGCTCCTCCAGTCTCCAGACCTCTGCAGTCAGATCTACGGCCACCTGGCGGCTTACGTGCCTCGAATCTACTGCCTGGGCCCCAACCTCAACCCCCAGAGCGAGGACCTGCTGTCCCAGATGCTGCTGCTGGCCCCTCTGGAGTGGTTCCTGTGTGGAGAGGAGCCTGCCGTGGGCCTGGCCAAGCTGGAGGAGAACCAGTCGCCCTCGCACCTCTGTGGACACGTCTTCAAAGTGGGAGAGCCCACCTACTCCTGCAGGTTGGGTTTTGGCGTACGGCGGTGGTTCTCAAACTGTTTCACGTCAAGGACCACCCAAAATTATATGTATTTGGCCGCGGGACCCCCATCTCAAAATATTTTCAGGGACCCCCCAGAAGCAATTGGGGGGTCCTTGGCACAAAACAGTTTGAGAACTACTCATTTAGAAAGCATTTGTAGATTCGGCCTTAGGTCTTAATGGGTTAATCTCTTGTATTTTTTGTCTTTTGTTAGAAACGATGTTGCAACAAATTCATGTCTGTGTGTCAGACATGAGCCGTTTGTGTCATGTCGCAAGACAGGTGATGTTTATTTTATAAAGCTTTATGTTTTCTTTATTTTCTGAAGTAATTTCTTGTCTTTCAGGGAGTGTGCGGCGGACCCAACCTGCGTCCTGTGCATGCAGTGTTTCCTGGGCAGCGTTCACAAAGAGCACCGCTACAGGGTAACTAACACACACACACACACACACACACACACACACACACACACACACACACACACACACACACACACACACACACACACACACACACACACACACACACACACACACACACACACACACACACACACACACACACACACACACACACACACACACAGAGAGAGAGCTGTCATACACAGGTGTGTGTGTGTGTTCCTGACATAATGGGGACAGTTAAGTCCCAAGTAATTCAATTGCTCCCAAATGTGGTCTACTGTGTGACAGGAATATTGTCATTGGTGCCTGAAGTCAGGTTTTCAATGACGGCCACTGTCCTTTGCAGGTGTGTGTGCGTGTGCGTGTTTGTGCACTTAACTATACAAGTCATCTAGCCTGAATTGATGTCTAAACTCGTGTGTGTGTGTGTGTGTGTGTGTGTGTGTGTGTGTGTGTGTGTGTGTGTGTGTGTGTGTGTGTGTGTGTGTGTGTGTGTGTGTGTGTGTGTGTGTGTGTGTGTGTGTGTGTGTGTGTGTGTGTGTGTGTGTGTGTGTGTGTAGATGACTACGTCAGGTGGAGGAGGGTTCTGTGACTGTGGAGATGACGAGGCGTGGAAAAAGGCTCCTTCTTGTCAGAAACACCAGCCTAACATCACAGACTCACAGGAGGTAAACACTAGTACACTTACACTAACTAGTAACTCAAATGTTTCCAAAAAGTATTCCAAATTGTTTAACATTATTCATTTTTTTGGGAAAATAGCAGATGTACAGGATCAGGTGTCACGTATCAAATCAAATCAAACTTTATTTATATAGCACATTTACAACAATCAAAATTGACCAAAGTGCTGTACATAGAGGATCAACAGAACAGTACTGTGCGACAACATAGTCACAGGACATGCAAAAAATATAAACATATGAAACTAGATAAAGTGCTCCTCGGAGCACAGGTCTCCGACAGGTCAGGTACGTTATTGTGGCCTCCTGGTGGTGCTATAATAGGCCAATGTGAAAAGGGTGCCATTTATTTTATGGAAATCGGACAGACCTGTGTTGATCACATGACTATAGAGATACTGTGTACCAATTTGCATGACGTTTGGATAAAATCTGTAGGATTAATATAAAAAAATGGGTTTTGCACAAATTCGCCTCCTGGTGGTGCTATAACAGGCCCATGTGAAAATTTTGAGGCAGAGGTTCTGAATTGGCATCCAGGGAGTGTGTGTGCACAGTTTCGCAGCGACCGGGCCAACGGTGCCGTAGATTAGCTTCTAATGGACGGACAGGGCACACGGACGGACACACGCGGACATGGACGGACGGACAGGGTGCAAAACACACTCTCTCGCCATGCCTTTCGGCTTGGCGGGGACAAATGGATAAAAGACAACGACTCAAACAACATTAAAAGCTAGAGAAAATAAATGAGTATTGAGTAGAGATTTAAAAACCCCAATAGTCTGTGCACTTCTAATGGGAAGGGGTAAATGTAGTTTGTGTCTTTTATAGTGACCTAGGTATATATATATATACATATTGACTGTATGTTGTCTTTTAACCACTGCACAAATGAACTTCCAAAAGGAAAATAAAGTTGTTTGAAGTTGAAGTTGAAAGTAGTCCCACAAATATGAGCATGTGAAGTAGAAAGTAGCCCCAAAAACCTTAATCCCACAACTTCCAATATTTTCAAGTGACTTTACAGGAATACAGGCCTAGAGTCACTTATAATAAGCAGACTTGGCAACACTGCTGACTACCCATGATAATCGTCACATATTTGTGTGTAACCAATCCTGACTAACCAAGATCATGGTCACATATTTGTGTGTAACTAATCTGACTACGGTAACTGTGGTCATGGTCACACATATGTGTGTAACCAATCCTGACTACCCATGATAATGGTCACATATTTGTGTGTAACCAATCCTGACTACCCATGATAATAGTCACATATTTGTGTGTAACCAATCCTGACTAACCATGATAATGTTCACATATGTGTTCCAGGACCCTCTGTCTCAGCTGTCAGATGACATGACGGCTCGCTGTCACAGCATGTTTTCTGTCATCCTCAAATACGCCGTGGACATGCTGACCTGGGACCAAGAAGACCAGCTTCCACTGGGACTGGAACCCCCGTACGACACACACACACACACACACACACACACACACACACACACACACACACACACACACACACACACACACACACACACACACACACACACACACACACACACACACACACACACACACACACACTAGAGATACATTAAGCGTTTGAATTTATTTTATTTGTAAACGTGTATGTTTAGTATTGTGTGGTTAAATGCTCTCAAACGTACAATGTTGCTGTGAAATGTACAAGCCTTGAACACAACAACCGTATCATATGTAGCCTATTGTCGCATTTTTTTGGTAAATTGATGCCCTACTTTGTCAATTTGTAGTTACATCATATCGTTGCTGTCGGGCAGAAAACCTCTTATCTCCATATTTTGTATGTGTGTGTTGCAGAGAGCGGGCGGATACGTACTACTGCATGCTGTTCAACGATGAGGTTCACACCTATGAGCAGGTGATCTACACGCTGCAGAAGGCCGTCAGCTGCACTCAGAAAGAGGCCGTCAGCTTCGCCACCACCGTGGACAGAGACGTGAGTTCAGCACAAACTCCACAACTACAATTTTGTCGCTGTCGGGCAGAAACCTCTTATCTCCATATTTAAACTGTTTGTGTATTTTTCGTAAATGAATGCCCCTACTTGATCTTACTGCATCGTCACACAAAAGTATCAACATTTGTAAATCTGCAAGCTCAAAATGCGGCGCGGCGCAATGCGTTTTGAGCTTGGCGATCTGCTACTGTTTTGGAATTTGAATCCTGAAAAGTACACATTTTTGACCTATGACCTTCCACCCGACAGCTCTTATCCAGAGTGACTTACAATAAGCAAGATAAACACATACATGGAATGCAGAGAGACAGTGTTGCGCCTCAGTAAATTAGGATCACAAGCAAACCAAAATCCTAGCATCAGTCTAAACAACGTACTTGTCACGATCTGCAGTTTCTTTAGACTAATTTGGGTCTGCCCGGGCTATTATTTGCAGTTTCTTCAGCCTAATTGGAACTGTAACAAAATAATGGCCCGGTGCAGGCCGAGTGAAAAAAATAATAAAAGCCTGCTGCAAATAGCCGCCTGGTTCCTTTTTCAGCGCCTGAGGTCATAATCGATTTTGCGTATTAAACGCCCGGGCTATTATTTGGAAATATACGGTATTAACTATAGGATACCAGGTAAACAATGAACCTAGCATCTGTCTAATAACATGCTATCTACATTTTAAAAATGGAACATTGTGGTCAAGAAAAAAGCAAGCCTTAAGGCTTTAAACCCACCAGGCGCACAAGCATTAGCACGCGGACGCTGATGTTCTTCCGCTCAATGAATGCAGCCGTTCTCACCGCATGGACACTCCATTCGTGCACGTGAAGATTTTTCCCCCCCGCTTAACATGATCTAATATACTGTGTGTGTGTGTGTTTGTGTGTGTGTGTGTGTGTGTGTGTCAGGGGAGGAAGTCAGTTCGTTTTGGAGACTTCCAGTTCTGCGAACAGGCTAAGACAGTCATAGTGGTGAGTTGACTGTTAAACACTGTACTATACTGTAGCATATACTGTGATTGATCATAGACTGTAGAAAATAATATTTATACCAGTTGCACGCTGGTTTCGTGCGCCGAAAAATAGCCCACCTACTGCTATTTTTGAGCTTTAGTGTCATGGTTAAAAATGGCATTCATAAAATCACTGTTTTAACCCATTCAAACCGGGAAGGCACCCGTGTCATTTTAGAGTTTTACGTTGGCTATTCAAAAATAGCAGATGTACAAGCTCGCAGCGCGTCACTTCGTGCCGCGCTGCGAGCTTGTACATCTGCTATTTTTGAACATTGTTGAAAAATCTTGAAAGTGCGTGAGAGTACTGATTTTGAAGGCACCCTACACAAACCTGTGTAGGGCGCCCGCTGCCGGTCTAGCGTTCCAGGCGCATACCACATATAGGCTCCAACAGCGCATCGCGGGTTCGAGTCCCGATCCCGACGATCTTTGCTGCTTGTCTCTCCCCGTCTCTCTTTCCCTGTTTCCTGTCCTTCTCCACTGTACATACTATCAATAAAGGCAAAAAAATTATTAAAAAAAATCCCCAAATTTGGCTCATGTCAGAAACATGCGTATGACAGCTCTCTCTGTGTGTGTGTGTGTGTGTGTGTGTGTGTGTGTGTGTGTGTGTGTGTGTGTGTGTGTGTGTGTGTGTGTGTGTGTGTGTGTGTGTGTGTGTGTGTGTGTGTGTGTGTGTGTGTGTGTGTGTGAGTGTTTAGAGGAACACCAGTCGGCAGTCTAAACCTCTCAGGGTCCAGGTGATGCACTCCTCGGTGGTGGCTCATCAGTGCTTCGCTCTCAAAGCTCTCACCTGGCTAGGACACGTGATAGGGTACTCAGGTGAGTTCAGATCAAAATACCAAAAACCCTGAGGAAGACTTTACGGTCGAAACATTGGTTTCTTTTTGAATAAACTGTTTGCATCGTGGCTAAGAGCCGTGCGGCCTCATCCTTTGTCAATACTTTTACCTGCCGTGGCCAGCACCTCATCAACACAGGTGTGCTCTCCCTCCTCTGTGTTTGCCTAACGAGTCCTAGATCCTTACCTCCTCTCCTAACTCCCTCTATTCTACGCCACTCTACTCTGTTCTGTTCTGTTCATTGTACATTTTTGAAGGCAAATTTAGTTTTTGTCAGTTTTTTTTAATACAATTCCATGTAGTTTTTGTCACATTTTAGTCATCTGAAATGTTTTAGTCTAGTTTAGTCTTTTTTTTATACCACGACCCCATATTATGGGGGAACCTTTTTGCGACCTCATCAATCCCCCCTAAATTTAAATCTGCGAGGGTACAGATGGAATTCAATGAAAAGTAAAGTACAAATACATGGACCCGTGGTCCATGTATTTGTACTACCCGCCCATAAGCATTTAGCCCAAATATGTTGCTAGAAGTTCTAGAAGCAACATATTGCTTGAGACAGAGTTTATTGATCCAGCTCTCGATTTTATCTTTGGCCACCGGCTGTGGCGTTATTCTCTATCGCGGTAGCTGTTGGCAACTGGTCTGGTTGTCTTGTCTTTGAGAATGATCTCCCCACTCGCTCGGTAATGTTACATCGCAATCTAAATTTTACTCTGCGAGAATACAGATGGAACCAAATGGACCCGTGGTCCACGTATTGGTACCACCCGCTCATAACGAACATAAATAAGTCTAAGTAAATCGTTTATGAACAGCTAAAATCTGTTCATGTGCCTCAGCCTCTGCAAGGGCTTGTGTGTGTTGTCTTGTGCTGATGCTTGTTCTCGGTCAGTGTTGGGAGGCGGAGCTGTGTGTGTGTATGAGGAGTGGCCGTCCTCTTCACGCTGGTCGCGACGACCTCACTTTTTTCCCTTTCTTTTACCGTTTCTTGCTAAAAAAAAGTAGTTTGAGAACCGCTGGTCTAGTCTTTAGTTGATTAAATATCATGATATTTTAGTCGGCTAAATGTACAGTTGAGGCCGTGATGGCGTCGTAATGCCCGATTTATACATAGCTGTGTGCCAAAAATAACCGATCTACAAGCTTAGCTTGTAGATCTACTATTTTTGGAGCACTGCACCCAGCATAAAATGAACTGGATCTCTTCTCCACTTGTCCTTCCCTAACTTTTTTGTCTAGTTTGTATTTGTTGCCAAAATTGTAAATATATTTATTCATTGTTTTAGTCGTCATAGCTTAGTTTTTATTTCGTTTTTATTTAGTTTTCGTCAGTGAAAAAAGGTAGTCGATGAACATTGTTCGTCATAGTTTTAGTCGTCGAAATGAACACTGCTTGTATTCTAAATGCCGAATAAATAATGGACCTTGATCTGAAAAGGGTTGAAAGCCACTGTGATATACATATATACTGTACTATGTTCTACTGTGTTATGTTGTTGCACCCTGGCCGGGTCATACCAAAGACTATACAAATGGGACCCAATGCCTCCCGGCTTGGCACGTCAATCAGCATCAAGGGTTGGAATGGGGGGGGGGGTCAAGTCCCTGTGACATACTAGCCTCGTGTCCAGGGGGTGGTGTACTGTATTTCATTGTGTTAGTACTAGTTAATACTCATCTGTGTTTGCAGATGCTCTGAGGAGGGTGCTGTGTCAGGTTGTATTACATAGTGTTATATTATATATTATTATATTATATTATATTACAGATGCTCTGAGGAGGGTGCTGTGTCAGGTTGGTCTACAGAGAGGACCTGAAGGAGAACAGTCTCTGGTCGACACTCTGATGCTGTGTGACTCCAAGATGTGGAAAGGTAACACCTCACTGACCGACCGACTGTTTACTGACTGTTTACTGACTGTTTACTGACTGACTGACTGTTTAGTGATTATTTCTGTACTTGAAGTCGAGCTGAAATGAAGACTAGAAAAATGTGCTCCTCGGAGCACAGGTCTCCGCCAAGGCAGGTAGCTTATTGTGGGCCAGCAACGTTTCGCGGCAATTGGACGCTGCGTTCATGATTTGATGATTTTGTTCAAAACGGGCCAAACTTTTGAAGCCAATCTTAACCAATCAGGATGGAATATGAAAAATCGGACAGATCCGTCATGATCACATAACTATAGAGATGATGTGTACCGATTGGTATGATGTTTGGACAAAATCTGTAGGAGTAATATCCAAAAATGGGTTTTGCAAAAATCGGCTTCCTGGTGGCGCTATAACAGGAATGAGTTTTTAACCCGTTTAGATCAAATGCAAGGTAATATTTTGCAAAATAATTAAAATCTTGTACACAGAGCTATGATTCATTTAAGCTGCAGACACTAGAGGGCAGTGTTGTTGTTGTATGCAGTTAACCTCCGTGTGGTGCTTGGTTTCCCAAGTACAAATGGAACCTTCTTCCAATAGTATTTGTGTTTGTGAATAACTTTGTCGTGTGTGTGTGTGCCTGTGTGTAGGAGCGAGGAATGTGTACCATCAGCTGTTAATGAGCAGCCTCCTCATGGATCTGAAGTATAAGAAGCTGTTTGCCATCCAGTTCGCTAAAGTAAGAATTGTTGTATTTTTTATAAATTAAAAGTGAAAAACGTTATTGCACACACACACACACACACACACACACACACACACACACACACACACACACACACACACACACACACTTTACCGAAAATAGCAGATCTACAAGCACACAGCGCCTCGCTGTGCGAGTCGTTGTGTGCTAGTAGATCTTTTATTTTCAATGTAAAAAAAAAGTTCCAATCTCACAATGATTTGTAGTAACTCTGAGGACCCCCCAAGGGGTCCCGGACCCCCTGTTGAAGACCCCTGCTGCAGACTTTATATCGTATCGTATAGTTTTCCTACCAGCCAGAGTGGTGCATGATTTACTCATCAAAGACTACATTTACCTAGCCTGGTAAACCCTCCCTCCGGAAATCTCATTTCCATTTGATTTCAGGAGTGAGTCTGGCCTGAACCGCCTTTCTGCAATATTCGCTGTGGGCTGGAGTTGTGCGGGAGTAATACCGTTGACTGACAACCCCTTCAACCAATGATCGTTTTTCCCCTTCAGCCAATCAGCAGTTCATTTTGACGACCTCCAGACTATGTGACGCAACGGGACTTTTGGGACGGCCATGCCGAAAATAGGTTGCCTTATTGGGATACATGCGTGTCACTCCCCGCCCCTGCCGGTTCTCTAAATTTATATTTTTAAATAGGCTCTGTCATGATTAATTGACCACATATATGAAGTTAAACAACTAAATTCTATCCAAACGATATCTTAATAGTAAATTCCGTGCCTCAAAAAAGAAGTTTGAGACCGTTTTAAAACCGAAAATAAGAAGTCACGGCACTCGCAGAAACAACAATGGCTGCCGTTCGTCTTTTGTCGGCCCCAGTCAGGCTGCACTCGGCTTCATTCGGGCTCACTCGAACTCGCCACCTGATTGGCCAACTGTCGCTGTCAATTACAGAACGATGTGCGACGACGCTGATAGGCTCGTCAGGTCGGCGTACAGAGCGAATATTGCAGATAGGCGGTTCAGCCCAGACTCACTCCTGAAATCAAATGGAAATGAGACTTCCGGAGGGAGGGTTTACCAGGCTAACATTTACCCTACCTTTGGTTAATCTGGGTTCCTGTAGCAGTTTCACCACTGCAAATTAATAGTAATAAATAGTAGCCTCATTTTTTTTCTTAGGTTAATGGTTAATTAACCGCTACAGAGTTTCGATTAACAGTGATGACAAGCATTCAAAATGGTCATCCAATAATTACTTTTATTTTTACGAATATGGAATGTGTGTCCAGGGGCCACATAAATTCCCCACAGGCCGGATTTGAATATCTAGGCTATACAGGGTAAGACATTAACTTTGTTCCACTTTATTCCACTTAATTTATTTTCGAGGGTGTTTTCTTTTTTGCTTTTCAGGGGCACTGAAAACATATGATGAATAAGATTATTAAACATAATTTTCACTGAAAATTCAACTCAGTTAATGACCTTAAATGGTTAAGTTCATTCATTTTCTATGTTAAATCCACATCACAGGTCAGGAGGATGAGGCATGTTGTTCTAATGTATTCAGTGGATTTTGGGTGAAATGCTCCTATTAAGTTGTGGGAGCAAGGGGTTTGACCTCTGACCTCACCCAGAGGGCAAAGGTCAACCTCTTCCACCTGCTGCTCCTGTCTTGTCTTGTCTTGTCTGTCTGTCTGTCTGTCTGTCTGTCTGTCTGTCTGTCCGTCGGTCTGTTTTGTCTTGTCTCTCCTTCTGTCTCTCCGTCTGTTGTCCTGGATGTCTGTCTCTGTGTGTCTATATGTATGTCTGTCTGTCTGTCTGTCTGTCATCCTCCTGTCTGTCTGCATGTCTGTCTGTGTGTAGAACTACAGGCATCTGCAGACAGACTTCATGGAGGACGACCACGAGAGGCTGGTGTCGGTCACGTCTCTGTCTGTCCAACTCTTTACTGTCCCCACCGTGGTGAGTACTGTCTGTCTGCAGCGCTTCCTGCTCCGCCCACACACACGCCTGTCTCTCTCTCTGTCTGTCTGTCTGTCTCTCTCTCTGTCCACTGGTCCTCTGGTAGAACTATGAGCGCTTGCAGAGTGACTATGTGAAGGATGATCATGATAGAGAGCACAGCATCACCGACCTGTCCGTCCAAATATTCACTGTCCCCTCGCTGGTGAGTACACTCTGTGTGTGTGTGTGTGTGTGTGTGTGTGTGTGTGTGTGTGTGTGTGTGTGTGTGTGTGGCTATACTTCTGAGGAGCAAATGTCCCCACAGATATAGTAGAATATAAGAAATAGACGTTGAGTGAGGAACCTGTCCTCACAAGAGGAACGGGTTGTTTTATGGTTGGAAAAACACATTTTATTAGTTATTAGTTATTAGGGTTAGGTTTAGAATCAGGCATTTAGACGTTTAGGGATTAGAGTTATGCCTGTGTTTTTTTTGACGCATGGTTGGGCTTGTTTCCATTGTGGTCCATTGTACTCAAGTCATCGTTGTGACATACAATACATTGCTTATCAGTAAACAACGCTAAAAGCAGCAATTACATTAACAGAAATAAGTTGGGTGGGAAGAGGGCAGAGGATGTCACACAGGTTTTGCATCTCTGGGGGCAAGCTAGTGGCGGACCAATTTATCTAAGTCCAATTATATTTGGAGAACAGCTGTGTTTTTTAGGTCAGATTTAAATCTGGCTCAGGGAACTGAGAAGTTTCATGTCTGGCACACTGGCACCAAAAAGTAGCAATACCTGGTAGGGCATGCCACAATGTAGCAGAATGCACTTTTCCCCACATGTTTGCTGAATTTAACCCATTAAAACCGGGAATGCATCCTTGTAACCACTTACTGTACACCATTATTTTATACTTTGGCTATTCAAAAATAGCAGATATACGAAACATTTTGAGATGGGGGGTCCACGGCCAAATACATATCTAAAAATGTTTTCTAAAACCTTAACAGTATGTTGCTATATCAGTGGTGCTCCAACTTTTTCCATGTCAAGGACCCCCAAGATTATATGTATTTGGCTGCAGATCGCCATCTCAAAATATTTTGTTCCAGGGACCCCCGAAGCAAATATTGGAGTAAAGGCTGGGTATCCCTTGCTTGGAAAAACTAAATAATTGTAGATTTTGAAATGAAAATGTATTGATTCTTTAGAATGTCTGACTAGCCTAATATTGTATTGTAGAATGTCTAATAGCCCACATTTTGTATTGTAGAATGTCTAATAGCATACATATTGTATTGTAGAATGTCTAATAGCCCACATATTGTATTGTAGAATGTCTAATAGACCACATATTGTATTGTAGAATGTCTAATAGCCCACATATTGTATTGTAGAATGTTTAATAGCCCACATATTGTATTGTAGAATGTCTAATAGCCTACATATTGTATTGTAGAATGTCTAATAGCCTACATATTGTATTGTAGAATGTTTAATAGCCTACATATTGTATTGTAGAATGTCTAATAGCCTACATAATTTGTATTGTAGAATGTCTAGTAGCATACATATTGTATTGTAGGATGTCTAATAGCCTACATATTGTATTGTAGAATGTCTAGTATCATACATATTGTATTGTAGGATGTCTAATAGCCTAGATATTACAAAATACTGTGTCAATGTGTTTCTCCTTATCCCTTCGCATCACGTCCTGCTGCTCTATGATCATTCAGCCGATGAAATGGTTGCTTGCAACAGTCCTTTATGGCCTTATTTGCTGCATGTGTGCCATTGCTACTAGCACAAAGGACTGACCGGGTCAGTCTCCCTTGCATCAGGGGAGGACGAATCTGTCGCTCGGTGTGCTTCATCTGCCCCTCTAGCTCCACATGGAGAAGGGGTGAGAGCAGGGTTGCCAGGTCCACTTATTATATGCAAGTTTGGGCTCGTTTTTTCTGTGTAGTTGCTTGAAAATATTGGTTAGTTGCGGGTTGCGGCATTTTGGGCTTGTTTCCAAAGTGTGCTTGCTTATTTAGGCTTGTTTCCAACTTTCTTAATTATTATTTAAACCAGTGGTTCTCCAATATTTTCATGAAAAGGTTTTGTGCCCAGGGGAGTGTTAGAATGTTTCATAAACATATTCCAAATATTCGAAATATTCCACATTTTATTACAAGAGTTTTTCAAAATAGCAGATCTACAAGCTCACAACGCGTGGCATCACGGCGCGTTGTGAGCTTGTAGATCGGCTATTTTCAAATAGCCAATGTATATAGGGTTAAAGTGCTCATGCGGCCTATATTCTTTTGGGCTTGTTTTCCTAGACCTGGTTGGTTGCTTATTTCTCTCGCAAAACCTGGCAACACTGGGTGAGAGTGGTTCAAACTAGCAATGCAATACATGTTTAGAACTTAGAAAGTATCTTCCATAACATGAATAGTCTCTAACCCATAAAAGTAAGGTTAACGCCTCAAATGGGATTTGTGGAACAGCAGCAACATAGGTTTAGAATGATAATCATTAAATCATTAAACCTTCAGTCGATGAGATTTTATTTTTGCTTTATTCCATGGGCCCAAACCCCACTACCTAATGGGCTGAGAGCTATGGTCCTTTGTAGTGCCAACCCTGTCTCATTCAACACTGTACTACTACTGTTCTGTGTGTGTGTGTGTGTGTGTGTGTGTGTGTGTGTGTGTGTGTGTATGTGTGTGTGTGTGTGCGTGTGCGTGCGTCTGTGTCTGTGTCTGTCCAGGCTCGCATGTTGATGGTGGAAGAGGACTTGATGAAGACCATCATCAGATGTTTCGTGGACCACCTGCGACACAGAGACCTCCAGGGCCGCTTCCAGTTTGAGCGCTACACGGCCCAGCAAGCCTTCAAGTTCCGACGAGTCCAGAGTCTCATAGGAGACTTGAAGTAAGAGCCCTGACAATCCTGTCTTTAACCCATTCAAACCGGGAACGCATAGGTTGAAAGTGGTTAATTGTGTGTGTCTGTCTGTCTGTCTCAGGTATGTGTTGATCAGTAGACCCACAGAGTGGACAGACCAGCTCAGAGAGAAGTTTCTTGAAGGACTCGACACCTTTCTGGAGCTGCTCAAATGTATGCAGGTAGGTTGGTCCATTCAGCAATGACGTGCCTACGTTAACAGGCGATGTTCGGAAATCAGGCTCGAATGGAAGACTGAGAAGCAAAGTTAAATTAATGAATTAATCAAAAAGTCATCTGAACGGAGCGAATCAGTCTGGATTTCAGGCTAATGTCATATTTTTTCTCTCTGCCGTCTGCCACACCCTCTGTCCTGTTTGTCTGTCTGTCTGTTGTGTGTGTGTGTGTGTGTGTGTGTGTGTGTGTGTGTGTGTGTGTGTGTGTGTGTGTGTGTGTGTGTGTGTGTGTGTGTGTGTGTGTGTGTGCGCGCAGGGCATGGATCCAGTGGTCAGACAGATAGGGCAGCACATAGAGATGGAACCGGAGTGGGAGGCGGCCTTCACTCTGCAGATGAAACTGACACACATCATCTCTATGATCCAGGAGTGGTGCGCTTCTGACGTAAGAGACACACACACACACACACACACACACACACACACACACACACACACACACACACACACACTCAACCCATAAAGCCTTGAATTCATGGAGATTTTGTATGTTTGTAATCCAATATTTGACCTACATTGACATACATTGTTTTTGTTTTGTTCCACTTTTGCTTTGGCCAGGTAGACATATGTTTTCTCATGCCAATAAAGCCCCTTTGAATTGAAAATGGAATTGAAGTGTGTGTGTGTGTGTGTGTGTGTGTGTGTGTGTGTGTGTGTGTGTGTGTGTGTGTGTGTGTGTGTGTGTGTGTGTGTGTGTGTGTGTGTGTGTGTGTGTGTGTGTGTGTGTGTGTGTGTGTGTGTGTGTGTGTGTGTAGGAGCGTGTGTTGACGGAGGCCTACAGGAAGGTGCTCTGCACTCTGAGCCAGTGTCACAGCAGCTTCACAGAGGGGGAGCAGCCCATCGTGCTGGCCCTGGCCGGGCACTCTGTGGAGACCATACGCTACCTGGTGTCCCAGGACAAGGTGTCCATACACCTGCCTGTCTCCAGACTGCTGGCTGGTAGGTCCATGCACACACACACACAGTTTCAGCTAGTGGCACAGAACCTTCTGTTTTGGTTTCCTCTAATATTGATATCCTCTCCTCTCTCCCCTCGTCTCCCTCGTCTCCTCTCCCTGTCCACTCTCCTCCCCTCCCCTCCCTCCCCTCCTTTCTTCACTTTCCTCTCCTATCTCGCCTCTCCTCCCCTCTCACACACTTTTTGCACTCAAATAATCTGGAAATAATTTCTCAAACCTTTTTTGGAATTTTATTCTTTCGACAAATATATGGTCATGTATATGTTTTTTGTCAATAAAAAGCATCAACCAATCAAAGCCACTCCCCTCCCAGGTCTTCACGTCCTCCTCAGTAAAACAGAGCTGGCGTATCGGTGTCCTGAAAACCTGCCCCTGGTCAGTGGCACACATTTACATTATAGTGTGTATATACTGTATGATATGTGTGTTGTGACCATGTGTGAACTGTTTATATTGTGTGTTGTGACAATGTGTGTACTGTTTGTATTGTTTGTTGCCACGATGTGTGTACTGTCTGTTTATAATGTGTGTTGTGACGATGTGTGTATTGTTTGTGGCGTGTTGTTCAGAGTGATAGATGTGTGTACTGTTTATAATGCGCGTTTATGCGGTGTGTCGTTCAGAGTGATAGATGTGTGTACTGTTTATAATGTGTGTCTATGTGGTGTGTTGTCCAGATTGTGTACTGTTTATAATGTGTGCCTATGTGGTGTGTTGTCCAGAGTGAGCTCAGCCCCCCCATGCTGATAGAGCACCCCCTGCGCTGCCTGGTCCTCTGCGCCCAGGTGCATGCTGGGATGTGGAGGAGGAACGGATTCTCCCTCATCAACCAGGTAGACTGTCTGTCTGTCTGTACCTCTGTTTGTCTGTCTGTCTGTCTGTATCTCTGTCTTCTAATCTTCTAATTTATTTGGGATAGTTATTTATTATTCTGCTATCCTAGTCCTTAGTATGCTCACATAAGCCATTCAGATGGGGTAAACAGTGCAAAGTATTCAGGCCATTCACCACAAATAAGGATGTTAACATTTGAAATACGAGCACATAATGTCTGGCCGTTTGTTCTGGATCGTCTTCCTTGCATTCCCCCTGCATTTCTGGAGTGCGGGATCACTGAAAGAAAACTACAAGTGCGAGCTGATATATACAGTATATATTATGTTATAGTATTTATACTATAATATGTTCCATGTAAAGTTTGTCTCTGTTTTAGATCTACAGTATAACTACCACAACGTGACAGTAGATCTCTGTGTTTTAGATCTATTACTACCACAACGTGAAGTGCAGAGTGGAGATGTTTGACAAAGACCTCATCATGCTGCAGGTAAACGGCTGTACACGGGCTACAGTATTATGATCTATTCTGTACGTTAGATCACAATGATCTACTTCAGTGGTTCTCAAAAATTATCATGTTTATCATTGTCAAATACTCTGTGCCAGAGACCCCCTAAAAGAAGATTGATTTTGTTAAAGAAAATCATGATCATTCAAAAATGTTCAAATATTTTCATATCAGATCTACAAGCTCACAACGCGTTGATTTGCAAGTCGTTATGAGCTTGTAAATTGACTATTTTCAAATAGTCAATGTATAAAATAGGGTTAAAATGGTACATTTTGACGTTGATGCTATAAAAACAAATTTGCAGGGGACCCCCTGGAATGTCCCCTCAAGGACTTCTGCGGGTCCCCGGGCCCCACTTTAAGAACCATTGATCTACTTTATACAGTCATTTTACGACTAATGTGATCTACTCTGTCGATTACGTGATCTACATTTCCTCACTGTTCTAAGTAAAGTGATGTGCTGTCACCAGGTCGGGGCGTCTATGATGGATCCAAACCATTTCCTGATGATAGTCCTCAGTAGGTTCGAGCTCTTCCATGTCTTCAGCTCCGTGGACTGCAGGAAGAGATACAGCCGAGACACCAACAAGGTACCCGTCTCACCCCCCCGCCATCCTACACTTGAGTCGTATGCTTCTTGTTTCAGTCATTTGGATGACTTGCATACAAAGCTCACAACAGGCATGCTATGTTAAAACCAATAGGCTCTATTCACAGCAGCCATATTATGAAGACATTCACAGGTGTTACCAATGATACTGATGAAGGCCATTCTGGTCAAACAGAGTCAGGGTGCTGATATTGTGCATGTTGGCTCACTGGAAACACCCTGTTGCACCAGTGGGTCTACAGTTGGGGTAATGGGCTTCCAAATGGCCCCTTACAGGTGTGTAACTCTGAGAGTGTACATTTGTACACTCTCAGAGTTATGGGGGTCGTGGAAACCACTGTGCTAGACTAAATGGAACAGAGCCTTCATTAGTATCATTGGTAACACCTGTGAAGAAAGTGATAATATGGCTGCTGTGCATAGAGCCTATTGATAACTGTCGAGTGGCGACAGTCATTTTAAAAAACAGAATGAGCGAAACTGCTAGTTGTAAAAAGGTGGAATTGTTCTTCATGAATAGCCAATCTTACAGTTAACCCATTAAGACCTGAGGCGATTCTTTAAAAAAAACTAAATCCTAACAGTTTTTGGAAAAAAATCGAAACATTATTTTTTCAAGATTTTTCAAAAATAGCAGATCTACAAGCTCATAGCGCGGCACTCTGCTATTTTTGAATAGCCAAAGAATTCTAAAGTGACACAGATGCGTTCCAGGTCTTGGGTTAATGCACGGAATCTCTGTAGTTGTTTATAGTTCACGTATCTCGAGATCCGTTCGACCGACCGACTGCAAATTCAGCACACGTGTCGCAGACGACCCGAGGGAGTGCAGTGTGCGGTGTCGAGTCGGTCAGATAAGCTGTTGTCCAGAACCGCCAATCTGACTGATACGCCCATTCTATATTAAAATTGGCTTAAGGGAGGATGGGCTGGCCGGCTGGTTGGCCGGCCGGCGGGCAGACCATGTTGTCACACTCATGTAACCATGACTTAGCTATAACTATATAAGGAGTGTGTTGTCTAACCTCAATGTGTCGTCATGGCATCAGGCACAAACAAAATCAGTCAGCTCCATATATGGGCACAAAAGAGGGCATGCCCATATATGGGCATATACTGATGATATCAGGGATCTTTATATATGGGCATAAAATGCACATGGCCTGATAGATAGAGATCTCCATATATCGGCATAAAACTAAGGGACATGGACAGATAGATACAGAGATCTCTTTATTTTGCGACGTACGTGTGTAGTTGTACAAAAGGCAACATCAGCCTAAGCTTGATTAGGCAAATTCCCCTTTCCCCACATGTAGCCTAAATAAGTTGCCGTCTTACACCGATAGACGGATGTGTTCCGCTCAATCTTCCTCTACATTTTTCAGATTTCCACAGTAAAAAACAAACAAAAAGGAAGCATTTTGCACACCTACAAAGGCCACAGGTGCGTAGAAGACCAGACGAGGGCCCCAACGTACTGAAAGAAACAAAACTCCTGCACACTGTCTTCAAATGCACAGGAAAACTAGGGGCGCTGTTGTGGAGGCTCTCTCCTCAAATGGTTCGTTTGATAGGTCGCCATAGTTACCGGCTAAGTTTGAGTGAATCCTGGTTATCGCGGCTATTGCTGTTAGTGGGTCCACATCACAGACACCATTTGACTATGACTGACCACCCAGAACCTCTTAAATGGAGCGCTAAGTCTGACAACATGGATTCTATATTTGGACATGGCTGGCCTTGGGAATCCATATATGGATATCGCTAACGCATACTTACATGTCAGGATGACATGAGACATCTAACCATTGATACATATATAAGGAGACAGCCTCCAGGGAAAGCAGAATTCAACCAACATTCTTGAGTGGAGTACCGGACTTGAATACCATTTACAGTACAGATATCTTCAAGACTATCATCAGGTTCCATCAACTTACGTAAGGATCAATCTTGACTCGACGCCTTTACCTGGTTCTTCTTTACGGAGCTACCGTTGAAGCTCATTACTCAGACATCTCGGTTCAAGTCCCAAATTATATTTGATGAGGAATCTTATTTGATCCCTGTTGGAGCTGTTGTGAGAAATGATCGGCTGGACGCTGCACGGAGGACCAAATAAAGAAAATTATGCTGCTGTTGCAGTAGGACGCAAACTCTACTCATTTGGAGGGGCCATGAATGACAGGGATGATCTGATGGGTGTGCAGGTCTTCAACACAGTGTCTTTACAGTGGATGGAGGTGTCCCCAGTGACACCTGGACGAGGAGAACGTCACTTTGAAGTTCCCTCCAGACGCTGCAACCACACAGCTGTGCTGATAGAAGATATCTACATTTGGGGGGGTCTTAAATTAAACACGAGGAAGTTCTGCAACATGCTTTATGCATTTGAAGTCGACACCCACAGATGGTTCAAGCCCGAGGTTTCTGGAACGGTTCCAGAGGCGGCTTGCTACCAGTCAGCCTGTGTCTTGGGGAAGGTCATGTATATCCTTGGCGGATACACCGTAATATCTGGATTCACTAATGACACCTACAAGTTGGACACCACCACAATGGTCTGCTCTTTAATTAATACCAGAGGAAAAAGATCGCTTGAATTTCATTACCCTGCCACCATCATTGGAACGAAGATTTTTGTATTTGAGCGATATAGCCACCACCTCAAAGTGTTTGATACAGAGACCAACTGCTGGCTGAACACGCCGTGCGCAGCTTCTTGCAGAAAAACCCTTGGGTCATTCAGCCTTTGCCTACAATGGAGAACTGTACATATGTGGATCCCTCAATGATAGAACGCTTTTGAAATTCAATCCAGAGACCTTCTCCTGGACAAAGGTTGTGCCCAAAGGGAAAATCCCGTTTGGGATCGATCATATGTGCTGTTGCATTGTGGGAGATCGTGTCATCCTCTTTGGAAGACGTGAACCAATCAATGGCCTTTGCATCTTAGATTTAAATCCTAGTCTGAAGACCTTATGCAAGCTATCTGTTATTGAGTACAATTTGGAGCAGTCAGGACTCCCATACAACATCAAGTGGGAACTGGCAGCCATGACTACCTACCAACAGCCAACATAAATAAGTAAAAGACAGGGTCCAATCAGGGCGTAGTCTCATGTGAATCTCAGACTTCATAATGACAAATGTTAGAATTAGTCTCCCTATTTGGGCAAGGATTCATTCCTATGTGACTGCTATAGACTTCCATTATGAAATCAAAGTGAAATCTAGCAAATATAAAAGGGAAAAAAGGCAAGGACCATGTGAGAAAGAATAAGATTATAATACAATGAAAACAATTCAGACCAATCAGAGCACCATTGAATTCCATTATATATGTAAGATTAACAAGTTGGATATTTCCCTAAAAACAAATACTTAAAACAACCTATATAATGTTTTATAAAACAAAAACAAAAAAATTCAAATGTGGTTTTAATGGACCATGTCACCATCAATACAATACATGTCACTTCCTGTTCGCTCATATATTGTACACAAACATTAGTCCATTAATGCAAGGGTTTACAATTGGAGGTTCATAGGCCACTAGTGGTCCGTAAAGGCATTACACATGGTCCCTTACCGTGCATTCACTAATGTAGGAAAGAGAAGATCTTATTTAACTCGTAGCGCGACTAGCAAGAATTAACTAATTGGTTCACATTATGTGGGGGCAAAAACAATAGGACGCCAACCGGAACACACCACCGGAACCCAATTATTATTATATGTTTTTTCTAAACCGGATCACAGGGCTCAGGTTTATAATGAATATTAGGCTTTCCTCCGCGGTAGAAAGCCTAGTGACGCGACCTTTGGATTTCTTTTAACCACCAAATCTTTGCGTGATTGGAAAAAATAAATCCACTAACCACTTGAACCCTAGCTTCCCTATTCTGAGGAGAACTCTAGGCAAAGAGGTTTGGTGTAGAGTGGAAAAAAGAGCAGACCAAGTACACAGTGAAAGGTCAAGTTTACTAAGTATTGACTGTTTAAGTGGTGCAATTTCTGAAAATACTCATGAATCCAACATACAATGATGATAGTGCTGTGAAATCTATGAAAAAGTTTAATCTGAAACACAATTTTATACAATATGTCGTGGGGGTCCCACTCAGCTAAGGGGTCCTTGGCCTGAAAAAAATGTGGAAGACACCTGCTGGGTAACGCCACTACGCGTGCGTGCACGACGCGTTGTGCGTTTGTAGATCGGCTGTGTATAAACCAAGCTTTTCCTTGTAGGCTCAGTGGGGGTCTTCTATCTACAGAGCACACTGTTATTATTCTTTTAATGTTTGCACAGAACGTAACTTTTATTCTATCATCATTGCCTACATTGTAACATTATGACAAAACTAGGTTACAATATCTACATTGTAATTAATTCATAACTTAGAAATTCTTAAAAAATATATTGCATATAGCCATATTGTTACTTATTGTTACTTAGCATATTAATGAGGGGTTGTTCCTGCAGGCGTGGCATATTGGCATAATTAATAGATCCTGGAATTGTAAATGAGGGCAAAGACAGAGCCAGGTTGAAGGTACTATAAAACTCCTCTATTAGGACAGGGGCATTATTGATGAAACATTTATTACTGACCAAGTTTGGACTTAGTTGAACTGCAACTTTAAGTGGTTGCCTTCCACAGTAACCGACTGCAATAGCAGAACATCATTCAACGTCAAATCTTTATTTGACGCCGTCTCTCTCTCTCTCTCTCTCTCTAGGATGTAGTCCAGCAGAACAACACATTGATTGAGGAGATGCTTCACGTCATTATGATGGTTGTGGGTGAGTTCATATTTCACCACGTTTATTGTTTAATATCATTGTTCTGTGTCGCAGAACAATACACCCGACAAACACCATGTACGTTCTTCACACTGGCAGCTAAAAAGCTGCTGCAGGATACCATACATTTCATTTTAGAGATACGTTTACAATTAGAAAAATATTCAGGTCGTGATTAGGATTCGACATTTATGGGTTAGGTTTAGGGGTTGGAATTAGAGTTAAACATGATTTATTCTTAATAGTTGCTTGCCAGTGTCATGCACCGAAAAACAGCTGATCTATAAGCTCACAAAGCTCACTTGCGACACTTGTGAGCTTGTAGATTTTTCAGCTTTAGCTTTAGCTTTACGGTTAAAAATGGCAAAATGTATTAAATATCCATTTTGCTTTCTGTTATGTATGTAATGTAATGTTGAAATATTTTGTGGAAAAAGGAAAAAATCAATAAACATATTGTTGGAAAAAGAAAAAAAAAGTAATATAATACTAGTAATAATAAAAATATGGCATTCATAAAGTCGCTGTCCTAAAATGTTGATGTCCTCACAAGTATAGTAATACAAACCTGTGTGTGTGTGTGTAGGAGAGCGCTATGCGTGTGGTTTGGGGCAGGTCCATCCCTCTGAGGAGATCAGAAGAGAGATCGTCCATCAGCTCTCTATCAAACCCATGTCTCACAGCGAGCTGGTCAAATCTCTGCCTGAGAATGTAAGATCTGTCTGTCTGTCTACCTGTTTGTTTGCCTGTCTCTGCACCGAGTGCTGCGCGTTGAGCTTGTAGATCTGCTATTTTGTTTTAATCCCTGGCACAAAATGTTTTTGAATGGGGGGGGGGGGGGGGGGGGGGCGGGGGGGGCGGGGGGGTCCGCAGCCAAATACATATCATTTTGGGGGTCCTTGACATGAAAAAGTTTGAGAACCACTGGTTTATGATATTGAGTTACATTTGATAACATTTGTATTTGGAGAAATAAAAACAAACATTTTCTTATTTCTTTGGATAAATTAGTACTTTTTCACCGTAAAATCGGCCGGCTGATATGTTTATTTTTGGAACACAGTTGATGTGATCCAAGATTTCCCTATGGTATTTTCAATGTAAAAAAATAACTAAGGCCTCCCCCTGGCCAGCCGGGGCGCCTGATGGAGGGGAAGGGAACTGGTTGGAATAACGTGTTCCTTCCACGCGCTACATCCAACCAGGGAAACTCCCCCCTGTCAGGTGACAAGAAGGTCAGTTGGCTCTCATGCATTGAAGGAGGCATGAGCTCGGCCCTGGCCTCCCTAGGTTGGCAGAGGGAAGGTAGTGCCCAGGATTACATAGACAATTGGCAGTGGGTGTTAAAAATAGGGTTACAAAAAAAATGTAGAGTTAAAAAAAAAACAAGAAAAAACAACAACTAATATTTGACCCATTGGGAATAGCGGCCTCTAGTGGCAGTGATGTCAGAATTCGGTGCTCTATCGTTTGTAGCAATAATGGTTCCAAAAATATATATACAAATAAAACAAAAATAATGATTCTAGAATATATATTTACTGAGTACTATTTGCTTGTAGGAGAACAAGGAGACGGGGATGGAAAGAGTGATCGACAGTGTGGCACTCTTCAAGTAAGTATCTTTACTTTTTTGTTGCTCTCGTGCAGAAACCATTTAACTTTTTGTATTTGTTTTTGTAAATTGACGCCCTACTTGATCATACTACAGCATCACACAAAAGCATCGAAAGCATCAAGCTTGTAGATCTGCTACTTTTCATATTTTTGAATTTGAATCCTGAAAAGTAACATATGAGGTTTCCACCCGACAGAGACGATTTCAAACATGAAATGCAACAGAAAAAAAAGCTAAGCCTGATACAATGACAAATGGACGGCATTCATACTACCGTACTTATTATGTCTCACATTCAAACGTCAATGGTTAGAACTTCCTACTCTGTCGGGTGGAATGTCCAAATCCTTTTTTATTATTATTACATTTTTTTTTAAATAGTGCAAACAGCAGATCTACAAGCTCACAACGCTTGCAGATCTGCTGTTTGCACTACTTTTTGTGTGACACTCTTGTATGTTGACGTAGGGCGTTAATGTACCGAAAAACAAAACGTAAAAAAATTGAAAGATGGAGATATGAGCTTTCTGCCCGACGACGTCACATCATTAATACATTTTGTGGATGCTCCTGGATAAAAAGTGAATAATAGTGAATAATTGTGTGTGTGTGTGTGTGTGTGTGTGTGTGTGTGTGTAGGAAGCCAGGTGTGACAGGTAGAGGCCTGTATGAACTCAGACCAGAGTGTTGCAAACTCTTTAACCTCTACTTTTACCACTACTCCAGAGCTGACCAGTCCAAGGTACACACACTCACTCACTCACTCACTCACTCACTCACTCTTACACACTGGATATAGATGTTGTCATGGTAACCTCCGTGTGTGTGTGTGTGTGTGTGTGTGTGTGTGTGTGTGTGTGTGTGTGATTCCAGGCAGAAGAAGCCCAAAGGAAACTGAAGAGACAGATTGGAGAAAACTCTGGTAGTTATTATTATTATTTTACCTACCTTACCCTACCTTATTATTAAAATAAGTGTTAAATAGCTATGAGCTTGTAGATCTGCTTTTTTAAATTATCATGCAAATCTTTGAATATATATTTTCTAAAGCGAACATTTGTAACTCAAATCTTTGCTTCTGGGGAAAAAACAAAAAAAAGCGTATGTTGCTATATATAATATCAGTGGTTCTCGAACTTTTTTCATGTCAAGGACTCCCAAAAGGATATGTAATTTGACCACGGACCCCCATCTCAAAATATGTTGTTCCAAGGACCCCCCAGAAGCAAGATTTGAGTTACAAATGTTCACTTTAAATATAAATATATATTCAAAGATTTGCACAAATGTTCACGATTTTTTGAAAATAGCAGATCTACAAGCTCATAGCTTGTATATCTGCTATTTTTTAATAGCCAAAGTATAAAGTAATGGTTTTAAGTGGTTACACAAATGCGCGACCTCTCTGACATGCTGTCCTTCCTCACAGCCCTGCCTCCACCGGTGCTGCCTCCACTGTGTCCGCTGTTTGGCAGTCTGGTCAACCTGCTGCAGAGTGACGTGTTCCTGGTCATCCTGGGAGCCGTGCTGCAGTGGGCCGTGGAGCCCAGCACAGGACACTGGTCCGAGTCCATGCTGCAGAGGGTGAGAGAGAGAGAGAGGGAGAGAGGGGGAATGAAAGGGACAAGGACTGATGGATATAAAGATCTCCATTTATCTGCATAAAAGGGACAAGGACTGACAGATACAGAGATCTCTATTTATGGGCATAAAATGGGCAAGGACTGACCATATAGGGGCATTTCAGTCGGATCGGCGGTGCGATGTGGGCACCTCTAGTACTATAAAATTGCCTGAATTTGGTACGAGTCTCATGTGCTATTTTCTACTAAGCTTTAGGCATACTAAAAAAGAAGTTTGTCATACTAAATCGTATATTGGTATGTGATTTGGGCCCAAGGCATTGTATTCTTTGGCTATTCAAAAATAGCAGATATACAAGTTCATAGTGCGGCATGCCGTGCTATGAACTTGTAGATCTGCTAGTTTTGAAAAATCGTGAAAATGTGTGCAAATCTTTGAATATATATATATATATTGAAGCGTACATTTGTAAAACATGTTGTTCCAGGGACCTCCAGAAGCAAAGTTTGAGTAAACATTTTTTTTTTTTAAATATATGTATTTAAAGATTTGCACAAAATGCTATGAGCTTGTAGATCTGCTGTTTTTGAATAGCCAAAGTATAAAATAATGGCTATAGCTCAAATCTAAAATGACACAGATGCGTTCCCGGATCGAATGGGTGACACCACTTAAACCGTATATTGTTGACTGGAGTCCCTCAGGGCTCTATACTAGTGTCTTTTATGTTTGCTGCTATTGTGGGGAAAGCTTTCGCTGAAAATAGCTGATCGACAAGCTCACAACGCATCGATCGGCCACAACGGTTGTGAGCTTGTCGATCTGCTATTTTCTGTGAAAGCTTTCCCCACAATATGGATAATGCGGTTTAAGTGGTTAGGCCAATGGAATGGGTATTTTATTCAACTTTGATTCAGGATGCCATTTATCATGACCTTGAAACAGCCATATTAGATTTGAAAGACTAGGATTTGTTTGCATAGGGATTACATTATTCCTGTTATGTTTAATCGTGTGTGTGTGTGTGTGTGTGTGTGTGTGTGTGTGTGTGTGTGTGTGTGTGTGTGTGTGTGTGTGTGTGTGTGTGTGTGTGTGTGTGTGTGTGTAGGTCCTCCATCTAATCGGCATGTCACTATTGGAGGAACAGCAGCAGATAGAGAACAGCTCTGGAGACGACGACATCCTCTTCAACTTCACTAGCAAGATATCACGTTAGTGTACACACACACACACACACACACACACACACACACTTAATAATGTATGTCCACATAAGAGACACACTACAAGGAAACAAATATTTACAAGGTGCTGTAAAAAAATATAAAGTTAGCAAATCTTGAAAAACTACCCACACACCCGTCAAGTAACGGCGTCTTCGCCATATTTGGCCGCTACCAATGATGGAAGAGATTGCACAGAATTTTGCAAGCCATATAGCAGCTTTTTTTTCAGCATCGCAAGTTGTTGGAAGCCTTCTACAACCATCAAATCAAATCAAACTTTATTTATATTGCACCTATAACTTAGCTCTGATAGTATGGAGGAGCGGCTGGTATTTAATGACTTTAGTCGTACAAGCTCCCTCTAAGCTAGAGGACACGCACACACACACACACACACACACACACACACACACACACACACACACACACACACACACACACACACACACACACACACTACAGACCTGCAGTTTGAAGTTGATATTCTTTCTGAGATAAACGTGACATCCCACTTCTCCCTTCATAACCGTTGCAGACTGGATATTATTATGTCGATATTGTATCTTAACCCATTTTGGGCGGGAACCCCTATTTGTAACTATACCTTTCAGGACGGGATCCCCTCTTGGGGTTCTTGTTGCTATGTACAGTATATAGCAACATTGATTTGTTGTAATTTTTGAATAAATATTTGACGTTTTTCAGGAAGCTTAGGTCAGGATTTAGAAGGCGTTTTTAGAATCTCAGGTCTAAATGGGTTAATCAGCAGAGGAGAAATTCACATTCATCGCCAGTGTAAAACTTCATACTTAAAACCTAGGGAATGCACCAATATATGGGCCACATAATTGGTATCGGACGATATTTTCCATTATCTGCAAGTATCGGCAAATAAAGTTGATGTTCACCGATCATCACAGTAGCCGATATTTATCACTTGTTGGGAACTCAACACAGTGTTTTGTTGAGTGTTTCTCTTATAATCAGTCTGTTATCACAGTCACAGAATGTTACTGCCTTCAAACTACACACCAGATTGTCAACTCCATCTGTAAAAACCTGTGTGTGTGTGTGTGTGTGTGTGTGTGTGTGTGTGTGTGTGTGTGTGTGTAGGTCCAGTTGACAGTCCCAGTAACTCGGCCAGTATTCTGGCTCTGTTAGAGACTCTTCACAACGCTCCACACCTAGAGGTCCATAAAGACATGGTCCACTGGATCCTGAAGGTACACTTTTTACCTAGAGGTCCATAAAGACACGGTCCACTGCAGTGGTTCTCAACCTGTGGGTGGGGAACCCCAGGGGGGTCCCCACATGATTTTGGGGGGGTCCCCAGATGACAGTGAAGTGACAATTAAAAGACTTCTAATTATGATTATTTTGGGGGGTCACGGCCTGAAAAGGTTGAGAACCACTGGTCCACTGGATCCTGAAGGTAAACTTTTTACCATTGATTGTAGGCATTAATCAGACTGCTCCTGAGGGTGTGTAGTAATGTGTGTAGTAACTGTTGTGTAGTAATTCTGCGTGGGTCAATGTCACGGCTGAGGGACAAGCAGGGCGCGACCCCTTGAAATTTTGATTTAGTTTTAGTCATATTTTTAGTCATCTGAAATGTTTTAATCTGGTTTTAGTTGATATTTGAGTCTACTAAATCTACAGTTGATTTTTTTTTTTGACGGCCCGTGATGCTTGCTTTGTAATGCCCGATTTATACTTAGCCGCGTGCCGAAAATAGCCGATCTACAAGCTCACAATGCGTCTGCTACACGTGAGCACAGCCAAGCACGACTGCAGTGGTTCTCAACCAGTGGTCCGGAGACCACCAGTGGTCCTTGAGGGGGTTCCAGGTGGTCCCCAGCCAAATGATGGAGAGTTGGTAACCAAATTATAAATAAATAAAGGACCTTGATATGAAAAGGGTTGAAAACCACTGTTCTACTGGATCTCTTCTCCACTAGTCCCTCCCTGATAGTTCTGTCTAGTTTTTATTTGAGGACCCCTAGGTGGTCCTCAGAGTTACTACAGCGGGGGCTGCCAAATATTTGTGTAATATGATTTTTTACAAAACCACTTGAACCCTAGCATCCCTATTCTGAGGGGAATATTAGCCAAAAATAGCAGATCTACAAGCACACAACACCTCACGCTGCGAGGCGTTGTGAGCTTGTAGATTATTTTTTTTGGCAAAGAGGTTTAGGTGTAGAGGAAAAAAAAGAGAAGAAAAAAAAATCTGAAACACAATTTTATACAATATGGAGGGGGTCCCTGCTTCATCTCTCTCTCAGCTAGGGGGTCCTTGGCCTGAAAATCGTTGAAGACCCCTGTTCTAGTGTCATGTCCCAATGTTCACTGTAGTGTTTCTTTGGTCTCCAGGTGGTGTCCAGCAACAGAACCATGAGAGAACGATCTGCCTCTACGTCTGCTGACACAAGCAACACACACACACATGACGAGGTCTGACACACACACACACACGCACACATACATACACACATGTACACAAACACATACACACTCGTGAGTGCAGACTGACGCAAACAACACACCTGCTTACAACCATTTTTACACTCTCAGAGTTAAATAAACACTAAGAATTTTGCAGTGTATATTGGGGTCCTAGAAATGAACATTTTATGAAATGGGGGTCCGTGGCCTAGTGCTTCTTTAACTTTTAAGGACCCCCAAAAGTATTCATTCAAATTGTATTTGGCCATGGCCAAATATAAGATTTGTGGTGTTACAATGTTTCAAAAATAAATAAATAAATATATATATATATATATATATATATATATATATATATATATATATATATATATATATATATATATATATATATATATATATATATATGTATATTAAAAAAAAGCCAATCTACAAGCTCACAACATCAGCTATTTTCAAATAGCCGATGTATTTACGTTTAAAGTGGTTAGACTGATTTTGATGCTTGATCCGTGTTTGTCGCCGCCCTGCAGGCGGTGCGGGACAAGGACAAAGCGGAGAGGAAGAGGAAGGCGGAGCTGGCTCGCCTGCGCAGGGAGAAGATCATGGCTCAGATGTCCGAGATGCAGAAGCACTTCATCAACGAGAACCGAGAGCTGTTTGAGCAGAGCCTGGACGAGCTGAAGGACACCCCTGTTTCTGACAGGTACGCACAAGCACAGTGTTCTTTTTCACAGTAGGGGACGATAATGATTATTGTTTATCGTGACAAACAATAATAACAAAAAAAAACAGGACGCTCTCGATAATCATATCGAGGACATTTGTAATGGTGAAATTGTTCTCCGTCATACACTGGGATCAATTTGCCTTTTGCCGATCTGCAAAGAGTGCACTTGGTACGCTCTTTTTTCCCTCTACACCAAATGTCCTCGCCAAAAATAGCTGATCCACAACGTTGTGAGCTTGTAGATCTGCTATTTTTGGCCAATGCTCCCCTCGGAATAGGGATGCTGGGGGTGCAAGTTGTTAACAAAAGTGGCATTTTAAGAGTTTTAAGCATATTCTCTCTCTCCCAGTCCTCCCAGTATGGCTCCAGAGGTGTTGGTGTGTGTGGGTCCTAACCTCTCTCTCTCTCTCTCTCTCTCTCCCAGTCCTCCCAGTATGGCTCCTGAGGTGTTGGTGTGTGTGGGTCCCGGTCGCTCCGGTCCTAGCGAGCAGCGTCAGCTGGTCACCTGCATCCTCTGTCAGGAGCAGCAGGAGGTCAGAGGTCATGGCCAGGCCATGGTCCTGGCCGCCTTTGTCCAGCGCTCCACCGTCATGTCCCAGAACAGAAGCACTCCACTGCCCGACCCAGGTGTGTGTGTGTGTGTGTGTGTGTGTGTGTATTTATTTGTAGGTTTAGCCCATTCAATCCGGGGACGCTCTGTCATTTTAGATTTCTTTGGCTATTCAAAAATAGCAGATCTACAAGCTCATATCGCGGCACCGAGTGCCGCGATATGAGCTTGTAGATATGCTAATTTTTTTTTAAATTGTGATTTCTGGAGGTCCCTGGAACAAAATATTTTACAAATGTTCGCTTTAAACATATATATATTTAAAGATTTGCACAAATTGTCATGATTTTTTTTTAAATAGCCAAAGAAATACACAAATAACAGACTCTCTCCCGGTCTAAATGGGTTAACAACCCTTTAACTGCCAGAGATTATTTCTGAAAATTTCTAGCCAGTGCCAGAGATTTTTCATTGAAAAACAAAAAAGTACTTAGGAGCAGAGATGAATATTTTTTAAGTTTTAAGTTAAAAAGGAAGTGGATAGACCCCTATATCTTCGATAAATCATATTTCACTTCACGTAGATCTACGCGATTGGCACGTGGCGGCTATAAATAGGTTCACGTAGATCTACGTGATTGGCATGCAATGGGTTAAGCCAATTTGAAAGCAACGCTGAAGTTGATAAGGACGTAACATTCACAACGTCAACTCCCAGACATTTCATTAAACCTGTGGTTCTCAAAGTGAGGTCCAGAGACTCCAGGTGTCCTTGAGGGGACCAGCTAAATGAATGACACTAGCATTACAAAAATACATATTTAGAAAAATCTAGGAAAATATGGATTTCTTTTGAATAAAAAAGGTCCGTTGAGCTAATGCATATCTATTTGAGGGTCCTTGACATGAAAATGTTTGAGATTAAATTGTTCTTGTGAAACAAATAAGAAAGGACATAATTTTTTGTGTAGCTGTATATAAACGTATATGTTTTGTTTCTTCAGAGCACCATGATCCTCTGTTCACGCACCCCGACCTGAACTGTGGAACTCACACAGGGAGCTGTGGTCACATCATGCACGCCTCCTGCTGGCAGAGGTGGGTACTGCAACAACACAGCTGGTACATACCGTACCGTGGTGAGCTGGTGGCAGCTTGAAAACCACCGGTGTTATAATTGTATATCAGACATGAAGTCCACATACAGTAGCAGCTCTGACTGTGTGATAAAACCTGGTTCCGGAAACGGATCCAAATGTGATGGAACGGATTCCCGGTTCCTCAATGTTGGATCCGGATCCCAACCCTAGTGACATGCTCGTTTATGTGACTCTCAGAATCAAGTCAGTGGTCCCTTCACTATCCATGTGTCTGTCTGTCTGTCTGTTTTGCTTGGTCATGTGACTGATACAGAGTAGGGTGGCAACTACTGGTTATCGTCATAGCGATTAAATTGGTTATATATCAACGAATCAATGCAATGTTTTTTGTAATTGTTTTTTTTCCATAAATGATTAAATCAATTAGTCAACTGTTTTACCCCTGATAGAGTCATTTGTCTTTACATTGTACTGTTTGTAACGTCTACATCTCTCTCTCTCTCTCTCTCTCTCTCTCTCTCTCCCCCCTATACGTTGTGTGTGTGTGTGTGCAGGTACTTTGAGGCGGTGCAGGCCAAGGAGCAGAGGAGGCAGCAGCGTCTCAGAGTTCACACCTCCTACGATGTGGAGAACGGAGAGTTCCTCTGTCCCCTGTGTGAATGTCTGAGTAACACCGTTATACCTGTCCTACCCAGAGTTATACAAACCCAGCACACACACAGGTACATACCAGCGTTCCTCTCCTATGTGAATGTCTTCTTTTCTTTTTTTTTTGAGTAGACGATTATTTTTTACCCCTTTTGTTCTCATAATTTATCCATTTACTCCATCGTCTGTTATACTCAGGCCCATCGTTTGTAATTCTGTAAGTTATTCTCTCCATTTCCAATGTTTCTTTCCATTTCTTTTTTAACAGTGGACGTTTTAGCCAATTATTACATTCCTAGTAATTCGTTTTAGGGCGGCAACTCCAGTTCCAGTTTTGTCTGCTCATTTATTTGTGTCATCACTTCTAATTTCGATTGTTTATTCTGTATCCTGCATGACCGACCTAAAAATGCATTTTCTGTTTACTATAAAGAGTTGGAGAGACAAGGAGACAAACACTCTATAGCAACGATTGCTGTCAGAATATAGAGCTATTTAACTCTATACCGTATTTCACATGACAAAAGAAACAGATCTACAAGCTAACAACGTGTCGCAATCTGATGCATTGTTATTGATCTGTTCTCCTCACTCGAGTATAAATCAGTCAACGCTACAGAGATATTACATTGTACTAGGCAGCATGCTGTTTGTGGGCCTCGTACTCCAGCACGCTATGCCCTAGGATAGGTAATATTGTAAAAATGTGGCACGGAACATGGAATAGAATTCTCTGAGTCTACTGCATGAATAGACCTTAAATGTAACACAACTGTGTGTGTGTGTGTGTGTGTGTGTGTGTGTGTGTGTGTGTGTGTGTGTGTGTGTGCGTGTGCGTGTGCGTGTGTGTTTGTGTGTGTGTGTACACATGTACAGTGGTGAACAACTGAGTTTGGAGGAGTGGGTGAAGTTGACGGCTCAACAAGTTGCTGCTTTGCACACGAATGCCAGGAAACACAGTACACAGGGTGAGTAGTACTTCTACTACAACAGCTAATACTATTTTCAATGCCTCACAAGTATAGTAATGCAAAACTGTGTCTGTGTGCAGGTGAAGAGGAGGAGGAGCCAGTTACAGAGGCGTGTCCTGCACCAGAAGGCTTCATATTGGAACACACTCCCAGGTCAGACTCTGCCCACTCTGAACACGCCCTCATTACTAATGAGTCAGAGTAATAGTAATTAGACTCTAAATTAGGTTCCAAATAGGAACCAAATCCAAATCACTAGGTACTTGGCACCCATACAAATGGAAGGAATCAAATCAGAATCGATAAAATTCTAATAATTTAAGCCAACGCTAAAATCTAAAATGACACGGATGCTTTCCTGGTTTGCAGAGTCGGAATCGGAACGGAATCAATAAAATCCTATTGATACCCATCCCTAGACTAGTCATAGGGACCAAATCTCTTTGTCGACAGGTTGTGAGCTTGTCATTTTTTTGCTGAATGTTCACCCCAGAATAGGGATGCAAGTGTTAAAGTTTTAGATCCAATACATTTTTCATATCGTTGCTGTATTATTATTTTAAAAGTAGTAAAAATAGTTGACCTACTGTACATATACAAGCTCACAATGCATGTGTAAAGAATCGTTGCTGTCAGGCAGAAACCAGCGAACTCCATTTTGACTTTTGCATTTTTTTTCCATAAATCAGTGCTATTGAACACCCTTTACGTCTGTGTGTTGGTAAAAAAAATAATTATATTAACGTTATATTATCATAAAAATCGTAGTGTTGTGCCAATTATTTGGGGGCTTACTTTGACCGCGTATTTATTGTGTATTGTTGTTTTGTGCAGCAATCCGTTCTCCAGTAGCATTAAGGAGATGCTGACGACCTTCGGCACGGCGACCTACAAGGTCGGCCTGAAGGTCAACCCGAACGACCATGACCCCCGAGTCCCCGTCATGTCCTGGTCCAGCTGCTCCTTCACCATACAGGCTATAGGTACGCACGCACATGGACACACACACACACACACACACACACACGCACACACGTTGAAAAACGTATGTTTCTATATCAGTGGTTCTCAAACCTTTTCATGTCAAGGACCCCCAAAATGATATGTATTTGGCCGCCGACCCCATCTCAAAATATGTTGTTCCAGGGACCCCCAGAAGCAAAGATTTGAGGAAAATGTTCGCTTTAAAAATATAAATATATACTGTATTCAAATATTTGCACAAATGTTCAAGATTTTTCAAAAATAGCAGATCTGCTATTTTTGAATAGCCAAATGATACAATATGGATAAAGTGGTTACACAGATGCGTTCCCGGTTTGAACAGGTTAATAATTAGTATTTTATCTGTTTACAGAGAGACTGTTGGCGGACGAGGAGAGGCCTTTATTTGGAAGTTTACCCTGTAGACAGGTAATTCTTGTTTTTATTAGTTTCAGTGTTTGTTTGTTTTTCTTTCCTCTACAGAGCTCTGTATGTCGTCCTTTTCATGCCTCCACTGGCAACACCCAGGTTTCTGGGTCATGTCCATCATTTATCCTACCCAATTTAGTCATGTGTGTCAATCCACCTGCACCACAGCAGAAAAAGTACCATGTGTCCATGTGTCTCCTCCGTTTTTATTCATAAACACATACATAACTTTTTTATTGCATTGATATTGAACGGTTTGATGAACTGAGTTCAAGTTATTATGGAACTGGAATGAACCATTTGCTTCCTCTTTTTTATTTATTTAACCGCTTAAACCCCAGTACCCATATTGTGGGGAATAAAATCTTTCGCTGAAAACAGCAGATCAACAAGCTCACAACTGCGACGCGTTGTGAGCTTGGTTGATCTGCTGTTTTTCAGTGAAAGCTTTCCTATCCCCACTATAACCGAAAACTGAAAATACACTAGTACCCAGCCCTGAGGGACTCCGGTCAACCATAGAGGGTTTAAGTGGGCAATATAATTCAAAATTTAAACTGATGTAGTTGAGTTTATTTAATTGTGTGTGTGTGTGTGTGTGTGTGTGTGTGTGTGTGTGTGTGTGTGTGTGTGTGTGTGTGTGTGTGTGTGTGTGTGTGTGTGTGTGTGTGTGTGTGTGTGTGTGTGTGTAGGATGACTGTTTGACCTCTCTGTGTAGGTTTGCCTCAGCCTGTTGGATGTCCTCTCCACTGTCCACAGTGCACACACACTTCATCAGACTGCTGTCAGGTACACACACACACACACACACACACACAATTGTATTCAATTGGTAGTTATTGCAGGTTCACTTCCTCCACACATGGGCAACATGGCCCTTTGACCATCTCAATCTGGCCCTCAAAGTCCTAAAAGAAAAACAAAATGACCTCCAAAAATCTACGTCTTAATAGGCAGCATTATGTTAATTGTTTTAATTTAACTTGACTCCAATTAATTATCGGTAATTAATATGTACCATTTGAGTACATACCTACATTCCATATTCCATCCGTTATGTACTCAAATGTTAAATGTTTGTTTAAAATGTTAACAGAGAAACAGTCTGCCTTGAGTCCATATTTATACGCATATAATGCAATATATTTTATAATGTGAGTGATGCTGTAACAAAAAAGCAGTCTGTCATCATGTCTACCGAACAACAAAGTTTCACAACAACAATTATTGTGTGTGTGTGTGTGTGTGTGTGTGTGTGTGTGTGTGTGTGTGTGTGTGTGTGTGTGTGTGTGTGTGTGTGTGTGTGTGTGTGTGTGTGTGTGTGTGTGTGTGTGTGTGTGTGTGTGTGTGTGTGTGTGTGTGTGTGTGTGTGTGTGTGTAGCTGTTGTCCCAGACCCTCAGGTTCAGAACACTCCATGTATCCTGGATGTAGACATGTTTCATCTGCTGGTGAGTTTGTCTGTCTGTCTGTCTGTGTGTCTCTCTCCCTCTCTTAGTTACTGTTGTAAGAGGTTTCTTTACACATGTAAACCTGTGATGTGACAATAAAGATTATTCTGTAACACGTTTACTTAAAGGTCGGTTCTATAATGCATTATAATGTTATACTCGTTATAAATGTTAATAATAATTATGCATAACAATAAACAAGGTTTATGAAGTATTATAAGTGCTGGTCATAATTCATTATAAGCTCAACGGAACAACATATAACTACCATAACTTAGTCAGTTATACTGTAAAGTGTCTTTGTTATAAGTTGGTATGCATAATTATAAACATTAAAATGAGTCTTATGAAGCCTTATAAATGTGACTATAATGCATTATATATATGTGACTATAATGCATTATAGAAGTGATTATAATGCATTATAAATGTGATTGTAATGCATTATAGACCCGACCTTTAAGTAAAGAGTCACAGATGATTCTGATTCGACTGTCTTGCCTGTCAGGTATCCAGTGTGATGTCATACAGTTCGGTCCAGTGTCTGGACCAATCAGGACAGAGTACACTTGACTCCGCCCACCTGCACCTCTTCAGCCTGGTGACTGTGGCTCACCTGGTGCAGACCCTGATAACATCTGTACCAGGTACACACACACACACACACACACACACACACACACACACACACACACACACACACACACACTGGATACATCCTATATTAGAATTGTCTTAAAGGTATTGTAGGGAACATTAAGCCTAAATTTAAAAAAATATATATATATATATTTTGCATTTTTTCCCCTCTATCAGCCACTATATAATGATGCTGGGGTGTTTTCATGCATTGAAACACAGTCCTCCTTCTGAAATCCGTATTTTCCCTAATGTTTATGTGTTCTATGTTTATGTCCGGTACGTAAATTAACGCACGCATGTGCGCGTCCGTGTCCGTATGAACGTTTACTTTCGGTTTTAAAACGCTCTCAAACTTCGTTTTTGAGGCACAGAATTTACTTTTAAGATAGCGTGTGGATAGAATTTAGTTGTTTAACTTCATATATGTGGTCAATTTATCATGAAAGAGCCTATTTAAAAATAAAAATTCAGAGAACCAGCAGGGCGGGAATTTCCGCATATTGTATCCCAATAAAGCAACCTGTTTTCGGGCATCATCCCTTCAAAAGTACCTCTCTATGGAAGTCCCTCCTGCGTCACCCCCTGGTGGTCGGGGAAAAGTACTGCTGGTGTTTATTTACCTCTGAACTCGCCGTGTATCCCTTTAAGGGAGGACCGCGGGAGGGCGGGCAGACGGACCTCTGATGTCGCGCTCATGTCACCATGACTCAGCCATAACCATATAAGGAGTTCCCATTGCAGCTACGCCCAAATATGGACTATTAGATATACTGATGACATCAGGGATCTCCATATATGGGCATACTGTAAAAGGGACAAGGACTGATACAGAGCTCTCCATATATGGGCATATCAGTCAGATTGGCAGTGCGATGTACGCGGCCCGAACCTCTAGTGTTTCAAAATGACACAATTCTTCTAAAATGTGTGTGTGTGTGTGTGTGTGTGTGTGTGTGTGTGTGTGTGTGTGTGTGTGTGTGTGTGTGTGTGTGTGTGTGTGTTTTAGGGGAGGTGGCCATGGATCAGGAGTCAGGAGGAGCAGAGAAGGAGGAGGAGGAGTTGACCTTCCTCCTTTACAACAAAGTCAGAAGTCACCTGAACAGGTAACACACACGTTTTCTTTCTTTTTCTTTTTACATTGGTTGCACTGGGGCACCTAACCTTTGCTAAAATCTTTGCTTCTGGGGTCCCTGGAACAACATATTTTGATGGGGATCGGCGGCCAAAAACATAATTTTGTGGGGTCCTTGACAAGAAGAAATTTGAGCACCACTGATATATCAACAATAGTTTTTCTGAAAAATGAAGACATCTGTTTAGACATTTGACAGTTACAAATGTTCGCTTAAAAACATATATATTCAAAGATTTGCACAAATGTTCATGATTTTTCCAAAAATAGCAGATCTACAAGCTCATATTGTGGCACTCGGTGCCATGCTATGAACTTGTATATCTGCTATTTTTGAATAGCCACAGAAATCGAAAATGACACGGATCCGTTCCCGGTCTTAATGGGTTAAGCAATATCAGTGGCCTAATCACCATGGCAGCAAACAGAAATGTACATGCAGTTTGTGACGCTCCAACAGTATGGACACGTTTGGAGTAGTTTTCGGGGGGGAGGTGATTTGCTCCCCGTCCATCTATCGCTAAGCAGAGACGTTTGTGTCCCTTCAGTCAGTCCTTCAGGGCAGGCAAGAGCTCGCTTGGGAAAGGCCTTGTCTCTATGGTGCTATGCTTCTCTCCCCACTAGAGAAATGGTTGTTTAATGGTTGTAAAAAAGATTTTCAGATACGTTTACTATTAGGAAAAGATTCAGGTTAGGATCAGGATAGACATTTAGAAGTTATAGGTTTGAGGTGATCTATAAGCTGTGAGCTTGTAGATCTGCTATTTTTTGGCTTAGGCCTTACGGTTAAAAAAGGGCAAAATGTGTTAGAAATAGCATACATAAAATTTCTGTCCAAGCAATGGATGTGTGTGTGTGTGTGTGTGTGTGTCAGTCTTCCAGAGGTGTGTTCAGGATGGCATCTGTGGCGTTGTGTGAAGACAGGAGTCCTGCCGTTCCTCCGCTCAGCTGCCCTGTTCTTCACACACCTCAACTCCACGCACACACCGCCCGCACTGCAAGGTAACAACACACTACCCGCACTGAACTTTGAACAAAAAAAGGAATCATATTTTTTTTAATGGCCAAGTAACAACACAAATCAAGAAGTAACTGTTCTACGTGTGTGTGTAGTTCCAGGTCCTGGCCAGTGGGAGGCGTTGTGTTCCTACCTCAGTCTGCCCTCCAACCTGCTGCAACTTTACTACAGACACCGCCCACTGATGGACACACTCATACAGGGGTACGCACACACACACACACACACACACACACACACACACACACACACACACACACACACACACACACACACACAAAGGTGTGTCACAAACCGTGTAGGACTGAATAACCAAAATTAAGTCACATAGAAACTTAGATATTCACAGAATATTAATGGAACCAATCACTTCATCACGTCATCATTAAATATAATCGAACTGTTCCTCATACAATATATACAGAATGAGATATAGATATAATGTATGTTACAATACATGTTTTAGCCTCTATTTGAACTGCCTTCACATACTGTAGGACTGCAACTTTATTTATTGATATGATTTTACCAAATATGGTCCAAATGCCCATTGCTAACACGCACGCATACATTTGTATTACTATACATGTGAGGACATCAACATTATAGGGCAGCGATTTTATGAATGCCATTTTTACAGTCTTCCCATTTTCAACCCTAATCTTGAAGCCGCAAATAGCTATATCTACAAGTTGTGAGCTTGTCGATTGAGATTTTCGGTGCGTGACATTGCCGTGCAACTAAATGTAACTCTGGCATAACTCTAACCCCCGACCGCTAAACCTAACCTCTAAATGCCTAATCCTTAATCCTTTTCCTAATTGTAACTAAATCCTAACTCTAAACTATCATTTTTTTTAACCATAAAACAACCATTTCTCTTGTGAGGAGCAGGAAAAGGGTGGTAACTGTGTTGTCATTGTGTCCTCCTGCCTGTAGGTGGTGCTGTCATCCAGGGGTCAGACAGGCTTTGCAGAAAGACAGTCCTCTGGTCAGGTAAGGGGACTTCTGATGCTCTCCATCAACAGACCAAACGAAAAGTTTGTGTCTAAACATGAGCACCTTTAACCCAGGTATTATCCCGGAGTTTGGGGTTCGGGTTCCCTTGAAGACTGCAGTGGTTCTCAACCTTTTTGGATCAGGGCCCACTTGAAATTCTCAAAAGCGTTCGCCGGCCCACCCATCTGAGCCCTCTACACGGCAGTCGACCGGCTGCAAACTTTTCGGATGGAGGTCCCTTACGGGTCCATTTGTACACTCTCAGAGTTAAGCCAACTCTCCACCGCGCCTGACTCGGCCGCGGAAGGCGGCCGAGTCGTGTAGTGTAACGTCAGCTTTTGTCGACTAAAATCTGATGATATTTAGTCAACTAAAACTAGACTAAAACTAAAACATTTCAGATGACTAAAATATGACTAAGACTAAATGGAATTTTATTCAAAAGACTGTGACTAAAACTACATACAAATTTGCTGTCAAAATCAACACTGGCCGGAACTGATGCAGACCGCTGGCGTGGTGGAATTGCCCGTGGGTGGCGACGGCCAGGAGCGGGTTCTTCCTGCACCGGTCTTCAGCCGCGGCGCAACCCAGCACCGTGGGCGGCGCTGTAGTCCGGGAGACTCCTTAAGCCCAGCCCGGTGCTCCAAAAAAGCAGATAAACAATTGTGTGAATCAAACTAGAAAAGATCTCCGCCAGGCCTGCTCGCCTACCCAGGGCTGTGTTAGTCAATGTGCAGCCGCTGAAGATTTTAATGGTCTACATTTAGGGCCGAGCTTCTTCGTCTTCTCTCTGATTCAGTGACAATGTGTACTATCACTTCATAACACTGCAGTAGAGGTCTTCGCAGGTCCACCCCCTGCACCCCAAAACCCAGGATAATACCTGAGACTCGGTGTTTAATTATTATGTGTGCATTTGTTTCGTTTGTGTGTTAAAAAGACAGCGGACTGACTTCCTGTTTCCTGTAGGTATCCCAGAGAGTCCAACAGACTGATAGAGCTGCCTGAAGACTACAGCAGTCTGATCAACCAAGCTTCTAGCTTCACGTTAGTATACACAACTAAAAATCTAAAATGACACAGTATTTCCCGGATTGAATGGGTTAACAGTGTGTGTGTTGTGTGTTGCTCAGCTGTCCCCGGTCAGGAGGAGATAAGTCCAGAGCCCCTACACTGTGTCTGGTGTGTGGATCCATGCTGTGCTCCCAGAGCTACTGCTGTCAGACCGAGGTGGAGGGAGAGGATGTAGGAGCCTGCACCGCCCACAGCTACACCTGTGGAGCCGGACTGGGAATATTCCTCAGGTAGACAGATCTCGCTCTCTCTCTTTGTGTGTGTGTGTGTGTGTGTGTGTGTGTGTGTGTGTGTGTGTGTGTGTGTGTGTGTGTGTGTGTGTGTGTGTGTGTGTGTGTGTGTGTGTGTGTGTGTGTGTGTGTGAAACCTATATTATTGTTATACCTTTCAATCCAGGAAAGCATCTGCATCATTTTAGTTGTTGTTACTATATATCGTTGCTGTCGGGCAGAAACCTCTTATCTCCATATTCAATATGATGTGTGTGTGTTTTCAGGGTCAGAGAGTGCCAGGTTTTGTTTCTCGCTGGTAAAACTAAAGGCTGTTTCTACGCTCCGCCTTATCTGGACGATTACGGAGAGACAGACCAGGGCCTGAGGTTAGACACACACACACACACACACACACACACACACACACACACACACACACACACTCAACTCAAAAGTGTATTTATAAAGCACATTTAAAATGACAGAAGCCAACCAAAGTGCGATACAGGGCAACAGAATAAAACAAGAAAATACAGAACACAATAAAGTACGACACGGTAAAAAACTGATGGGAATGCAATTAAAACTAAAAGCAACACACAACACGCACCTGTGATTGATTTAAACTGATCTAAGGAGTAGATGATAGTCTCATTTAGTACGTCTACTAAACGGAAATCAGCTAATTAGAATTAAGGATTGGGACTAACTGTTTTAGAATCTTGTATAATATCTGCAAGGAGAGGGGGGATCCCCTTCCACACACACACACACACACACACACACACACACACACACACACACACACACACACACACACACACACACACACACACACACACACACACACACACACACACACACACACAGACAGACAGTTACACATGTTATGGTGTTTGTTTTTATAGCCGTTGAACTCACTCATTTTTGTGTGTGTGTGTGTGTGTGTGTGTGCGCAGGAGAGGTAATCCGCTGCATCTTTGTTCGGATCGCTATCTAAAGATTCAGCGTCTGTGGCGACATCACAGCGTAACCGAGGAGATAGGCCACGCCCAGGAAGCCAACCAGACTCTGATGGGCATTGATTGGCAGCACCTCTGATGTTGGCCTTGCCCCTACCCCCCCCCCCCCCCCGCCCCTACGACCACAGCCACACAGTTGTGGCCACGCCCTTGCCAGACTTTGACCACACCCGCTCTGCAATGGCCACGCCTACAAGAATTGAATTGCCCCTTTTATCAAACTAACCAATAGGCTTCTTCCGAGCGCTGGTTATGCCTAATTTATGCTCGCGTGATGAAGACGCACGTCGTTCTTTTCGCTCTTAATGCCTAATTTCCACTGAACTCTGTGTGTTCACAAAAAAAGTTTCATTATTTTTTACGTGCTCGAGGCAAATGACATACGAGAAAAAAAGAAGAAAAAAAAAGGAAGGAGGGGTTTCGGAGAAGTTTACGGAACGAATAAAACCACACAGAGCTCAGTGGAAGCGAGGCGTCAGAGATGAGCTCAGAATGGAGATTTGTACTCATTTGAATTGTTGGTTGTGTTTTTTTTTTATTTGTTTTTTGACAGACGTGTTTATGGTTGTTCTGCTCGTCTGTCGCAGGATGCATGTTGGATTTGATTCTCCATCTTCACTTTGTTTCAGCTTCAGGGTTCTTCTTTCTGTTTTGTTTTTAACTTAATAAATATGGTTCGTGTCGACGAACCCTGTATCGTTTATCTGTAGGAAGGACTCATTAAATCAATGAATTGAAGCATTTACCTGATGTCTTTCTTGTGTGTGCGTGTGTGTGTGCGTGTGTGTGTGTGTGCGCGTGTGTGTGCGTGTAAGCGCGTGTTCCCTGTGATTCCCTAGATTCACTGTGCATAATGTGAAACATTTAAAACCTTTTTTTTATTATGGCATACAGCTCATGAAAATCAATAATCCATATATCAAAATATATTTGAGTATTACATAAGACCACTCAAAAATGTATTTATACAAATATGTTGAGCATCCGAAAAGCATGTTAATTTATGAACTCAAAACTGGATCTGGGCTACTTTTGAACAAATTACTTCATCAATGGGGCGTGGCATGGAGGTGCCAGTGTTGAGGTATTATGGAAGCCAAGGTTTGCTTTGATAGCAGCCTTAAGCCTCATCTGAATTATTGCGTCTAGTGTCTCGCACCTTCTTCTTGACCAGTTTTGGGACTAACTTCTAACTACTTTTTGTGGTTACTAGTAACGTAAGTAGTTACTTTATCCTTGATCGGTAATACGTTATAGTTACTGACATTTTAATGGCCGCGTAACCGCGTTACTCGTTACTTTATGTGAAAAAGAGGATTAAAGGTTTATAATCCGACTTCTAATTTCCCACTACTAGCCGTGTCTGTGGCTTCCCCTCCGCTCGCCACAGCTGCGTTCAAACTGTTGGTGTTGAGAGGGGACGATCGGGGCAATCAATTCTTACCTTTTTCTTGTCTCAAAAAAAGGAAAGGTATAATCCCGTTACCGGGAACGTGCATGCACTGCACGTTCGTGAACATGGAGTGGAGGCACGTTCAAGATCACGTTGAGCCGTCTGCTCCAGTCTAGAGCCAGGCAGAACTAAGAATGACATGATTTCAATGTTGTTGTTGAAGACATTATTCCTAATTAGACCAGCTATTTTCAAATGGCCGAAATGTATGTTTTGTAATACTAATCAAAATCTACAAAGTAACTAGTAACTAAAGTTTTCAAATAATTGTAGTGGAGTAAAAGCGCAAAATTTGCCCCTGAGATAGTGGTGTAGAAATAAAAGTACTGAAAATTGGAAATACTCCAGCAAAGTAAAAAATACCTAAAATTGTGAGTAAATGTACTTGTTACTTTACACCACTGATGGTCAGTACACCAGTTACTAGTAGTTTTGGCACTGTGAGCAGCTAGGTGCCAAGTCCCGTACCGGGAACCTTCTGAGTCTACAGTATCTGCAGGCAACAGCCACCACCTGGGTGGATGTGAACCGTCTTTGACCTCGGTGGGAAACAAGGAACTCATGAGGAAATAGAAGCTGTGCTTCAGTACAACTCACACCTCCACCAATAAGGTAGCACCTTGTAAGGTTCTGTCCTGCTTCTATTGGCTGATAGAACTTCATGATGCATGTTGTTGTTGGGCAGAAAGCTTGTATATCATTTAAACTTTTTATGTTTTTTTCTCCTGTAAATTAAAGCCCTACTTCGTCATACTACAATGTCACACAGAAGCTTTTATAAATATTGATCCGATGGAAAGTATTAACAAGAGCTTGTGACTAAATAAGTGCAGTGCAGTGGATCCATTGGAACACATCAGGTTCTTCTTTGCCATTTCCTGAAAAGTAACAGTTTTGGACAAAAGAGGTTTCCACCCAACAATGACTATCACTTCTTCCTGGACCGACGAGAAACAATCTCAAACATGACAGGAAAAAAAAAAGTTCCTCTCTCACTCCCAGTTCTACTTTACAAACATGTTTCCTGGAGTTCTCTTCTATAGGCTAACTGTCTGTTCCTTCACCCAAAACATTCATGCAGAGACTTTGTTTTGTCTAATTAGTAGCTGATTATTTTCACCCCTTTTCCTCCCTAAAATTGTCATTATGCCAATTAATTCCTCCCTACACACATTTCTTAGCTGCTTTAATTTTTTTTCCTTCATTTTTTACTCCCTTTTTCACCCCAATTTAGTCGTTATGCTGTTGTATCCTACTAGCGCACCTGCTAGTGAGATGCCCCCACAGGGAGGACGTAGTGCCTCCATCCTACTCCTACTCTTCAGCGCTCCCTACTGACATGTGCTGGCCCAGCCTGTAGGAGTAAGTACAGTGACAAAGATCATCCTCTCTGCCCGGCTTCCATCCCTCGAACACAGGTCATACCACTGTGCCCTAGTAGGCCTAGTAGGTGTGTGTGTGTGTGTGTGTGTGTGTGTGTGTGTGTGTGTGTGTGTGTGTGTGTGTGTGTGTGTGTGTGTGTGTGTGTGTGTGTGTGTGCGTGCGTGCGTGCGTGCGTGTGCGCACGCGCGCTAATCTCAGAAACCACTGGAACGGTCAGTGGCAGATTTCTTGTCTTATTTTTAGTACGTAAGCTCAGTGTGTCTTCATCTTCAAAGATCTTCAACAACGTCATACCTGTCATCTAAGATGACAGATATGACGTTGTTCCTCTCCCCCTTTGACCATCCTTCTGTATGTGTTCCTGAAGAAATGGATCAAACTGTGCAATTAGTTCCGGCAATCCGAGGTCATTTCCATTTGTTGATGAGCCCAAAAGTTAATCAGCGCCTCTGAATGCTTGGACTCTCTCACTCAGGAACTGTATTAAAGCCACAATGCGCCTCAATACCTCCTTCCAATATTTGCCCTCAGCATCTCTCTGCCGGCTGAGAGAGGCATCCACTGTACCAACATTCCTTGATAGGCGCAGTAACGTCTGTATGTTTTGCCTGTGTTTTGCACTATTTTCAAGAGCCAAAATCTTCTCAGGATGTGCCCAGTCACAGAACCCAAAGCGCTATTTCAAATATAGTGCAAATAGCCAATCTACAGCTTGTTGATCTGCTATTTTCACTATTTTTGAAAATGTCATATCCTTAAAATTTCCTTTTACATTTTTGGGGGAATGTTCAAAATTTCAAATGTAGTTAATAATTTGTACTTTTGAATACCTGAGTATTTACTTGAGTACATACTTTGCCCACCACTGCCCAACTGGAAGTCATGTCAGTCCACAAAGTAAAAAATGTATACATGAATAAATCAGATAAGGCTGTGCTGAATCAGGTGTCTTTCCCCCGATAAATATTTCAGACCTCAATTGTTTTCAGAAACATACTTTTGTGAACAGTAAAAAAAGTTATAATAATGATAGTTTGTTGACATTGATTCAATAGAGTAGCACTGCCCTCTAGTGTCCAGCAAAATGAATCATAGCTCCATTTGAAAGATTGATTGACATGTGCTAGTCATAATATAAACAAATACAAATCATTAAACAAAAATATTAACAACTAATGACGTTCTGTATAGTAGTGTGTGTATCTGTCTGTCTCTTATTTGTCATCATGATTTGTGTGCGTGGGGATCTCATTTTAAACAAGCTTAGTGCTTTATGAGCCTTCCAGTTTAGTAGACCTTGTATTGTGAATTTGTACTTCTCATGTCTTCAAAGTACATCAATCAATCAATGATATTACACAATAATAAAAATGCATAGTTTAAAGATGTGATTGTAGTGAGGGTGTGTCTCTGTGAAAGTCTTCCCAATCACAACTCTCTCTCTCTCTCTCTCTGTGTGTTGCGTGCCACAGTTTGTGACTCCGTCCTTTTAACTCTAATACACAGCAATCCTCAGCTTTCTAATCTGTTCACGTGTCCAACCAAGCTAATCACACACACACACACACACACACACACACACACACACACACACACACACACACACACACACACACACACACACACACACACACACACACACACACACACACACACACCTTACTAGAGTGTGTAAGCTGCCGCAGCAGTAAATGACCCCTGCATGGCCCTTGTGACTTGTCAGTCAAATGGTGTCACCACCATGCACTTGTTGCTGAATAATACGTTAATTCACGTTTGTATTTGCAGCAAGAAAATAGAAACCTCTTATCTCCATATTCTAACTTTTTGTGTTTTTTTAAAATTAATGTCCCACTTGATCATACTACAAGTAGCAGATCCACAAGCTCGACACACGGCGCAAAGCGCTGTGTTTTGAGCTTGTAGAACTGCTACTTTTGCCATTTTGGCATTTGAATCCTGAAAAGTAAGTTTTCCACCGACAGAGAAGATTTATAAAAATGTATAATAATGAGGAGACAACACTGGAAGTGAAAGTTAAATTGATGCTGACAAATGGATGATACTCTTTCCTGACTGGATGTAAACGGTATGGGGGGGCAAAGATCACAGGGAGGGTGTGAGGCCTAGACGCACATGGAGGTACTGGTAGTCCAACATTCTAAACATGTTGCACAAAATCATAACTTGCTTTATATACCTGCATGATGTCAATGTCTGACTTGTCATACAGAAAAACATGTCGTACGAGAATTATAAAGGGCTCAAGTAGTTGAAAATCACAAGTGTGAACTTGCATGCAGCATTTAATTTCCCCCATCTCCCCCTTTTGCATTAGCCTGGTAAACCATCCCGGTCGCTGAATTCACATTTCATTTTCATTCAGCAGAAGGTGAATTCCACCACCGGGCTACTTTTGCGTTACCTTGATTGACTTCCGGTTGCATATTACTCCTACAGATTTGATCCAAACGTCATGCAAATAGGTACACAATATCTCTATAGTCATGTGATCAACCCGGATCTGTCCGATTTTCCAGATTCCATCCTCATTGGCTAAGGTTGGCTTCCAAAGTTTGCAGGATTGGTCCGTTTTGAACAAAATGCCTCAAATCGTGAAATTTCACACGCACATTCCCACTAGGCCGAGGAAGAAATGCCACCCTTTTCACATTGGCCTGTTATAGCGCCACCAGCAGGTCTAATTTAGCGAAACACATTTTTGGAACAAAATGCCTCAAATCATGAATGCAGTGTCCAATTGCCGTGAAAGGCCTAAGAAGAAATGCCACCCTTTTCACATTGGCCTATTAGCGCCACCAGGAGATCACAATAACGTACCTGCCCTGGCAGAGACCTGTGCTCCGAGGAGCACTTTTTCTAGTTTAGATTTGTTTCATTGACCACAGATGTTAAGAATGTTATTTGCATGTTTTTTGGATGTATTGGTTCATTGTTTACCTGGTACCTGTTCTCTCTTCACAGTATGTTACTCTTCACCGCATGTGTAAATCACTCCGGATAAGATTATCTGATAACGATGCCTAAATTGTATTTTTTAAATTTATTTAGAGTAGACACATTTTTTTTACCCCATTTTCTCCCCAATTTAGTCGTCGTGCCAATTAATTCCTCCCCACACACATTTCTGTGTGTTGTCACTGCTGTTGTATCCTACTGACTCACCTGCCAGTGAGGAGCCCCACCGGGAGGACGTAGAGCCTTCGTGCAACTCCTCCCGCCCAACACTCCCCGCTGACTGGTGCCGCCTCCAGCCGTAGGAGTATATGCAATGACCAATATCACCCTCCCTGCCCGGCTTCTCTCCCCCTGAACACGGGCCAATTGTGTTGACATAGACGCCCGACAAAGCCGGATGCACCTCGGTGGATTCGAACCCACAACCTCTGTGGTGATGGGAAGGAACTTTACCACTGTGCCACCCAAGCACCATAAAAATTAAATTGGAAATTTTATCAGAAAAAAATATTTACTTCTTTGTTTCTTTGTTTCTTTCTTTCCCCCCATCTTTTCTGTCTTTCTGTGTGTTTCTGTCGGTTCATATGCGTGTAATACCTGGCGCTGAGGTCATCTGAGGGGCAGAGCTGTTTTAAACTGGGCTAAACTGGTCCAGCTCTGCTGAGACCTCTGGAGTTTAACCCTTAATCCCAACACACACCCCTGGCTGGATACTGCTTCAACAGCATCTAACACTTTTATTACAGTATTATTATTATTATATGAGCAGAAAAGGTTGAAAAATACAGATTGTTTCAAATCTGTTTTCACCCAGGCCTCATTCAGTCAAGACTGTGGTTGTACTGGTCAGCTCCTAGTGACCAACAGTAGATAACCGTGATTGTACTACTGGTCAGCTCCTAGTCAGCTCCTAGTGACCAACAGTAGAAGACTGTGGTTGTACTGGTCAGCTCCCAGTACAACAGTAGAAGACTGTGGTTGTACTGGTCAGCTCCCAGTGACCAACAGTAGAAGACTGTGGTTGTACTGTCCATCTGTGCGTCCGTCCATAATGTCCGTCCGTCCCAGCCTTTGTTAACGCGATATTTCTGGAACGCCTTGGAGGGTCTTTAATGGCATTTGGCAAAGACCTCGACTTGAACTCAAGGATGAACTGATTAGAAGCTCACCAAAGGTCAAGGTCACTGTGACCTCACAAAATACGTTCATTTAGATTATTTCAAAGTCTTCATTCACCGTATAATGAGTCTGGACAGACACTGATGGCAAATGGTTGGTGGTGGCATTCAACCGCAATGCCGTATTTCTAGTTTTATTCATATCTTGACCATGCACCCTATGTATAATTGACATTGTGCCTTCTTGTTATGTGACATTTTCTTTCTTTCTTTAGCCTTATGAACTGCAAAACGTTGGGAGCCTAATTGTATAGAAATAATTTCACCCTCACTTTTAAACCTGTGTGAACTTGTGATGTTGAGTTGAAGCTGCTGCTGCTGGAGGGTTTGTCTCCGATCCCAGCAGCTATGGTGGGAGCTTCTCTCCCAGCAGGAGGCTCCTTCAGGATCCAAACTGGCTGATGCTTAAAACAACAAACCAATTAGATGGTAAGACAGCAGATTAGAGCCACAGCTAATCTCCTGCAAGTGGCATTAGGGCAGATTACCTGGAATTAGGATGACGTACGGGCAGTCAGAGGCTCGTTCGCCGAGACTCACGCGCCAACGCTTTCTTTCGCTGGAAAGTTCTCCATCTGGAATAAGCTGTTGAATCCGGACCACCATTTAGGAATATTTATTATTTGGATTACCATTTTTTTGTACTTTTTTAATGATTTTTTTTGTATTGTTTGTCCAGCAGCAGTATGGACATTCCTGTTCCTGATGGACTTATGGTCGGACGGTGGCGTTGCTCAGCTCCCTCCTGCATCACGTTACTTTCCAACTGAAGACTAAACCATCGGATTAAAACGATTTAATAATATAGAACGCAGCAAAAATACATTTGAACTTTTCGTCTAAGCTTTAGTTTTGAATTTGCGGTTGAAAACATGGCGTTTATGCCGGTGAAGTTTGACCTGCCTAAGCGCGTGAAGCTGGCCCAGGGCCTGTGGCTGCTCTACTGGGTGTCCGTGATGGCCGGCATCCTCATCTTCAGCATGGGCATCTTCTTCAAGATCGAGCTGCGGAAGCGCAGCGAGATGATGGACAACAACGAGAGCCATTTTGTGCCCAACCTGCTCATCCTGATGGGACTGGTGGCGTGCGCCGTCAACGCCTTCGGCGGCAAGGTGTGCCACGACTCGCTGGACCCCGCCAAGTATCCCAAGTGGAAGCCCATGCTGGAGAAGTACCTGCTGTTCTGCTGCGGCTTCAACGTGGTGCTGCTGGTCACCGCCCTGCTCTGCTTCCTCATGCAGTTCGCCATGTACCTGACGCTGGTGGAGGGCCTGAAGAACAGCATCAAGTTCTACAAGGACACGGACACGCCCGGCCGCTGCTTCATGAAGAGGACGCTGGACATGACGCAGTCCGAGTTCCGCTGCTGCGGGAACAACAACTACAGGGACTGGTTCGAGGTGCAGTGGATCAGTAATCGCTACCTGGATATGAACAAAGAGGAAGTTAGAGAGTGAGTAACACATTTAATAACAACACCTAGAATGAATTGTGCTGCTATTCCGGCAGAGCTGGGAGTTATGGGAGCATGATTGACCATTGTGATAAGGCTGCAATACTGTACGTCATATCAACCAGAGCTTCTAATAAGTTCTACCAGGGATTTGAACCCAAGAGCGCCCACATTTCTACTGTTGAGCTATGAAGGACATCTTTGTTTGAGCAGAGGATGAATTGCGATTTGAGCTCCATGCAATACCTGTTGTCAACCAGTAGTGGTCCTACTACCCGACCACAGGATCTAAAGGCCAGTCCACACCAATGCAACTCCTTGCAACAAAACCGTTGCTGCGGTCTGGACTGACCAGTTGCAGACCGGTGCCATTTGGGGATGATGGTGCAAGGAGTTGCATTGGTGTGGATTGGCCTTAAATATCTCAATATAAGGAGATCAAATACAACCACCACAGTGGTGTTAGTTATATTGTATTAATTTGTGCAGATTGGTCAAAATAATGTTTTATTCACAAAGAAAGTTGTGCATTGCAGCTTTTTAATGAGTTGCACTAGTTTTAACTGGGGCTTCAGGGAGAAGAAACAGAGGAAATGCATGCTCTGTGAGTCAGAGGACAACCGGATGGTTCTGGATGTTCTAAGCCTCCTAGCAGCTTTCTGCAGGAGGGGGCAAAGGCCTCATTAAAACATTAACATCCCACTGAGTAATCCAGGAATAATCTACGGTTGCCAAGGAGGTTAGAGAGACAAACCACAGGCAGAGGAGAGAAATGGGTCAAATATAGAGTGTGAAAAAATTAACCTCGTATATAGCGTAGAAAGGCGATCAGATATCGATACCAACGTCTGGTGATATAAAACTAACAGCGTCGCAGGAACCAATGCAAAGACTTTAGTCAAGGTCCTTCATATCGGATTGGTTTTCAAAGCTGTAGGTTTGTTAGCAGTTGTTTTTGCTGCTGTTCTAGAACCATACATCGAATTTAGATTTCCCCAGGTGTTTTGTATAGGTGGAGATCGCTGAGATTTAGGCTACCACTGCAGGTGAAATGAACTTTAAGGATTGTTAAGTAGGCTACTTAAACACTGTATGATTTGTTGACCGGGGTTCCCCAGGGGTCTGTACTTGTACCCCTCCACCAAATATCTTGATTTGCTCTCGGGATGTTTGCATATTAATAGGGGACGCTAGGGTCCATGTGGTTAGGAGGTCGACCATGAAGGAAGCTAGTGTGAGTGGACACAGGCTGATGATCCAGATTGTGATAAGAACATAATCTACCTGGATCTGGATTTTCCACCGTCCTCCTTACAACTCAAACACACACAGAGTCATAAACAGGCCACTGTTCTGATCATGAACATACATGTGTTCATATTCCATTTATACAGTAAGGAGTAATGACATCACTCAGTTGCTATAGGTCCATGGGAAATATGGCAGCTGTCCAATCAGTGTGCTGAAGTGTTCCCCAACTTTTACAAGCCAAGGACCACAAATTGCCATAGCCTCTGGCTATTGTGTAAATGACTTTTAAAACTAAAGAAGAAGAAAAGAAAATGTAGAACACGTTTAAAGATTTATCTTAGAAAGGTTTAGAAATGTGTTGCTGATTTTTGACAATATTGACATGCCCAAATTAGGGATGAAAGTGGTTAAACTACTCATGAATTGAATTTGAAATGAAACAAAAAATAAATAGCCTAAATAAACTAGATTTTCAGGCCTGAAAATCTATTTTCAATACGACGTAGGTAATATGCTATGAGGCTAACGATATAGATTCCTTTTTCTTCTCCTTTCTAATTGGACTCCCTGGCACCCCCTGAACAGCCCCCCACTTTGAACACCTGTGCACTAAACTGTCATGGCGAGCAACCTTGCTGCTGAGGGCACTGGAAATGACAAACATAGTTAGTTTAGTTAGTTTAGTTTATTTATTTCGGTCATGATTTAACAAAACAGTTGAACATTCAGAATAAAGGCTCCAAGATAACTATTGGCCGAAAAGGTATGGTCTGAAGCCGAAGCTTATTATGCCCACCTTATTAATATTTAAATTATTTTTTGCAATAGAAAAAAAAGGAAACATAGATGACATGCAGCCATCAAACACAGCGAGGAGAGTTTAGCTGAGAGCAAAGAAAACAGTGACCTCCAGAGGGTCACATTGTGTTTTGGGGCAACTCTCTTGGAGCAAAAACATTTTGCTGGTGTAAAACTAAGCAATTTATTATGACTTTGATTTAAAGCTACACTATGTAACACTTTTAGTGAATCGAAATGTTATTTTGAACCCATCTGCATGGTACACAACACAACTGCACTGGTTGTAGGCCATCTCCTTGCTCTTCTATTGAGACATTTAGATCCTGTGGTCTTGTAGGACACCTACTGGTTGACAAGTGGTACTGCAATCTCACCTGAGCAAGCAGGCATGGTCCATTAAGTGGTAAAGATTTCAGCATTTGCACAGGGGACCCCGGTTCAAATCTCGGGTAGGACATGAAAGTTACAGAGTTTTTTGTTTGATTGAATACTTTATTAGTCAGAAATGTGAACAGTGCGTGGTACAGTAAGACATTAAGACTAAAAGGATAACACAAAAAAGTCCTGGAGACCTGTTTCCATTGTGGTCCTATGTATTCAATTCATCAACAACAGTTTTAAAGGAGTAGTCCATCCAAAAAATGACTTATTTTCTATCAATTACACCTGATGTGGGAGATTTTTTTTTTGTCTTATTCCTCTGATTCCTGAGCCAATAATTTGCTGACCGGGTCATCGGTCAGTAGGAGAGTCAGTAGGAGATTACTCACTCTTTGAAGTCAACTACTGGAGACTCCACCGGTCATCAAATTATTGGCTGAGGAATGCGACAAAAGGCGCACCTGGGCTCCTATGTAGCCTGACAGTGCATCGTGGGTTCGAGTCCCGTTCCCGACGATCTTTACTGCAAGTCTCTACCCATCTCTCTCCCTGTTTCCTGTCAATCTTCACTATACGCTATAAATAAAGGCAAAAAGAAAAGAAATGCGACAAAAACAAAAAAATCTCCATGAATTCAAGGCTTCATGGGGTGATATAAAATGTATTTATAAAAAAAAAATGTGGGTACTACTACTCCTTTAATCTAGAGCAGGGGTGTCAAACTCATTTTGGTGTCCGGTGTCATTTTGGTTGTCTAGAGAGACAACGTGAAATGAACAGTCTCCCGTTCTCTGTTAAGCACATGAACCCTAGTGTCCATATTCTGGGCATATACTGTAGGCCTAGGTGAACATTCTGCAAAAATTGGCTGATCTACAAGCACGACAGGTTGGGAGCTTGTAAATGTAGATCAGATCTATTTTCAACCAAAGTGCTGGGGGATCCTGGTGGTCAATGACGTTTATAGGGTTTAAGTGGTTAATAGGAATGGCCCATTCACTGTTAATAGGAATGCTCCAAGCTGACAGCATGATTGTCAACACAGGAAGGAAGGTGTCACTACCCTTTAAGAGGATCTACGTGTTGTCATGTATAGATGTTAATGCACTTAAGAGATATAGCTCACTCTCTCTATCTCTCACTCACACACACACACACACACACACACACACACACACACACACACACACACACACACACACACACACACACACACACACACACACACACACACACACACACACACACACACACACACACACACACACACACACACACACACACACACACACACACACACACACACACACACACAGGCGTGTGAATCAAAACCACCGACTAACCAGAAATATCAGATGGATGGATTTTATTTAACCAGCTGCTAAAAACATAATGCCCTGTGGTGTATAACGTCAAACTCATATTAAGTAGAATAGGTTATCTGCCTGTGTTCAGGCTGTCTGTAACAGAATCATTTTTATTTGATTTACAAGTTAGTAGCTAAACTAGACTGACATCAAACCAGCCCATATAGAGAGGGACTAGCCTAATGATGTTGTGCTACTCCAGTTCTTACAATTATATTTTATACTGTATCTCTTTGACTGCCGAAGGGGCCAGCAGTCTAGGCAAGGCAGTTTTTATTTGTATAGCACATTTCAACAAGGCAATCCAATGTGCTTTACAAAGAGCATCAAGCAAAGGAAACACAATTATAAAATACAGTGCAGAACAGAAAAGAAAATTAACTCAATCAAAGGCAGCGGCAAGCAGAAAGGTATTTTAGATGTGTTTTAAAGAAATAAGAGTGGCAGCAGACCTGCAGTTTTCTGGGGGTTTGTTGCAGATATGTGGTGCATAAACACTAAATGCTAACCTTTTCCCAGATGACCTGAGACATCTGGATGGTTCTTGATATAGCACAAGATCAGAAGTGTAGAGCGGTCTTTTTAGTCTGCATCTTTGTCCCTTCCTCTGCCCCTTAAAAGTAGACCAATCACAGTGAATGACACTGCTCAGGTGATGATGCTACGCCACTCACAGCTCACCTCACCCTGCTCAGCTCAAATTAAAGGCTGTGCCCACTGTGGCGTTTCCCAGCTGAAAATGGCAGGCACTTGCCTAAAACCCTGTCCAAATATTTTTCAGCTGCCAGAAAGCAGATAAATGCCAAACGTGAACACACGAACACAGAACTCACGCTGCTGGTGTTTCCAAAAATGCGGTGATCCCCTTGTAAACAATTAAAAACCAGATTAGATCGCAAACCACACACAAGAAAACATATACATTACATACATATATTAAATACACAGTATATAGACAGTACAATTTACAATTCAGGCATTTCAGAGTGACCCAGAGTGACACATACTTCAAATGCATAGAGACAGACAATCATAGGAACCTAGCATCAGTCTTAACATGGAAACTGTGTGTATGCGTGCGTGCGTGCGTGCGTGCGCGCGCGCGCGCGTGCGTGCGTGTGTGTGTGTGTGCGCGCGTGTGCGTGTGTGTGTGTGTGCGCGCGCGCGTGTGCGTGCGTGTGTGTGCGTGCGTGTGTGTGCGTGCGTGCATGCGGTCGCGAGAAACGTATTGTCAATTCTGGGTTCTATTTGCTGCCGGGTGAAATCCATGTCTACTTTTGACATTCCCCTTCTGATAATGTTTTTTTATGCCCAGTGGGGATATGCTTTATTCCTGTCTGAATTAAATATATGCATTTACTTTTGGGAAAT